>NC_089140.1:131648594-131957136 GCF_009819655.1 Sylvia atricapilla
GAAAGCTGCTGGCAGCCCTGCGTTTATATAGGAAACCAGATCTGCAGATACTTCTCCTGGGATATGCATAAGGAATACTCCCCTATGAGTAACCTAATCAGCATGTAGATGTCATTGCTGTTTACACAACTGTACTGAGCAGAAGACATTTGTCTGGCTTTCACTGCACTCTGAAAGAAAATGATCAGCTTAGAAGGGTTGGGGTGGATTTAAAATAACTTCTTAAGCACTTGTCAAAAATCTGCATCCCTTTTCCTAACACTCCATCAAGCAATTGACCTGCACACTCCCGTAAAGCAGTACATTGTATCAGTGTAAACTCCCTGTCACAATTCTATCACATAAGGATGTGAAATCACAACGCTGCCTTATAGTGCCTAAACCCAACCATCTGAGCTTGCAGTCCCATTCCTCTGTAGCTGTGAGGCTCTTGCATCTGCCTCCCTCACACACTTTTAGCAGAAATACGGGAAGCTCCTGGAAGGAAGTAATTCTAAAGCTATTTGTGAGTTTGCCAAAAGGATTTCTTTGATTTACGAAGTATGAAAGATTGCCATTTCTGGATTCATGGTGGATGAGTTATTTCCTGTGTTTTGCTCAAAGGAAGTTCATAATGCAATGAATTCTAGTGTGAAAAAGATAATTAAGGAATAACCTTTTCACAACTGCTGCTTCTGCAGTTTTTGCAGCTGTAACACGTGTCTGGTTTCTCCACACAGGCTGGGTTGTTGGATCGTTGGAAATTCTTGGAAGCCCGGCTAGTCTGGTGAGAAGCATAGGGAATGGCATTGCTGATTTCTTTAGGCTCCCCTACGAAGGGCTGACCAGAGGCCCAGGAGCGTTTGTCAGTGGAGTTTCCAGAGGAACAACGTCATTTGTAAAACACATTTCCAAAGGTAGAGTTTTCACTTTATTACTCCCACTACTGCTTTGTTGTCACACGTTGCTTAAGTTTTGAGCAGTAAAATCTGTCCATCCTTCAGTCTCCTGGCCCTGCCATGTCTTGTGCTGCTCTGATAGTGCCAGTTGAAATTTCTGGTACCAGGGCTCAAAAACCAAACAGTTCCTGTTTAGCTAAGCTAAGAGGGTAACAAGCTCACATGCAATGTCTCATGTATTAAACAGATCACCACTTTACTGCAGTGCATGAGAATGTTTCAGAAACTTCAGAATTTTAAACCTCCCAGTGGGAAATAGATATTCACTCAGCAAGTATTTCATGTGATAACTGCAGAAGCATTAAAGGTGTTCTGCACTTCTGCTAACCATCAGAAATTCTACACTCGGTCACCTCATCGTATTTATTTAAAAAAAAAAAAAAAAAAGAAGAAGTAGATACAGTTGTCATAACTGTGTAGTACGTGGATAGGATTTGACAGTGGGGCTGGCCTGCCATGGGAACAGGAGGAGCTTTTCCTTTGCAAAGCCTGTACAAACAGTGCCATCGCGTGGCTCCAGCCGCCGCACAGACGCAGAGCCTGCCCCGGCTGCTGCTCCGAGCCTCCACTCCAGCCTCCCACAGGACGCAGCCTCGCAGCTCCTTCTGTAAATATTTGTTTACCTTTCCATCACCCCCCTCTCCATTTAGATTAGCTTTACACAAGTCAGGGCACTGGAGAAGGATGTTCAGATGAGCTTCTGTTCCCACCGACCAGGCAAACCTGGAGCAGGCTAATGTAAAAGGCATGACGCAGACCATAGCAGCAGCGTGGTGATGCTTAACAAATAGTAAAGCGTGTTACACGTGGGTGACTGTTCCCTTGACTTGCTGTTCTGCTCATAAGCTCGATATTGCAGTGAGGCATACAACGTCTCCGTGGTTTAAATTAAAGCATTTTGATCCAGACCCAAGTGTGTATCTCCATGCATTTAGGTACACTGACGTCAATTACCAATCTGGCAACAAGTCTTGCTCGGAATATGGATAGGCTGTCACTGGATGAGGAGCATTACAACAGACAAGAAGAATGGAGAAGGCAGCTTCCAGAGAGCCTGGGAGAAGGACTGAGACAGGGGCTCTCTCGTTTAGGCATTAGCCTTCTAGGTAATGTACTATTAAATATCAAGTTAAGTGATAATAATGTTTTCTAATCTGCTCACTAGCCTTTTCTAACTGTGAGTTATAATTTCGAATTCTGGGAGGGTTGGTGTCTTCTTGTGAAAAAGCCTCACAGTATGTATATTAGATACTGTTTATCAAGATTTAGTGACTTTTGTGTATGTTTTTTGCTGATAAAATAATTGCAGGTCTAGAATGGGTTTGCACTTTCTTTGTGAAATAATATTTTCACTCGTACATGATGTAGATCTGAGTGGGAAAAAAAGAGTAATTCTGCATCAGGCAGCGTGACTTGTAACTAATTCAACATGAAGACGTCATCTTGCTGATGTTTGCTTTCCAATGAATTATAGGAATGCCTTCTGAACCTGCTTGTTTTTGCAGCACTGTAGATATCAGAGATTCTTGGGTTTGTTTGAAAACCACTTCAACTTAGTGCAGATGTTAAGTAAGCTTTGATGAGGAATTCTGCTTTTACAGAGACCCAGATCATCCTGATTCAGTGTAATTTTATTCATCAAGCAGCCAAGTGGTTTAGTTAGAAGTAAAAATTACTCTATCCATTTCAAAATAGTACCTAAAAATTTGAAAACTACTCCCGAGTGGAAAAAGTCTCTGCGAGAAGTTTTGCAGTAAGGGGATGGATTTTCTAGGTTACTTCAACTTGTCACACAGCAAAGGAATGCAGAACTGTATTGTTTGGCAGAGTTCCTCAGTATGGATTAAACAGTATGAATCTCTTAGAGATCAAAGTGACCAAAAGCAGTCCAGTGCAAAAGGTTAGAAGAGCTGAAGCTTGAAAGGATTTGTCCTGTTTCCTAATCTTCAGTAGTGTACACAACTCCTAAATTTGCAACCGCAACCCTGAAAGCCCCAAAGAGGAAGTGGTAAAAATGTTACAAGTTTGGGTTAAGTTGCTGGGAATTATTTTAAGCAATAACATTAGATGATGTGAAGCACTGTCATTTGATAATGCCTGTAAACCGGCAAGCGAGTGTCCTGGGAGAAATGTGGATAAAGGAGAATTTCCATATATTAGTAGCCACTGTCCCAATAGTAAGCTGTTACTGGTGTTGCAAATCAAAGGCAGTTTGGAGGAGGTTTTATTTTCCCCTCTTGTTTCATTGGACTGAGGGCAGTCCGGTTGAGTTGCTGGATGAAAGATTATACTTTTAGAAGCACTGTGTCAGCCTGGCGTGTATGTGCTGGTGAAATGGTTTGGTGATCTTGGCTCAGTTATTAATAAAACATCGAGGTAACGTGGTGTCTATATCCCCTTCACTGACACACCAGAGCCCTTCACAGCTAAAAACATCCACTGTGCAGCCTGAAGTAAAGAGCAAAGCTTGGTCGCTTTGGCTGTAACAAGGCAAAGTTTCTGCTGTTCGGGAAGGCTGGGAACTCCTCACGTACATGCACAAATCCACCATCCCTGCACCTCCCTAGCACAAGGGTTCCGTGGTTCCCGGCAGCACACCCGACTTAAACGCAAAACGAAAACAGAGCTAGAATTCCACTGTCCCTGATTTCCTAAGAAATCAAACTTCGTGTTAGAAACTTAGAGCTTCATATTAGTATTTAAACAGTGCTCCTCCACAAGCCAGGGTTTTGTTTTTATCCCGCTATTATTATTTAGAGATTGCTCTCTGCTAAATACCTCTCTTCTTAGCAGTAGAGTCAGTGAAGCACCCAGATAAATAGCGACAGTTACTGTGTAGCTGATGTGACAAGTATGGAACTCTCACTAAGGGAGAAATCAGAAATATTCAACTTACTTTGTATCAGTTTTTTAATTAAACCTGATTTTTAAAAAGTTTGTTTTCTCTGTATAGGCAGCAGCATTCATATAAATTCTGTCAAGATCTAAATTATTAATAGAGCTATGTTTCAATTTTCACAAACATGTCAGAAAGCTGCTGCTGTCCCAATCATTCAGTTTAAAGAATATTGTGGCTTCCCCCCCAAAAAACTAGTCATAGTTGAAGGGGTGGTATCACAGTGCTGCTTTTTTTTCCCCAGCGTGTTCAGAATGAATGTGAATATGCTTACTCTAAAAACATTTAAGGTTCTTCATACATACAAAAGTGAAGTGAAGCTGCATTTATTTTCCATAACAAGGATGAAAAGTTTGATGAGCACAGGAACGCAGAGAGCGCAACTATTTGAAGCCGTAATTTCTATGACTTTCTAATTGTAAAATTGAAAAGTGCGAAGGAGATTTCTGTGATGGTCACAGTACTCTCATGTTCGTAAAAGCCATCTGACCCATGCAGGCAGCTAAGACAACAGCAAATGTAGATTTTGTGCCTAGGTGAAGTCATGTAAGAGCCCTTAGTTCATGATATGTTGTGGTGTCTACCCAGAGCGCAGAGTTGCCTTTTTGATTTTTCTGAAAATCTGGCTCACGGTGGCCCTGATTCAGCAGAGCACTTAAGCATGTGCTTAAGAGCTTTGCTGAATCGGGGCCAAAATCATGTACTCTCGTCTCCTCCTCAGTGCAAGTTGTTCCCTGTGGTACATTCTTAAGTGCTTTGTCCTGTCTCATTTTAAATGACTCAAGCACTGTCAGGGTGTTGTTTGATTTGATTGTTATCTTTGGCCAGCTGTTGTCTTCTTTTCTAGTTTGGGGGAGATTTCTGGGTAATTTTACTTGTGCATGAAAAGAAACGACAGCTTATGATAGGTGTGGTTTTTTCTTTATGTTTAGGCAAAAATGCAATAAAATTGTTTGTAAAATATTTAGATGATTGACTCCCCACCGAGGAACTATGTTTTGCATTTTGCATGACAGGGTCAAACTTAAAATAATAATTTATAAGCATGTAAAAGAGATTATTGAAACTATAGGCTGTATTTTCAACCACTGGTCCTAGTGAAAAATGTTAAATTGAAGTGGCTGCCTTTAGGAAGTTGAGCATATCTGAATATGCTCAAAAAGCTGACAGCTATTCAAAAAGCTATTTTTTACAGTGGCAGAACTGTTCAACATTTCAGTTATTCCTTCCTGCTTTTGGGGAAGTGAATTGAGTCATATTGCCTGACAGTGTAACTGTCCTGGTAGAGAAGGCAAAGCTTGGGTTTCAGAAGCTCAGATTTTTGTTATTACAGGTGGTGGTAGCTGTTCTTGCTGTACATTATCACTGAATCAAGGCCACTCTGTGTTTGCCTATCTACAACACAAGATACCACAAGCCAGAGCTAATCCTGAAATTGTGTGCTATTCCACACACTAATTGTGCAACTACATTAAGGCATAGCAACAGGTGCTCTTTTCTTTGAGCTGTATTTTGATGTGATGTTTGCTGTGATGAGATTATGCTTCAGCCCTGGCTTTGGTGTGAAACACTTGCGGCAGTCCTGAAAGACAGCAGAGAAGAGGAAGCAAAATGGCTTCAGCCTGGCCAGCTTCCAGCCTCATGGCAAAGCATGGCCAGTTTCTCTTAGTGGGGGATTTTTTCCAATTATGTCTTGCTCTGAAAAAGTTTGTCATGAGCAATCCAAGCTTTGCCAAGGTCTGTGAGTTGTGCTGTGCTCACCAAACTTTGTCAGTCTGCGCACAAACCAGTTGCTGTCCGTAATCAAATTCTTCTTGAAGTAATCCAGTGATGTACTCTGAACTATCTGAATTTTGTAGCTATCAAAGTAACTTTTTTATTGTTACTGAGCAACATGTATTAACCAGAGTGCACCCCATCTGATGTTTAGCAGATGTTATGTTGTTGCTGGAACCTCTTTGGTCCAGTAATGGAAGAATATGTTTTTGTTTTGTTGCTTTGGTGTTTAATTTTATTGAGGTTTTCTTTATACATGCAAAATCTGCGTGTACATATGTGGACATGCATATAAAATCAAATGCCTAGGGTAAGAAAAAAAAAAGAAAAATGGAGAATGGTTTCATTTAATAAAAAAAAAGTACTGCTCAAGGGACGTTACAGGGAAAGGACAGGGACAGCAGTAGGTCACCGTGTGAGACAGAATGAGAGTGGGAAGGGAGGAACCAATACATGTGGTTCCATCTTTCTGCTTTCCTGATACCCTACTGAAATCTATCAGAGAGAGACTTTCTGTGGTGAGTTCATCCCTCATGGTGCTCCTGCCAAGAACTCTGTTAGAATAAAGAAGCCACAGGGGCATAGGGAACAGGGGCTTTGCACAGTTCCTGGTGTGAGGAGTGCTCTGAGCCTCACATGTGTGTAACCACTCTCTGACTGTTGCTGGGGTTTGCGGTTGCTCAGGCTTCGCCCGATGTTTTTTCCCTTTGCTCACACATGCTGCACACAGGAAAGGAGCTGCCCAGATCTGGTTTCCCCACACAAGGATGGTAGGACCAACCACTCCTCAATGAAAGGAGCAAGGTTATAGTTTATTTTATGATTTGTGGGAATGGCCACGGCACATAAATGAGTTATGGCAATGAGTTGCAATGAGTTCCTATATAAGGAATTACAGAGGAAGAGAAGATCATTGGTTATATTTTAGGCAGGCAAAACAACAAGACTTGCAAAAGGATTTGAGGTACAAAAGGGCCATGTCTTCACAGACAAGTTCAGAGCATGCATAAAATGCCAGAGTAACAGAAAGTGTGGAATTACTAGAAACTAGCTAATTAAGCTATAGATTATTTGGGGCATTATATAAATATTCTTATATAACGCAGTGTATTTATATAAGAATATAAATTCTTATGAAATTTTGTTTCCTTGTCCTCGGAGCCTAATTCCAGCTGAGCAGTGCCTGCAGCATACCACAGGTCCTTTGGAGTAGGTTCTTATTTATTGTTACCTTATAACTCTGCTCAAGTGTATTGCAGTAAATAATTTACTAGTGCTAGGACTTAGATGGATTACATTTTATAAGGCAATAACTTCTGTTCTGAAAGTGCTGTTGTTGTGGATGACCTCAATAGATAGGGTGAGGGGGGTCACAGGATAGTATAATATTGTAACTTAGCAGAACACCAAGTATTGTTTCATGCCTTCCAATGAGTCCCAATTGCACAAAAGAAAAGACTGGACAAACAATCTCAATTGTGTAATTGTGGTGTTGGGATATTATTTTAGTGAAGCAGCTGGTAAGAACTAATGAATTGAAAATTGTATCATTTCAATGGCATGGCATTAAGGAAAACGTTTCATGGCCTTTACGTTACAAAAGGTGAATGTTCAGCTGCACATTCAGCTTCAGTGAGTGACCTCAATTAAAACCAGGCATCACTTCAAAGATAGACCAGCATTTTCTGTGGAAGTACTATACATTTGTCAAAAGGCTAGTCCTACAGAATTTGGAATAATTCTCTCTAAGAGAAGAGGAAGGCATTTATGGGGGATGTGAGTTTCTTGAATTCCTGACAGACAGTATTCCAGGGACAAGGATCTGGGGAAATGTGTGCTGCTTCTCATTCTCATCTTTTCTTTGGACAGTGACTGTGCACAAATACAATATTAGTTCTTGTTGTTCAAAGTCAGCAATTTCTTCGTTTATCCAGTGACAGTAACAAGAACCATCTGAAAACCAGTTAGCAGCTCACTGCCTCATGCACGTCACGCTGGTAAACACATGAGGCCAAATACCTCGGTTGTGATTGTCCGAATCTGTGTAATTATGCCTGGATTTCCTTCTACACACAAAGCAAAACTTGCAAAGATGTCTGGGTTGTGGTGAAAATGCCTAGTAACCAGGGTGACACTCAGTCATACTCCTTAAATAATGGTTTTATCTTGATATTTGCAGCTGCAGGTGCAAACTGAGACCTGACCAAGAAGCCTGCAGGCTTGCTTTTCACTGAGCAAAGCACCTCGGGTCAGGCAGACTGGTGTCACTGTGTCCAATCCTTGTACCCTTAGCGATCTCCAAATAGCTTATCTATCAAAATTACAACGACTAGAGACATGTCTGTGCTTAAGTGGCTAGCATAAACTCAAGATCAAAGAAATGTACCACCCCACATACCTGTTTACATTTAGGAAGATTTAAGTTGAAGTTCTCTGTTGATACTAAAAGCTGGGAAGGTCACTATGTCACTTGTAAAAGTTTGACCCGTGCACATTAAAATAAAATATGATGGTTTTCACAAAAAAAGTAACAAAAAGTCTCAAAGACTAATTCTGCTAATCTCAGTAATATATCAAAAGTTGCATTAAGCTTATGAGCATTTCTGGCAGTGGAAGAGGATATAAAAATGATCTATTGAATACAAGCAGTTTTTATTCTCATGAAGTCAGTCTCGCACTTACATTAAAATCTTATTTCCATAGCAGCTCAAGTCGTCTAAAACTGGAGGATTTTATTCCTAGCCCACCATTTTCAGAATTGTGACACAGAATGAGCCAAATTAAATTAACTCAGCAAATGCATTTAGCATAAGTAGTTGAAAGAGGAAAACATACTGTAAGGTTAGGTGATCTAAATGCTTTAAAAAAAAAAAAAAAGGTTAAGATCTAACTTAACTGAAGCTAAGAGAGTGTTTACCTAATTGGTCATATGCAGTATAAGAATGGGGTACAGTCCCTAATCCAAACAATATTCAGGTCCAGTAGTAGATTTCCTCTTATTCTGGAATATTTATCTTCACTACTTACTGGAGATTCTTGTTTTTTCAGGTGCAATTGCTGGGATTGTGGATCAGCCAATGAAGAATTTTCAGCGAGTATCTGAGGCCCAAGCTTCTGCTGGGCATAAAGCCAGAGGGGTCATCTCGGGTGTGGGGAAGGGAATCATGGGCGTCTTCACAAAGCCCATTGGAGGGGCAGCTGAGCTCGTCTCCCAGACAGGTTACGGTGAGTTTCACATTTCCAACACCTCCATCTAAATTTTAAAATGCTATTCAGATACAACCTGCTGTGTCTTACTTATCCAGCTCAGTATTGTGTGACTTAGAGAAAGGTTTAGAGATTCCACCACTAAGTACTTACAAATGCCCTGCTGCTTTTCTGAAACGCCATCGCGTTGTGCTTCTCTCTTGTGTTACTGATCAGCGATGTACAACCACAGAAACACAGAATGCAGAAAGCATGAAGTAATTCTTGGAATACAGTAGAATTAGTTACAGAAACATATGTGCTTGCAAAATAGTTTTTGACATAAAAGGATTAGAGCAACACTCTGTCCAATTAGAGCGTTATTTTGAGATCGCTTTGTTATGGCAGGGAAAGAGTTGGACTATCTCTACACAGAGTGAGTTAGGTTCCTGGGAGAAAGAAGTGAGTCATGCAGTAGGAGCATCCCCTTTAAACTGGAGCTTCACGAGAAGACAGTCCTGTTTACATGGGTAACCCTGGAGCAACCAGAGGTGGGGTTTCCAGCTAGACTTAGCACTTAATGACACTGGTGCTAGATCCTTTCAAACTGATGGGAACAATTCTGGACAGACAAAAAGTGTGAAAGATAAAAAATAAAATACCAAAATACGCTAATTTATTTGTTTCCAGTATCAGTAAGTCACTTTCAGTTTGAATATTTAAGATGAAATGGTGGTTGGAGGGAGTCAGGGAAGAGAAGCAGGAAATTGATAGAAGGGCACTGTGTCAATAATGCCACCTCACTACACTAGCAATATTTATGCTTGTGCTGTGTTAACTAGAATATGATTTGTTTTCACAGAGCTTAAGTTTAGGATGCTTCCCACAACATTCATAGCTCATTCCATCTTGTAAAAGAAATAATGAAGCAATTCTTTCAAATCAACTTTATCTTGTTTGTATGAGCATAAATAGTAAGGGTATCCTGAATTATACACCCCATAGGTGTAAAACCCATTTCAGCAAAATCAGAAGGTTTTTTCTGTTGTTGGCTGTCTCTGTGTTGGCTTTGCTGCCCAGGACATTAATATTTCTAGATTTAATTCTGCTGCTGTCTTTATCAAGAAACTCATAGGAGTAGAGGAACACTTTTTATTGCAGATATGGTATATAAGACATCATGTTTTCCATGACCATGTGACAAAAAGAGTTACCCAGGAAAAAACATAAAACGATATCAATAATAGCTGACAGTGTGTGAGAGGAAAATACACAAGAGTTCAAGTAACTCTTACCCACAACTGGATTGGAAGTGGGACTGTGCCTCTTGGGGGGGACCAAGGGGTGGAGGACCACACAGAAATAAACACATGTTCTTTCTGTCCCATCTGTAAATAACATTTTCACTCACATAATGCTGAGAACCTCAGTAAGCCAACTGTTACAACTGGGATGCTGTTTTTAAGTATTACCATCAACATGTGTGCTAAAAATTAAAGGGTTTTTTTCATTGCTGATGTTTTGTTTAAATTATTATCCATTGTGTAAGAGGGAATCTAAGTTATTGACACCCTTATGCAAAAATGCTTTTGGATGCTTGGACAAAAGAAAATCTCTTCATTTATTTGAAAGAAGTGTATTTGTAAAAGAGTAACTTTGCACCAAACCATATAACACTAGTGCTTGCTTGCTGCATAACCTACTCCATGTCTGTCATGTAAAAATATTTAAAACTATTTAATTTGTGAATTTTTTTGCAACCCACTCATTCTTTCTGGTGACCATACCTCATCACTGAATGTTTACAGGCCATCTGTAATATCATAGATAGTGTACCATCTTCAGCTTTGGAGAGTCTCTTTAGAAACCCGCTTAACTGCTGATTGTAGTCTCCATTCTGTGCTGGCACTAAGAAGAATTCACAATAAACCAGATGCCCCAGGAGATCTCATAAATGTACATGGATCTGTGTTTAACAGCTGGATTAAGTAACTGAACGTTTAAATGCAGTATCTAGGCAAACTTGCCTTCTAATTTGTACCAATTGTGACACGTATACGAAAGTATTTTAATATTAAGCAAGAAAGTTAACAATGGTCTTGGATTTTTTCTGCATAAATCCTAAGTGACGCATCCAATCCTGCTCTGAAGTGATGGCTCTCAGGAGTGTTAATGTTTCTCTTGACTGCAAGTGTAGAGTGGACTCATAGAACACACAGTGGGGTTTTTTTTTTGTCTCTTGCTAAAGCAAGATCATGACGGTTAAGTGCACAACTCTTTCATTGTAATATTTAATGAATTATCTTGACTACAGCTTCCAGAGATGTGACATCATTTTGGATCTGCGCTATTTTATGAACTGCTTTAAACAGATGACATCACTGCAACACGTGGAAAACAAGCACTAAAAAACCTGAATTCTCTTACCACAGGTATTTTGCATGGAGCTGGACTTTCTCAGCTTCCCAAGCAGCGCTCTCATCCAAACGATCAACATGTTGAGCAGGCTCCAAACAGCCACGTCAAATACGTCTGGTAACATTATTTAGACAATTGCTCATTTTTACATCCACATTGTTTATTAATAGGTTCTGGCCTCTGGTCAAGTTAACAGGAAAGGCTTCCCTAGGAAAGGCTGAGTTATGGCAGTTTGTTTAGGAACATTAAACACAAAGGTAGTGCATAGAAACCCAATCTGCAAATGATGGGCTGCTGATCTGCATCCAGCTTTGAAACTACAGAGCTGATCTTTATTTAATGGTATTCAGTGAGTTCTTACTTATTTATCGTTGCACTGAGCCCAAGAAAAATACTGCCTATCTCCAGAAACAGCTGTTAGTGAAGATAGCTTTATTTTCTGCACTGAATTTCTAAGCCACTTCTTGGGGTAATTTTTCTATTATCAAGGAAATAGGATGGGAAATAGGCTAGCCTAGCACAGATATTAGGCCAATCTTGTGGTGAGTGATTAAGGGAGTTTGATAAGTAACAATTTCACATTCATTCTTTACATCTGAAGTCTTACATCTTTCAGTAATGAAGTTTTGGAGTACACTCCCTGGCTTATTTTACATCTGTAGGTGATAAGCCAGAGACTTAAGTAAAAACACAGTGATCAAAATAAGCCCTGGAGGATCCAGTGCACTATACTGACTAGTTCTTTTTTTATCTTTTTTTTTTCTTTTTTTAACTGGATAATGCAGGAAAATGCTGCAGTCTCTGGGGAGGCCAGAGGTTCATATGGCCTTAGATGTGATGATTGTGAGTGGATCGGGCCAGCAGCATGAAGGCTGCTTGCTGCTCACCTCAGAGGTGCTCTTTGTGGTGAGCATCAGTGAAGACACTCAGCAGCAGGCATTCCCCGTGACTGAAATCGATTGTCTGGAAGATGATCAGCAGAAAGATCTGCTGAAGGTGCAGCTAAAACAACAGAGAGTGCCTTCTGACTTGGAGGTAAAGACTTGTATACGTTTTCTATTCAAGGATGAAGTTACACTGATGCTGGTGGTTTTGGCAGTGGGAGTACTCACCTTTGGGCTGGGAGGCCAGAGGTTGAAGTGCCAGACTAGGAGATAGGTGCCTTATAGTTGGCTGTGTTGCCCTTTGGATGAAAGGAATGTGTCTCCTCCCTTCTACCCTCTTATTGATCGTCATATACCATATCTATGATAGAAATTTTCTGAGGGGAAAAGGTAGAGGAAGTCTGAGTTCTTGGTAAGCACCACCTCTTTTCTGAAAAGGTTCTCATGGCTACATATTTACATTGTTTGGCAAGTCAGGATTGCACCCTGTGCCTACAAAGTCCCAGCAAAAGCAGTTCCTTTTATTCTTCTGGGAAATCCATTAACAGTGGTGGTTCAGTGGTGCTGATGCTCCTTTCAGCCTGCTTTTTATCTTGTCTCTTCTAGCACAGTGGTCTTGTTTGGCTCTATTCACTTCCTTAGATCTTCCTACTTCTGCCAGTGCTGGCTTTAAACTGGATTAGTCCTTCTCTGAGACTGGATGCACCCAGTGTTTGCCAGTAAGAGTATTAACCCTTCATATTCATGTTCAAAGATGTTTCAGCCATTTGAATGCCGAGGGGTTTTGAATTAATTATCTTATTTTAATGGCAGAAGAATGTTAAATTTTTACTCTTGCCGGAAACAATGTTTATTGTATTAAATTCTCAAGTAGAATCACATGAGAGTGCATTTCAAAAACAAATATGCATGTCCCAGTTTTTATAAAAGTCTGCCAGGTAGTTTATAGACTGCTACACTAGAAATTCCTGTTTCAAATATAAGAAAAGAACATATAAAAGCCCTGAGGTATGAGGTGTGACAAAAAGTAGGAGCACCTTCCATCAAACCCTAACTTTGCTGAAGTCACTGAAGAGTTTTGCTGTCAGTTTCAGCAAGGACTTTATCCGTGTCGTGACACCACTTGAATATTTTTGTGAAAGCTTTCTTTGGTGCAGAATTCTCTATTTATATTTATTGTCTTTCCACTAACCTCAGTCTCACAGAGAGCTGTTGACTGAAGTTGCCTCCTCCCCACAAAGCTACATGAGGGATTACTTAAACTGTGAAGCAAGTGGGCAAAGCTCAGCTTTATTTGTCCCTGACTGCTGAGTGGCTGGTGGAGGCACATGTCAGACTATCAGTCCAGACTGTCCTGCTTCGTCCACAGCTACTGTCCTGGAGGGAAGAAGAAGAAAAGTTGTTGTCACTAAGGCACTGGATGCACTCAACCTATACTAACTCTAACTTAAGCACCAGCCCAGATCTTTTTTTAATGGGATTGGAGTGTTGTCTCTGCATCTGGTTTTCTGAGGGGTGAAGCAGTAGGCTGCTGCTGTGGGGGAAGAGCAGCTTCCCCAAAGGTTGCTGCAAGTGGATGATGAAGGGTGCAGAGGGTCTGCCTCTTTGGGAGAAGGGAAGGCAAGGGACAGGGAGCCTAATTCTAGTCCCCACAGCTGCTACAGCTGGGAATGTGTAGGGTTTATGGGCAAGTGGGGCCCCTGAATGCACAGAGCAACCCTGAATGGCATGTGCAGGGTCCAATGTTCACACACACACGCGCTCACAACACCCTCCTTTGGAGGTACTGCACCAAATACATAAATTTTTCTGAAGTTCTGGATAGAAGTATGGGAGTCCTGCTCAAGTGGTGTAGCAATGCAGCTCTAGGAGCTGTAAGCCTTGAGCCCCTAGCTTGAATACAGCATCTCTTTTGAATGCAGTAAAAATGTAGAGCATGAGAAAAGCTGGGAAAAGTGCCTGTGTCCCAGGTGGAGCCAAGTCAGTGATGGCAAGACAGCAAAAGTTGAGTGATGCTGTACAAAAACAGACCTGGCAAAATATTCCTTCAGAATGCAGACATTGAGACTGAATTTTTTGTGAAAATTTAAAGAAATGTGCTGTGAGGAGGAGCAGTTGAAAGAAACAGAGAATAAAAAATTCTGATTTTTTTTTTTATGTTAAGGTAATAAGGCAGCTACAAAACAAAAGATTCCAAAAAGCTTCGCATACAGTTTTAGTAATTACTTAGTGTGTTTTGTAATTAATATTTACTGTGTTTTTTAGTGGATTGGGAGATCTCATACTTGGTGATTTTCTTTCTGCAGCTGAATCTGTGGTCTGGGTGTCAGGTGCAGCACTGGTGCTGATGGGAGCCAGAGCTTCCCTTCAGCTTCCTGACAAGAGCTTCTACAAAGTCCTCAGATGTGATTAGGAAAGGAAACCTTAGGAGAAACAGGTTGCGGCTTGCAGATGAGCAGCCTCTAAGCTGCAGAGCATTGACTCAGTATTAATAGTAGGCCGTTGTGTTGCACTGAAGGTGTCCTCAGCTGAAGTACAGACATGTCTGTGCACGATGACACTTGCAAAGATGGCCTCAATGTTTAGCTGGAAAATGCCCAGTCAGGTCAACCAAAATGTTCTTTTGAGTTTAGCAAAACAGAGCTAATGTTATCAAATGTAAATTATCTCTCTTTTTCTGATCAATTTAGTCAGAGATGCTAGAAATAATACAACAAATTGAAACATTTCATTTCGCAGCTATAAAAGTCCACTTTTTTGCATTACTGCTCACAAAAACAGTTGCCAAAAGTTTTGTTTCAGCTCTGCCCAAAACAGTTTCTCCCATTCCCTCTCCTCAGCTTCTTGGAACAGTTAAGAAACAAAACATGAGTTATTCTACAGCTGTAATCACCAGAGATGTTATAGAGGATATTTTGAGTCCTTCAGCAATAGGTTTGATGCCTTGTTCGCCTTCACAATATATAACTTAATCCATCTGGATAGGAATAGCCTGGATGGATTCTTAAAAACTCTTGCACTGACAAGTTTGTTATTGCAAGGGAAGCATTAATTGTATTTGGATTGTCTTCCAAAGTAATTGAGACACTGCTTGTTTCCAGACAGATGTCAAACTCAAAAGGCCTGCTCCTCCAGCTGCTCTTGGTATAGCTCATAACATCAAGAAGACAATTGAAAGGCCCTGGAATTTCGGATATTCCAGGTTTTTGGGGGGGTTTTGTTTGTTTCTTTGTTGTTGTTTTTTTGGGGTTTTTTTGTGATAGTCCTATGTGTTATCATCTTTGGAGCTGAAAGCCAATCTTTGGATTTCTCAAAGCAATGGAAAAAAAAATCCTAAAGAGCTGGGTCTCCTTATTCAGTGTGCACAGAGGCGTGCTACACCCACCTGGACTGCACAGCACAAGTGTTATAACTGCTGTGGAGTTAGAATTGCTGAAGGCTTATTCATTATAAACCATAATGGGAGGAATTTTAAAAAAATACTGGAGTTCTTAACCCAAAAGTATGGCCTTGTAGTATGAAGAGGCATGATATCTGTAATATTCCTCTAGGAGGTGCATTAAGCAAGCCTTGATCAAGTTTTGAATCCTTGAGTGATCTGGATATTAACATGATAAATGTTCAAAGCAGCAAGTGAGGGCACTTAGTGACAATCTTAAGTCTCATTTAGGAAAAAATATAGAATAACATCAATTCCAAATTTTTCTTGTCTTAAAAATATCAGCCAACCTGAAACTGGCTGCAGAAGCAGACACTTAGTTACAGATGAAGTCATCTAAAAGCAAGCAGGGTCTCAGTTACTTTGGAAGACCATCCAACCATAGTTAATATTTCCTCCTGAATAATTATGCAGTATCTGTGGAAAATAGCCTGGGGCTGAATGAAGAATGGGTCCCAAAAGTAGGTGAGTGGGATACCAGCACCATTTCCATCTCCTTTGGCTGAGCAGGATCTTTTGGTCAATGTGGAGGCACAACCCAGCTGTCCCTGGGCTTACCTCCCTAAGAGAAATCAGGAAAAAGTGTGAAGCTACCTACATGCAAGATTTACCCAGTAACTTAAAATCCAGTTTGCATAGGTGGTACTTCAGCATATTTCTCTCCTTTCAACTGCTGAAACAGACTGACTGCTGAGATACTTTTACTGAGCCACCAGACCAAAGACGTGGCTCAGACACCGTTCTCCAGTGTTAGCTGTGAGTCTGCTGCAGCAGTCTGCCTTCTGATTTTTCCCTCCCTTAAGGTCGTTCATGGAAACAACCCTTTCCTCTGCCCATTTCATCATTTCTGCTGTTTCCAGGCATGGGCTTCAACCTTAAACTTCTGAGCTTGTTCATGAGCCTGCTTCCTTTAGCAATTTTGTGATGATGATTGAAAACAGGAGTGTTTCTACTCACTGGGCAGCAAATCCATCTCCAAAGGCATAGTAAAAAAAAACAGAGGGGACTTTTTTCATGTGAATGTGACACCTGTCACTATCTATCAATCATATTCTTTCTTCAAATAAGTAACAAAATATTTAAATGAGTCTGGCAGTCCAGAGACATGACAAGATTTGATTGTAGATCTTAAATTGAATAAAATGGCACTGATTGAAAATACCACTCTATCAAGCAGGACCTGTAAAACTCCCTGAAAGACAGGCAGAAGATAGCAGTTTTTAAATCCTTAGCATGAGGTCCAGCAAGGAAATTTTAAATTCTACAAAATTAAACTAGTCAGCAATTCTCCAAGTTTAAAATAAGTAAGCATCAAACCCTAGCCCTGTTATAGCTTCTGCCTTTTTCTTCATTGTCATATTTTGGAAGTAACTTCCATTCTGAATGACTCAGCTTGTCATACTACTGTAGTATCCATGGTGGGATTTCTGAAATACAGGTTTTTTTAAACCATGCAACCAGCTTGATGCTTGCTTGTTTGCCTTCCCTTCTCAAGCTAGTCATAGTCATCTTCAATTTCTTCAAAAATAAGGGCACAGCAGATTGATCTTCCAAAGCCAGGTCTTTGGACCATAGCTTTTCTGGATAATAGTTTATCTGGTTTGAACCATATGATAGATGACGGTATTTGATTTACTGTATTTTTCCCACTAGGGTAGGTTGCTTGCATTCCTCTTGCTAGGACCTTAAGCAACCTCTACCTATTTCAGCCTGCAAAAGACAGATCCCTTAATGTCTTCTCCAGAAGCAAAATGCACAGATCTTCTTTAGAAAAAACCTTTTGTTTAGAAAAATGTCCTTGTGTGAATGGGGGTTTTGTTGCCAGAAGCAGATAGATATATCCTGGCACAGAACATTCGCCTGGCAGGTAGCTTCTAGTCTTCATTTTAAGTTAAGTAAGTTAAAGACTAAATTATTTTAGCTAAATAGAATTTCTGTATGATAAGCCTTGCCAAGAGCTACCGACATTTTTCTAAAAGGGGTTTCAATGCCTTTGCTGTATACAAGGAGTTGATGTGTTGTAAAGTTCTACTCTTGACCAATTCTCAAAAGATACCACTTAAATTTTCTGTGGCAGTTAGAACTTCTCAGAGCTCCAAAACAGCAGAGGAGAGGACTAACTCACCAAGAACTCAACTATGGGAGAACATTCATGTTAAAAAAAATCCTTTGAACTATTGTAAGATTTCAGGCAGAAAGATTTTTATCAGAGAAACGTGGAAGTTATTGTCCTTGCTACTCAGTTGAGTCAGATACTCAGTAACTATTGTATCTTATCTGATTTCAGGCCGAGGGAGCCAGGGAGAGGCTGTCAGAGCAGCAGTACAACCGCCTCGTGGAGTACATCACCAAGACATCCTACCACCTCGCCCCCAGCGCCGCCACAGCGCCAGCCCCGCAAACCGTGGCTACTGAACAGCCCCTCACTATGACAAAAACCTATCAGTATGTGGTTGATCCAAATTTTGCCCAAGTGTTCATTAGCAAATTCACCATGGTGAAAAATAAAGCCTTGAGGAAAGGATTTAATTAGTAGTTATTTCTGGTGCGTGTAGTAACACCATACCAGTTTAAAAGCAGTGCTTTCTCTGCAGTAACCTACATCAAGTAGAGATGCATATAATTTTTGAGGAGGTAGAAATTGATAACAAAGCCCAATAGCTTTTCTAATCTTGACAACATTCCTGCTCCCTCGCCAAAATACTAGTGCTGGAAGGAAAGTGTTCTGGCAAACGAATAAAGTCAGAAGGAACAGCTTAATCAAAATCCTTTTTCTTTTCGATAACCAAAAATTAGAGAATAGGGAAAAATTACGTGCACACGGACGTTTTTACCACACACAGAAATGTGTATCAATACCTCTATATCATATTTTAGGGTCTGCCAGTTTCTGTTATAAAGCAGGTTTATAACTCAGCTGTAAAAACTTGCTCAAGGCTGAGCCTTTCCCCCTACACCCACACTCCCCCAACATGTGCGTCCTGAGGCGAAACATTTTCCCCCACTAAATCTGAAAAACCTAGTGTGGCTGTTTTAAGTTACTAGTGACAGCTGGGTTTTAGCACCACTTTAACCTTAAAATAGCTTCCTTTATTTGACTGAAGTTTTGCAGGACATTAGTCCATAATGTAAACTAGTGCCTTTGTGTGGTTTGGAGAACAAAACATGAACTACAACATGACTTTATTTTTAAAACTCTCTGTATACAGAAACTTTATTTTATCCACCATCTAATTTTCAGAAGTACTTTCAATGTATGTATGACTGTGCACTGTTCATTAGCTGGAAACCAGTAATACGCAGTTCAAAAATTAAAGAAACAGAGCTGTCTCCTTAAAATCGCCAAGTTCAGTGTTACCCAGATGTGCAGGTGCTAAGTACAGCTTGTGGGGTCTTGCTTATTTCAGATCTGCCACCACTACACTGTATGTGCTCCCTTCAGCCCTAATTCATTTTATGCTTATCATCTTCGAACTGATAAAAACAGGGATATTTAGAAATGTGACCTTTCAAATATGTACTAAGCAAAGTGAATTTTTTTTTAAGTTGACTGAAAACTATGGACCCACAGGCACCAATTACATTAATATTTAATGATGCCATCACAATACCCTTAGGAATATATATGTTCAACACCTGTATTTCTTCTGGTAGACAAGAAATCAGTCTCTGAGTACAGTTAGATGACTTTATAAACCAAATCTCGCTATGGCAGTTTCATTTTAAAACCAAAAGCTTACTTGGTTTCCAACTATGTATGTTAATTTTCTCTCCTTTTCTATATGCTAACCAAAATTAATTTTGTCTGGAGATTCCTGAACATGGCTGGAATTTGAGTCAAAAACTGGAATAAAATCTGATCACCATTTGGAGCACATGCTTTATAGTTAATAACTTCTATGCATACGTTATATGACCAAATGCACAGTAATTAAGAATGTAGTGACTGCAACATTTTTTCTTGAGTTCTGTTTTGTTAAAAGGTCTTTCTAAAAGCTGTGTCTCTCATCTACTGAGAATAAAGGCGGCTGAGGTCTGCATTGTCCTTTTCTGACTGTGAAATAAGCCCATCCATTAACAACATTTCATACAATGATTTAATAACTTAGTCATTGTTTAAATAACACTGTTTAAAAATGTATATGTATATACACAAACGTGCTTCATTCCTGAATATTTTATGGAAGTTGTTTAATACTTCTAATTTTGCATATTGATGGATAAATTGTAATATAATTCAATTGTTTAAAGATAATAAAGCTATTCCTGTAATATTTGTTCTTATGAGCTGTTTATTCATTCATTTTACAAAGTGTAGGACAAGGACAAGACTGATGTACAAGCTTCATGAGAGCCCCATTAGATCCCAGTAGGTCACTGGACTTTGTAGTGTACCAGAAAATGCAATAGATCATGACAATATTTTGGAAGTAAAAACTGGTGGCTAGCTTGCCAAAAACGTGTGCTGAAAATTTTATGCTTTTTTGACTAATTGAATCAAAACAGCACTGTAGTCACCATTTCAATTAGACTAATCAGTTCCTTATTTATGGCGTACACAGACAAGCCAAGGGGATGCAAACACACCTGTAAAAAATAAGGAACAGCAGTTCCATTTCTAAGAGTTTGTAGATTTCAGCCATTGTTTTAAGATACGTTTGTGTTTTTCCTGAATTACATTCTCCTGGAATAAACACTTGCTTAAATTACACTTTTCTTCAGTGAATTGAGTTGCATCTTTACTGCATTATGCAGGTTCTTTCTCCCCCTTCTGACCACATGTATGGAAACGAGTGGGGACAGCGCATAAATCAACCTCTCCTTCATATGAGCTCTGTGAACTATGAAAACAAAGTTGTCCAAAGAGCAGCTGCCTGTACTTAGCTGCTAAAGCAGTGCAATGTGTACTCTTAAAATATGCCTACTCTCATAATGCTCTTTAGGCCTGGAGAGCTCACAACTTCAAATCTGTCTTTTTCGTTTGCTTCCAGAACAATCAATCACTCCTCAAACACTCGAGAATAAAGTAAGCTAGCCAAAAAATTTGGAGGCATAGTCAGGCAAGACCCTTCCCAAAGCAGTTCAGGTCAAATCATTCCTTTTTATATATCATTTCATACATAAATATAGCAAAAACCTTCAGACACTTGGGATTGTCTCCAAGAGCAGCCAAGCATGTTTTTCAGCTCTGCATCTCCTAGAAACAGAATGCCAGACCCTGTTACAAGCAACTGATGAGGGTCTAACTCACAGGTCTTGTACTATGTGATGTCCCACTCCAGTTCTTTGTATGATAGAATTAGCTGGCAAAGGAAAAAAAATAAGAAAAGGAAGAAAAAAATGAAGGAAAAGTGGTGGGTAGGCGCTGATTTCAGAAAAGCAGGTTAGGTACCCAGCTTTGCACTCTTTCTTCTCCAGAGGAAAGCAAGCTGTGGGTTGGTTGGCATTGCCTGCTTAAGGGAAGTACTTGTCTTGCATCCAGTGCGAAACCAGACTGCATCCAGAAAGCAACAATTGCAGCCTGCACACTCCCAAAGCACAGCCACAGAAGTTAGAAATCACCTTTCTTTGTTAAACACATTTAGCCAGAGACATCCCTGAGCTACTCTACCTACCAAAAATTGCTTTCAGTCACAAAACTCTCATTTCTTTAAATCACATGAGCTGGTAGCTGAAGGAATACAGACTAACTGCTGTTGGCTGCAACAGTTCAGAAGAATTTAACAGTAAATTAATTCATAGCAACTGTGAAGAATACAGGGCCTAGACCAACAAGGGAAGTCATGTCTATCAGCCTGCACACCTGGCAGTAGCAAGTTTCTTTGCCTCTGAAGCTGTCAGTAAGACTGAAGACCCCTGGCTATTTAAACCTGCAGACAGGCCTGAGAAAATGTTAGTCAGTACTTAATGGCATACACTGTTTATACTGTACATTGGAAAGATAAATGGGTATCATTTGCTATTGTTAAGCTCTAGTTTACATTTATAGGAGCTGGGGTATTTTGATTACTAGATGGTTTCCCCTGCATCACTAATGTCAAATTCTTTCTTTGCTTAAAGGAAGCACTGTCTGCATGGGAAGTTTAAACAAAATCCCATGTTGCTGTATAAAATGTTCTGGATCACATACATTACTTACGTGCTTTCATTAGTCCAAATGTTGTTCAAGGATACCTATTAAGTGTTAAGTAGTTAATGATCCATGTAAAATAATAAGAGTTACTCCAAACAGGATTTGAACCGAAGACCTTCAAATACAACACAGATGGCCTAATTTGTCATGCTGCTTCATACAAAGACTTCCTTCCTTTCATGCAGTCAGCTCTTGCCTCTCTCCTAAGTATCCGCATTCAGCAAACAAAAGCTGCAGTCCTAGTACCTTCTTCATCCTAAGCAACAGGCAATGACAAAGCCTGTTCTCACTGGCAGGTTATCATGGCCCAAGACAGAGCACCACATCTCAGACTGCACAGAATGCAGCAGAGATCCAAACTATGCTTAGCTGACTACTTCCAGATATTAAAAAGATGATACATGTCTAAGAGCAGCATGCCAAGATTTTTATTACCATAATACAATATTTACTTTGTCTGCCCGTACCCCCTTCCTCTTGTACATCAATTATATGGGAACATGCCTGCAGTTTGGAGTCATTTTCCAATTAGAGTAACTAATATACCATGTGTAAGAATGGGCACTTGCAGAGTCTGTAAGTCTTGCTGTAACAGTTTGCTCATCTAAGGAAGACAATACAGTGATGACAGAAAAAGACAAAAAGGTTGGCTGCTGCATTTCCAAAATTTCTAGCCAAATTCTTTCTACTCAAGGTCAGCTCACCTTTTGAAGCCAGAGGTAACACAGACCCCTCCAGAAATTCATCCTCTCCCTTCCTGCAACATCTGTCCTCTTGCACATTAACATAAGCAGCTGGGACAAACTAGCTGTCGCTGCTTTGGGATGTACTGTGCTATCAAATGTAGAATTTGGCCAAAAAAGATGCAAATAATTCCTGGAGGATATACCAAGTCATCTCAGGCAAGTTCTGAAGACTTTGCACCACTCTTTCCACCCAGCACCTGAGCCTTTAAGTGTTTCCACATTAATGAAGACAACTAAATGTCTCTGACATAAGTATTTTATTTACTGAGTTGCATTAGAGTGTGCCGCAGACTGAAGTGCACTGCACTTTACACTTCAGTGAACAAATAAGGTTCAGTCATCACGTCTCCTTGAACCGAAGGGAATCTGCAAGACAAAAAAGCTCATTAAGTTATGATGGACAAACTTCATGCTCTAAATAAACACATGAGTATGTACAAATGCAAAGCAGCAGAGAGAAATGTTTATGTGCTAGTTTAGTCTAGAGGAATTCCCCGTTATTTCCTGATGCTTGAAGCTTCACACACCCTTCATGTGGCAAACAGAAGTGAAACATGGAACAAATCAAGAGCTGGAACAACACTGCACAGCCCATCAGATTCACTATATATGCTGCACTGGTAACTGAATCAGTCTTGCTCAGGGCCTGCAGGAGAAAGGAATGCAGCTTTCAGATAGGAGCCAGAGAGGAAACAAGTGGTGCAGGCAGCCTACCAAGGAATAAAGAAAACCAAATTCAAATTGCTTCTCCCCATTATACTGAACACAATCCAACACCAGCTGTGCTCCATGACAAGAGTCATGAAAGTGGTTAGCACCAAACTCTGAGCTTCCCCCTGTATTCCACTGCTAAGCACACAGCAGATGCCAGATACTCCTCACATTTATACCTGCTCTTAATTTCCATTGTCAGTACCACCACCAGACCCACACCAAGCAGATGAAAGAGTGTGAACTCCCAGCGAGGTGCCTCCATGTCCAGCAGGAACAGAACTGGTGTAGAGTGCCACGCTACCACCATAAGTAATGAACTCCTTCCTGCCCATCCAACTCCCTCCTCAATTCTGGTTCCAATTCTGGTTCCACAGAGAGTATTCAGTGAGGTAAAGCCACTGTATTTACTGCCACATACAGCACACACTCCAGTGAACTGGGAGATCTAGTGTGCATGATCAATGTATCTTTTAGATAACTACACAAAAAAAGGATTAAAAATCAAAATTGCTAAGATTTAAACTTCTGAGGCAAACAAAAATGTTTTCCATCTGTTCTGGGTACTTGTCCTTTTATTACAGCCTTTACAGAACATTTGAAACACTTGCATTGTTTTCCCCTTCTACTTTCGTATTCATGTGCAGGCACAACAAAAACCAACCCCTTTCTACTATAAAGGAGTGAAAAAAATATCTGTTCTTACATAAACAGACTAAGGAATAAGAAGCATCAGCAATTCAAACAAAATCACAAAAGATGATTTGTCTTCCACATTTTCTTTTGAGCCAGTACAATTAAGAAATGGAAAAATTGTTTAGGAAACATTTAATTTTAACAGGTGCACACAACGTGCAATTTTTTCTTAAGCTGCCAATGGGAACACAGGCCGAGAGTGGAGATCTATTTGTACTGAAATAAATCCTGCTCATGATTTGAATTAAATATTCAACATGCACCCTTGTTGACAGTGTTTGTTTCAAATGATTTTACCACCAGATGGCCCTTCAGAATACACTGATGAAGGCCACCTGACTAAAGAATGCAATTCCAGTGTCTGAAGAAGTTTAAAAGTGACTATATATTAGCCGGGAGACTGAACCAGAGGTGGAATTACCAAGATTTGAACCAGGTAAATTTGTAATTTCATTATTTATCTTTGCTGCAGTCGCAGCTAAAGAACAGCAGTATCCCCCACTCTCACAAAATAAAAAATAAAAAAAATTTAAAAAAAAATTACCAAAAGCTGGGACTTTTACAAGGATTTTTTATCTTTTTTTCTAATTTTTTAGAAGAGATGGAGCTCTGAGGTTTTTTTTACATAATTGTGTTAAGCAGAAATCAGATAGTTGCAGATTGTCATAGAACAGAATTCAGTATTCTTAGTGTTAAGTACAAATCTTTTATTCAATCTTGCTTCTTCATGCAAACAAGCTGAGAAAATCCAGCTGGCCATGATAATTAAAGCCACAGATTATCACGTAATGATCACAATATGAAAACATTCCAAAAGAATGAAAAACTATCATTCTAGATTAGTCTGAAGTCATTTTAGGAGAAGCAGAGAACTCAATGTAAAAAATTTGCACCAAGAAAGGGAGAGGAACTCTTTATTGAGTCGTCACATCAGCTTGTGCAGCTTAGTGAGTGTAGTTATTAATAACTACAACACAGTTGAAATCAAGAATTTTTTTCCTGGGGTTACTTGCAAGGGAGAACAAAGCTGGGTAGTTTTCCTAGAAAAGGCAGCGTCAAGTGCTAAAAAAAGAGTATTGTGAACAAAGTTCTATTCAAGCTTCATACAATATGTTAAAAATGTGAGTATTAGCACACAGAGCTGTATGCCACTGTGATTTTTTAACATATACATATATTGTATG
Source organism: Sylvia atricapilla (assembly GCF_009819655.1). Lineage (NCBI taxonomy): Eukaryota > Metazoa > Chordata > Aves > Passeriformes > Sylviidae > Sylvia > Sylvia atricapilla. Next base: position 131,673,602 of record NC_089140.1, read on the forward strand.
TGTGTATATAGATGTATTTCCCCTCTCACCAACTTCAAAACAGAAAACGATATGCAGAAGCTGTCTCTGTTCCTTACATTAAGATGCATGCTAGGAGAGAGAATCAGCCTCTCCATTTTCTCACTCACTGTACCACCACAAGAATGTAAGCAGAAGATACAGAGAGCCCCAAGTTAAGCAGTTCAAGATGTGACAGCATCAACATAACTGTGGAATCAGGCGAGTCTTGGCATTTAACATTAGAGCTTTGTCTCCTCTCCTTGGTTATGTGAGGAGGGCAAAGGCTGGCATCATCCCTCTGTCTCCTGTACCACACACGTTAAACAAACTACCCAAAAGGTATTCAGGAGCTTCTATCCTGCCTTTACTCCCCAGTCCCCAGTTCTCCTGTTTCTTCACATTTTTATTACCCAGAGGTCTCCTGAGTGCAATTTCTACCCTTTCTCTTTGGAAACCCCTTTCAATCTGAAAAAAAAAGACCCCCCCAAGCAGAAGCACAACATCTCACCGAGATCATCTTACTCCTGTCCTAATGCAGTGCAGTTCACTACCTGCAGATGCAGCTTACCATCACTTGGGTGGTGCAGACTCAAGCACACCAGCTGCCTTCATGGCTTCAAAGTCCTTCTTAAGATCATAGTGCTTATAGAACTCTGCATAAGCTCTTTTTCTGGGTTCAGCAACTGCAAACTGGAAAGTAACAGAAAATTAGTTTGCAAAGCTTTATGAGCTTTTTTATTTCTGTTAGTTCCATACTTTCTATCAGGGATATTCATCTAAAAGGCCTTTAGCTCAAATTATTAAACATTCCTTTGTTCCTGTTAAAACCCACAAGTCAGGCTACCTGATCGTTGGTCAGCAGAACAAATGTCTGAGGTAAAACCTTAAAAAGAAAGTCTGTTACAAGGTTACATCACACTTTCAAGATCCAAATCCACTCCATTTGTATTGACACTCGAGTGTCCAACACCCTCCCTGCTAATAGTTTTATACATAAAACATGTCATTATGGCAGGTTTTGTGCCTGTGGGCAGCTGCAAAACTCTAACTGGATAAAATGGCATCATACACTTAAGGACAACATTGGAGCTACACTGTAAGTCAACTACATCCGGCAAAATTTTTACAAGACTGCTGAGCCACCCTTACCAGTCACCAACATAGAAAGACAAATCCTCATTCCTTGGACACCCACTCCTGAAGCGCAGGGATATACCCAAAAAGCTCCCAAAAACATGAAAAAAATTCTGAGGTGGGTTTGCACAACAGCATCCTATATGGAACAAAGCGAATCACTGCTGAGATCCATGTTACCTGTTCTAAATCTGGTCTGACACTTTACCAGTGTATTAACTCAAGGATGACAAATAAGGTACTTATTGTGACCCAGAGACTATTAAAAAAATTATAATTCAAGTCTGACCACAATTAAGCTTGACTACCTCTCAACAGATGTGTTAAGTACAGGTGTGAGCTTACTGTTTCTGATAGACATTTGTGGAAGTTGGGAAAAACCTGCAGGTAACTTTATTTCTCATCACTTTCAAACAGCTTCCTGAGCATTCAAATGATGCCAACAGTATATGCACGAGCTCAACGGGAAAACCAAGATCCAGTTCTTCCACAAGAATTCCCACTGTATTTGCTTTGTGTATAAGATGCAAAAATTACTTGATAAGAGCACTCACGAACAAGTACTGCTCTTATCTCTATCAGAAGTCAAATATGTAAGGGTGTTTTTCTGGAAATAAAATGCTTCATTTCCACGATACCTCAAAAGCAAGGACAGAAAGATTAGGTTCTCCCACATCTTCAGTGTGAAGGATGAGTTTTCCAAATTGCTTAAGAGCAAGTTTCCTGAAATCAGTCAAGAGATAAAGGAGGATTTGGACAACTCTCCCAAGTCTCAGAAACTGTGGCAGACCAAAACACAAACTATATAGTGTTAATGTGCAGTAACTGTGAATGGTCAAGAGCATTTTGGGACTAGGAGACTCAAGGTCAAATTGTCACAAATTGCATGATCTTGAACACACAGAATGAAACATCAGATTATTCATATCCCTTCTTCAAATGAAGATCAGGACAATTTATTTGTGCTTTGGAAACGTGCTTACAAAAATACATTACTAAACCTTTCTGATGAACAGCTCAACCCAATCCCAACAGAAAAATGTTACAAATTCTTTAAATATTCCAGTGAACTGTTTATAACTCAGTGACTACAGAGCCCACCTTGTACAAAGTTGCAGCTCCCATAGATACCAAAAACGCCCCAAGGAGGTGAAACCTCATCCGCTTGGCCAAAAGGCCCCGCATCTGCGGCTTTGGCAACAGTGCAGCCGGCATGGTGACTGGGTTTCCTGAAAGAAAAAACAAATAAAGAGAATTGCGGGATAAGCTCTACTTAAAACAATTTTCTGTACTATGGAAAAATCATTCTTTTTGTAGTGTGCAATAATCGTCTTCACGATATAAGCAGCAGTGGTTCTGTGTGTTTGACCTTTCAATGAAGATATTTAAGGGAGAAAATTCAAGGACAACCTAGCTATAACACGATTCTAGTTTAAGTTCCTGCATTCCTTACACCCAGTATTTGGGGAATCAAGGCTGGCCTTCGCTGTCCACACTAAATCCTGCGCTCCTCGCAGGGTCTTCCCTCCCAGGCCTGCTGTCCTGGTGTTTACGTGAGAAGCCGTTCTAAGCAGTACCGAGGACAGGCTGGGACCAGCCCCGCGCCGTTCCCCGCACCCAGGGCACCCCAGCCCCGTGCTGCAGCCGCCACCGCTGGGCCCGGCTCCGCCACCTCAGGGACGCGCAGAGGTCACGGGGCTGTCGAGGGGCCCCGGCCGAGCAGGGAGCGGCGGCTAGCGGCCCTAGTGACAGGGATGATAAGGGAAGCTAGAGGGAATGAGGGGAGGAAGAGGGAACAGCGGGAGCCGCAGCGGGAGCGGGGAGCGGCCTCACCTCAGCTCCCACCAAAGTCCTTCTGCGCCGCCAGCCGCGCTCCCGCTGCGGCCCCGCCACTCCGCATGCGCAGGGGACAGGCGGCGTACGGCGGCCGGCGCGGGTCAAACCTGGCCGGGCACAGCGCCCCGCGCCTGCGGGGCCGAGCGCTGACTCCATTAGGCTGGAAAAGGCCTCTGAGATCGTGGAGTCCGGCCTGGGACCGAACAGCACCGCGTCAAACAGACCCTGGCACTGCGTGCCCTGTGCAGCCTTTCCTTAAACAGCCTCAGGGACGATGACAACACCACCTCCTTAGGCAGCACATTCCCATCTTTGTTTAATCAACTTTGCTGTGAAGAAATTCCTCCTAATGTCCAGCCCCAACTACCCCTGGCACAACCTGAGGCGGTAGCTTCTTGTCCTGTCTCCTGTGAGAGGAGCCCGATCCCAGCTGGCCGCAGGCTCCTCTCAGGGAGGTGCCGAGAGCGCTGAGGTCACGCCCGAGCCTCCTTCGCTCCAGGCTGAACACGCCCGGCTCCATCAGCTGCTCCGCACGGCGCCTGTGCTCCGGACCCTCACCGGCTCCAGTGCCCTTCTCTGGACCCCTCACCAGCTCCCCAGTCTCCTTCCGAAGTGAGGGGCCCAGGCCTGGACACGGCACTCGAGGTGTGGCCTCACCAGTGCCCAGTAGACAGGGACAATCACTGCCCTGGTTCTGCTGGCCACATCATTCCTGTGCAGGCGAGGATGCCACTTGTCTTCTTGGCCACCTGGGCACATGCTGGCTCATGTTAAGGTCCCTTCTTCTGTCTTTAAGGTCCCTTACTACCCAAACCATTTTGTGATTCTGTTAAGAGCCATGGGAGAAAACCGAGTTGTTACCCGCTTGAAGGATGCCCAGGGTGACACTGCTGGGCCAAGAGACTCAGGCCTTTATACAGAGAGTTTGCCAGGAATTACTGGCCAAGCCTAGATAGAAATGAAGCCATTTGTAATCCTTTCTAGATGTCCCTTAGACAGTTTTTGTACCTTTCTTGGAAATGACGAACATGTGCTTTGCCCATGATTTCCACATAATCACCACCTGCATGTGGAATTGTCATTTGTATTCCTGGGGAGTCTTTGTGGGATTTACACTGAATGCTATAAATTCCTGGCTTGAAAAAAACAAGTCCCTCCTGTGCAGTGAGGTATTCATTCAAGCCTTCTGCTCCCTTGCCAAAGCCAGCAGATCCTGACATCAAATGAGAGAGATGGACCTTTAAAACTGAGAAGGAGTTGCTTTTCCTATGATGGAATTAAGAAGAAATAAGTGTCAGTAGAGAATTTCAGAGGGTAATTGTACAGCTGTGGCTACAAGCTGGAAGAATGTTCTTTGCAACAGCAGTTTGAATAGATGTAATTTGGACAACATTCTCTCAAACTGAAGAAAAGTTTGTTACAATAGTTGAGACCAAAATCAAGAATCTTTGTCTAAGAGTTTTTCCCATGTGGATTAACACAAAAACCCCAAAAGTTAATGACATCATGCAGAAAGATTGGCAAGATATATCACCAAGGGCAAATCATGTCTGACAAATTTGGTGGCCTCCTATAACCGGGTCACAGCATTGGTGGATGAGTGACAAGTGACTGACGTCATCTACTTGGATTTGTGCAAAGCATTTGACACGGTCCCCCATGACATCCATGTCTCTAAACCAGATAGGTAGAAAATGGATTTGGTAGAAGTGGGTTTGATGGATGAACCACTTGGTGAATCAGGAAGTAAGGAATTGGCTAGATGATTGCCCTTAAAGAGTTGTGGTCAAGAGCTCAATGTTCCAGTGTAGACCACTGACAAGTGGTGTTCCTCAGGTGTCAGTCTTGGGACCAGCATTGTTTAATGTCTTTGTGGGTAGCGTGGACAGTGGACAGTGGGATCAAGTGCACTCTCAGCACTGTCCACTCCAGCACGCTGGAGGGAAGGGATGCCATCCAGAGAGACCTGGACAGGCTTGAGAGGTGGGGCTGTACAGACCTCATGAAGTTCAGCAAGGCCAAGTGCCAGATCCTGCACCTGGGCTGAGGCAATCCCAAATACAAATACAGGCTGGGCAGGGAATAAGAAGGGACACTTGCAGGTGTTGATGGAGAAGAAGCTCCCCATGAGGCAGCAATGTGTGCTTACAGCCCAGAAAACCAACCACACATGCTGGGCTGCATCAAAAGCAGAATGGCCGGCAGGTTGAGGGAGATGAATTTGCCCTTTTACTCCACTCTGGTGGGGCCTCACCTGGAGTGCTGTGTCCAGCTCTGGAACCCTGCATCCAGCTCTGGAGCCCCAGCACAAGAAAGACATGGACCTGTTGGAGTGAGCCCAGAGGAGCCACAAAGATGATTAGAGGGCTGTAACACCTCCTTGTCTCCTTTGGAGAGAAGTTGGGGTTGTTCAGCCTAGAGAAGAGAAGAGTCCAAGAAGGCCTCAGAGCAACCTTACAATGTAAAAGGGGCTTACAAGAAATCTGGAGAGGGAGTTTTTCCCTGGGAAATACAGTGACAGGATGGGGTAATGGCTTTAAACTAAAAGATGGCAGTTTAGATTAGATATAATAAAGAAATTCTTTACTGAACTTGCCCTCATGAAAAAGACAATACAAAAGTAATTGGAACAAAAGCATGGCAGGTTTCAGGGCTACTGTTATAGATAAGATATGAGTAATTTTCCTGTAAACATCAGTCTTGTGCAGACAGAATATGTTGGTGGATGGAACTAAGTCTGTAAATAAACCAATCTTGATTGCTGTTTTCAATAGCTTACTTAATGGCTGGCCAGGTCATTAAATTCTTTTCTGTGTGGCCAGTTTCCCCGTGTGCCTGAGATACTGCTGGCTAGGCATCTTTGTGTTACAGTTAGGATGCTAAATGAAGTGCTAATTGTTATCATCCTTTGATGTCATTACTGTGGCATATACAGCCAACTTCTTATTGTTCTGTGTAAAGGGCAGTTCAGGACTGTGCAAATAAGATTAAAAAAAGAATGGAGAATACATTAGAGCAAGAGCCCTGGAAGGAGGGCAGAGACAAACAGCTGCATTAGGTCAGTGCACAGAGTGGCTTCCTGTCACACCAGTTTCTGAATGGATTATAGAGCTAAGTGTGGTTTGCACCTGAGTGGACCCTATGCATCCAAATGCAGGAAAGTAAATAAACCTTCTGAAAACAAGAAGGCAAATACAGAGATACAGAGACAATAGCAGTTGTTTCCTTCCCAGCCCACCCCATCCCTGCGGGTTCTGACATCTACTCCAGTTGTCTTTGGGACACAAATGTTAGGATTGTTTACTCAAAAGGTGTCACAGCTATCTAAGTAGAATCTTCAGTACTTTTTTTTTTTTCCCTCTCCAAAATACTGTAGAGCCAGCACAGTTAACACTCCTCTACTGTGTCCTTGAAAGGGATCATCTTTTGAAGAGTGAAGGGAAGGCATTAATACTAAATCATTTCCTGCTTGTGCTCTACTGGAATTGAAAGTAAAATTTACTTCTGTCTTTAGTAAGAGAAAATTTAGTCAGTGAATCCTTGTCTTTTCCACAAAGAGTACCAACCTGATACTCAGGACTGTACTTTCTGTGGTGTGGACTGATGCCAACTAGGAACAGTACTGTGACAATCAAGTGATTTTGCATATGCCATGAAAAGTCCTTAGATAATCACAATTTGGATCAAATTAGAACCAAAAATCTACGGGAAAAAGACCACATAGGACATCAGCAATCCCCTGAGCCAGATGCAGTCCCAAATAGTTTAATGTAAAATCTACCTATCACAAAAGAAACAGAAGGTAAGCAATGCTATACATGTGCCATATATGAAAATGCATACATTTGGGATCATCCTCCCCTTTCTGTGCCAGAAATTAACTGATCAAATACGTTTTTGCCACAGCTGTGTCTACTTCAACCAGTGGTGCTGTGGAACAAAGATATGGTGGAACAGCAAGTTTTTTTAACAGAATTGGAATGGCAGCTGTACAAAAAAATGAGGATGAATCAATGATTCCTAAATAGAAAAAGTCAAAATTAGTATGAGGAAGAAAAATATCTTTGTACTTCCAAAAAAGCAGTATCAACAAAGGACAAAAAAAGAAAATTTCAAATCACAATAAATGGAGCAGACAGGGATTTCACAAGCTTTTGTTGATTTTATGCAAGTTTCTGAAATAGAAGAATCTCAAAAACAAAAGTGATTTCCTCTTTTTGCAAAGAGATAAATTTTGGTATGTTGAATACACATGAAAAAGTGAAAGAATTATGCAAATGATTCTGTGTTTGGTACCATCATGAGTCATAGTGTTGAAAAAAGAGCTATTTTCCCAAGTTCCCAACTTGCAGTCAAGACATGGCTAATATATATATTGAGGCCCAAGAAGCAAAAGCACACCAGGTTTCAGAGCTGTGACATTAACATTCATGTGACACCTTGTTTTCTGGATTCTGCATTAATTGTTCCTCCTCTGATGTCATCTGGGTTTGGGGGATCTATCAGAAACAAATACAGTGTTCATTTTAGCACCAGGAGACCCTTGGTTAGATAAACTGGGCTTTTAATCAAGTACAATGTTTAACTTACGCAAGTGAAACTTCATTATTCATTGCCATTATGTTCTACATGATCATCTGATTTCTTAGAAAAAACCAAAACCACACCCACAAGAAACACCTCCTTCCAGTCCCTGTTCCTTGCTCAAAGCCTTTTAAATGATGCCAAGATTCTTCTGTCTTTTGTGGTTTTAAATGTTATGTAGCTTGTCTGCAATGGAAATAAAGTCATCAAAGAAACATTTTTATACTGTTCCTTTATTCCTCTGTATTTGAGTAGAGGTGCCTTACTCTGAGAAAGTTTTCTCATTCCTCATCCTTGCTTTTCCAGGAACATATTGAACCACCTTTACAGACAAGTACTCCAATCTAAAATTTAACCAGTCAACATATAAAATTGTTACATGTAATTCAGTCTCTATAGGCCCATTTCAGCTCCTGACAGCCCCCCCCAAGGTAGGCCACAAGCATTCCTATCCTGTGTTCAGCTCCAGAAAGTGTCTACGGTAAGAACAGCACAGGAGCAGAGTGCATTTTTTACTCCCTTAAAAAATGAAAGCAGGGACCACAACATGAGGACAAAAGACCAAGTTTTCACACTCCTGTTCAAAGCACACTTTAGTTCATGGACTGTGATGTGGTTTAGTTTCACACAAAGCAAAATTCTCTAGCTGCAAACATTATCTACCATACAGAAACATTATATGGCTTACATGATGTGCCCAGCAATCCTGGTGAGTCCCTACATGCACATGGTACTTTTGCCAGTGCTCCGCTCCTTGATTATGGATGTGTTACTCTAAGTCTGAGCAGAAAATTCACATGGGTACCCTTCAACAGTCCAAAGCCATTGAAACAAGGAGTGTTCTTCATACTTTTTAATAGAGTTTAGGCCAGACCCTTTGTTAGGTTCTATTTTTCCCAGATGTGACCAGTGAACAACAGACCTCCAGGAAAGCAGGAGGTGGCCAACTGCTGCTGTTGACACAGCTATAATTTTGCTCAAGGAATTAATTCTCACAGAAAATGGCAGACCAACTTCCCTGTGGGTGTAAAACAGTGGCTGTGAAGTGGGAAATCCTCCTTCAAAGAGAAGATCAGCCTCACTCTCCACAAGGCATTACATTTGCACCTCCCTTGGGTAGGGTCAAGGTACTTGCTTGGGCAGCTCTTGGCTCAGCGTGCTCCTCTTGGAGATGTGAGCTGCACAGAGAGGAGAAAGGGTCCTGCTCAAGGCTGGGGCCAGCACCCTGCAAGGGTGACATCTAAAAATCTGCAGCAGTAGGATTTAACCTAGGGATATCTTTGCTGTTTATTCAATTTACCTAGTACAACTTAGAGCTCATTCTGACAGAAAAAGATTGGCCCAGGTTATTTATGAAGATCACTTTGCAATTGGTTCCTGTGGCAATTTTTAGACTTTTAACTCAGATTTCTGAATATCTAATTTTAGTCTGTTTCAATTTACACTGAGGTGATGACATGGTAAGTGTTACGAGATGTTGGCAAGTCTTCATTTCTTTGCCTGAAATTAGAGTCTAGAAGGAGTGAAGGGTGTCTCAGATTTGTTGTGGCTTGTATCATCATAGTGCAGTCACATCAATCAAATTGTGTCCATTTATGAAAAGAGAGTTCATGAACACAATTAAAAACCAAAAGTAAAATAAAAAGTACCCCAGAGGTGATATATTTCTTGACTTCTTTATGACCTGGTGAATTAATTGTGAGCCTGAAAATTTATTCATCATTTCCAATTACATTACCTGGTCTAGTCAAATATTATTCCTAAAGAAATGCCATTGCTTTCATTTATTTTGTTATTGGAAGAATCTAACAACCTAGGATTGCTATGTTTTCCAAAGGCTTCATAATTTCTATTTGATATTTGATGGTATTGCAAATATAATAGATTTTCTTTATAATCATAACCTTGGGAACATTTTACGTCCCCAGAGTCAGGGATTTTCTGACTACAAAATCCCTAGACAAGCTAAAATCCATCTCAGGTTATTGTCCCAGGTTTGATAGGTGAGGCACAGTCAGACATGTGAGGCATCTAGAAAGTAGTCAAATCATCTGTTCATGTTTTTTTTAACTTGTTATTGGCATAAACTTTTAAAAATATCTATACTTAAACCAGCCTGTTTTAACTTTACTGTTTTGTTTGAAATAATCTAATTAGGAAATTATGGGTCTCAGTTTTCTACTGCATTGAAACTTTTGAGCTTCATGATTAACAAAACTGGCAATAGATAACAGTATAAGCAACCTTAAATATATTTTGGTTAAATGAGTTCAGGATACATTTTCCTGAAACAAATTTGGCCGTGTTCAATACGGCATTACATGTAAACGTCTGGAAAAATTGCAGTGTTTTTCCAAGCAGGAGGCATGAGATTACTATAATCCATAGCCCCCACCACTGTATTAATTAGCGTGGCTCACTAACCAGGGACATAATATTTGTAAATGAAACTCTAGAAGGGCATCAGTAAGGAACAGGATGTTGAAGCCAAATGGAAAACATGAACCAATAAAAGGGCTGAACTAGCTAGAAGTGCAAGCTCAGCCTTTGAAGTTAGTTCAAGTACTGCATGCTTTAATTTTGGTGTAATCTTATGATGGAGGTACAAACAAGAACTCAGAAACAGATTTTGTAACATTTGGCCCAATTGTAGATGAATCAGTTTGTTGATGGTTACCAACAATTGCACAGCCAGAGAAGCTGTGGTCTTTGTTAAATTAGATTGAATAATTGGCTTCAGTGGGAGTTTCGGGTGCAGAGCAAATGAAGTGTCACAGCCCTTGACTCTCGTAAGATTCCTTAGCAGAGCTAAGCTTTTCCCTTCAGAACAACCTGAATATGGATTCAGAGAATGAGTCTCTCAAGGGTTCATCTACTCACTGCCCAGCCCCAGTATGGGTCTGAACATTCTTAGTCATTCCTGGCAGATATGCATACCTTATCTGTTTTTAGAGCCCCTCTGATGACAATAAGGATACCAAAAGCTCTCTGGGCAGTTTGTTTCCAAGGCTGAACTGTTGTCTCAGAATACAGTCTTTGATTAGTACTACGTTACCTTGCCAAGCCCAACTAAACCTATGTATTTCTGTGTTTTGATTTTGGTTTGGTTTGGGTTTTTTTTAAAATATATTTTCATGTGGAACTCCGGTAACAAAGGTGTGCTTTTCTGGTCTTTCACTCAAAAAAAAAAAAAAAACCAAACCAAACCTCACTGTTTTTGTCCTTTGGACAGCTTTCTGAAGGCCTGCTATTGCCAGGTGCTGAGCATCTCTGGAGACATGAATTAAGAGAACAAGTTTCAATACATTGAGAAAAGTACAGGATCAGGCAGCCAGGAGTTAAGATGATCTTGAACTGGAAAGTCATAACTGGAAAATGAACATAATCATACACACTCTCCTTTTTTAGATCAAGCATTCACTTCATTAGCTTGAAAATAGTAAATAATTTATTGTAGTCTTTAGTGAATAGCCCAACACATGCTGTTAATTACTTTCTCATTTGGGAGAAAAAACACAGCAAAAGTTAATTTCTTTCCGGCATGTGCTTTCTAGAAGAAAAAGAACTCTCCAAAAATGCATTTACTCCTCTTTTCAGCAGTCATGCAGACCTCTGGAAGGGGCCACATTCCTCAACAAAGCAAGTGGCTCTATTTCTCAAATGCAAGTGAGTACATTCACAAATATTGTAATGAAACAAAGACTTTCATTCCAAAAAAATAACACAGAGAAAAAAGGTTGAAACACTGTATTAGAAAAAAAAATATATATATACACCAACCTTAAGCCCTATGTAGTTATGACAATAAAACAGTTTTCCAGAGAAGGTTATTTTATGCGTTTGTTGGATTGTGTTTATACATATGTATGTATATGTACCTGTAAATGCATATGCACATACAAAACTGTAAGGGTATAAATTATTCTAGAGATGTGATAGATTCAATTCCTAAAGTACCATTTTCAGGAATGAGTAGTATCAAAGCCAATCATAGTCTGGGGTTTACAAACCCTGTGCTGGGTTGGGTCTTGCAGCTGGCATGAAATCCATTGAGTTGCCTATGGATGAAAACTACTAAGAATGCTTTAAGCTTGTTGATTGTGATTACTGAGCTATAGTCACCATGGCCTATTGTAGTGAAAAATTCCAAGGAAATCTCTGTGTTTACTGACTTAGTCAGATGGGGAATATTGCATAAGCTATTGTGTGCCTGTGCATTCCTTGAGTGTGATGCTGTGGTCTTTCTCTTGCTTGCCGTGTCATTTGTTTCATTTAACTGCCTCATTAATGGCAAAATTGCTTTGCTTTGTTCAAAAATCCTATTCTGAGAAGCAAGTATTACTTTCTTCTTTAACTTCTTGCCAACAAAAGATTTTAAAATGCATGTGGTACAGAGGAATCGTACAAAATTGTTTGAGAGCAAAAAAAATACCAAAAATTAAAACACAAATCCACTTACTACATTCCCATTTTTGCTTTGACATGAAATGAAATCTTAACGTGAGAAATGCACCACAGTTCATCAGCATGCTCTGAGCAAATACATAATTAACATGTGGAATAAGCAAAGCTGTTGTCAACGCTTTCACATATGTTACCACAAAACTAAAGTATTTTAATTAGTAGAGAAATAGAGGAAAATCCAAGTTAATACAGCCTGTACTTGACATAAAAATTAGCTTGACTCTATAAATATTAAAAATAAGAGTTTCTCATCTCTAGCTTACCTACCCTCACATATTAAGACAGCTTAGTGGCAGTCTTAATATGTAAGGGTAGTCAATCTGCTCCAGTGTTCTGATAGATAATTACTTGGCAGAGGAGTCTCCACTGTGCAAATGCTTTACTAACTCATTGGTAGAAATAAAAATGTGTGAGTTCAATAGCAGATAGGTAGAAAGTGTAGACTTTGGTGTTTTGTAATAGTCCAATTTGCTGGGCTGACAGAACCTTTTTTTAAGGCTACGTTATAAGAGGAGAAAAGAAAACTATATAGCAGTACCATGTGGCTTCTGATCTGGGAACTACAATTTAGCCTATTAGACATGGACTTGTTCCAGAAGTGCGCATTCAGACAATCATGCATGAAGGAGTTTGAAACACAGATGTGAATTATAACTCTGAAATCCTGGGAATGCTCAAATTTAGGTGGATTTGAACTGTAAGTGTAGATTCAGATCTAAAATTTTTGTTCAAACTTGTCTTTCCCTAACATTTTTACAGCAACTACTGAATGTACTAAAACCCCAACAATGTTCCATAAGCTTAAAAAAATCCATTAACCCCGTCTTAGCTGTATTCAGACATGATTCACAATCTGGCTAAAAGTGTTTCTTTAAAAAGTAGTAACGAAAATCACCAGTTGAATGTAACGGGACAGTTGTAAATAGGCCAAATTTAAGCCAGATTACTGCAGCTTCACTGGCCACACATAGCTTCACAGTGATCAGTTTGACCCAGCTTTTAACATTAGAAACATATATAATTTAAGACTTTCTTTTCCAAGTTTGGGACAGAACTTTGAAACATCTGTTCTCTCTTCTGTTCTTTTTACACACATATGCTAAATTAAACTTTTTTGACTAGAGCAGTTGGGACTGGGGCTAGCCATTTCACAAGCATACAAGAGGTAGAGGATGGAAAATATACCTGTAACACTGCATTGGGCTAAAGGCACAGAAGGAGCAATGAAGGCGCACCTGCCATTATTCAGTGCTCTCAACATCAGGCAACTGAGGGTCCCAAATCAATGTGAATATCCAGATCATCGATGCTTTTATCTGTAGATTCCATTACTGTAGGTTTTTGTTTTCTTAATTCAAATATATTTGCCAAGTGAATCACAATGATTCATCTCATCTAAATGATGCAGAAGGTGTGACACAAATCAGTCTGGTCTTGGTCACCCCATACTGTATAGTAAGAGAAACTGGGTGTGCTCCACCAGGTCTGCTACTGTATCTGAAAACACCTCTCTCATTGCTGAACTCAATCTCTGATGACTAAAAACTAGATTTTCATACCTTGAAGGAGTTAAATGAACCTACTTTTCATGGTCTAAGACAATTTGCCATTAACAGGACTTTAAGAAACAGCCATTAAAAAGGGAAACCACAATGGAAGAGCAGCATTGCAAAGACTCAGAGGAAAAAGCATTTTGCCCCTTTTAAATGGGCTGGTCATGGCTACTACCACTCGTGTAAACTGACAGAAATGTGCACCTTAGTAACATAATGTAGCACTATGTAGTTTCAGGAATTCATCTCATGGTCTGATATTTTGTGTCATGCAGCAGCAGAAGAGAAGTCAAAGCAAAATGTATAAAGCCCTTTTTGAACCACGTAATCACAGCTTGTGTTTATATCAAAAGTATTTGAATGAGCAATTTTGGGACTGCACTCTCAAAAATTATAAATTGCTTTAATAAACATGTCAGGTCTGATGAGAAAAAATTGAAATACACAGTAACAGCATCATAATGTAAATGTTTATTAATTGAAATTACATCTTAAAAAACCAAAATAATCTTTTTACTATTATAGTCCATTAATTGAGAGTAAACATCAAAAGTAAGCCTGAATCAGTATGATTGCATAGTGTATTTTAACACCACTGGAGCATAAATCTATCCAGAAGTTTTCTAGGTTTGCAAGCTTCTGAAAAAGAGAATTGGTTTTATTGTCTGTAACAGCATACTTCCCAGAGAACTGTTTCTCTGCTGTAGAGACTTCTGAATGTCACTAAGTATAAGTACTTAAACAAGGAATAGATTTTAATTGTCTGAAGGCAGAGGTGCGAGGGCTGTTGAGGAAAAATTTTCTAGCTCTTTAAAGCTGCTGAGCTCACATAGGTGGTAAATCAACCTGAGAGAGAATAGATCTCAAGAGCAAGACAAAAAGACAAGAAGTACAAGTATTCTGAAGTTATGTAGAATCACCATTCAGAGTAATAATATTTAGTCAGTTCTCAGTCTCTCTGCTGGAACTGGTCCCTTGGGGATGAGACTTAAATCACTATTCCATTTCTGATGTCTCATCAAATAGGAATTCTAGGGTATCTGCCATTGCATTAGATTAGATCCAGTAACCCAGAAATTTAAGGGTCCCTGTCTCTTCATGTATTCTCTGTTCAATTGCCCAGTATTTCTTTAAAATTGACACATAAAATGAAAATAATGATATGACATGGAGTTCTAGCATTACTAATACACGTGATCCTTCTCAGTTGCATACTTGAAGACATGGCCTTGGCACTAAAACAGTGCATGTGTGTGTACATACACCCATATGTTTCAGGCTACCACAGAGACAGAACAGCAAACTAGATTGAGAGTGAACCTCAGTTGCAGCACTTTGAGTGAATAAGGCCAGTCTGAAAAATTCTATTCACTAATTAAGTACATGAAGTATTTCTTTCTAAGTTTCATAAACATGTGCGGTATTAATGATTATAACTGTCTGGGAGAGTAGTTTTTTGCATGTGGTAAATTTGCTGGTAAATTTTTGTTAACTATTTGGCAAGGCTGGAAAATTCACAAGGAGTTTTATGATTTGTAACCAATATCTGGATAATATTTTTATTTTTTTAAGTAATCCAGGTGTTAATCATGTCAAAACTACAAGCATGAGATAAGCAATGTCTACGCATTGTTTAACTGCCTCAAAATTCCATGAAGGCAAGAATACAGCAACACATAAACAGCGTGCCATGCTCCAGCATTTGGTTGCATGCACTGTACTGACCACGGCAGTAGAAGGTGGCCTTCCATGTGCTTTTTAGGGTGACATACATCACTGCATTTACGGAACTTCATGATTTTTCTCTGCCTTTCACATTAATGAGCGGTAGGCCACACAGTACCACGTGTGCTTTGCTCACTACAAGATGCTGCATTCCAACCTCCTCAGATGTTTTGAACATTAAAATTTACTGCATTTGCAAAATTTGGGAAAGCATAAAAACCAGGGAAAGTATTTTATGTTTTACTCCCTTCTAGCTTCCACCAAAAGCATATTTTTCAGGTAACTCAAACACAGAATGAGTGTAGAAAAGCATGAAGCAAACTCTGAACCATGGGAAAAGCAGGAACTGAACCAATGATCTCCCTTTCTCCTTCTGTGAGAATATATGAGCAGGGCAACTACATCCATAAAAGAAAGTGTATTCTCTGCCAGCCTGTCTGAAGCAACTCCCAGTGGAAATCCCCTACAATTCTTGGTCACTCTTGTGCCAAGAGTGAAGAAGACTATTATTTGTCCTCAGCTGCCACTCAACTCTGAGGAGGAAACCACCCTTGGATGGTCCTTAGCAGCATGATCTTGCAGCTCCAGAAGAACCTGTATTTGTGACAAAGGAGACAGGGCTACATGGCTCATGCTCCTTGTCCAAGGGGTCAGGACAAGCAGCAGGAGACAGTCCCATCCCTAACTCAGGGTGAATCCTCGGGAACTGAGCTCGCTGGAGCTTGCTCATCAGCCTTTCTTTTACATGCGTTACACAAATGTGGGGAGGAATGGAGCCAACAGCTTTGTGGCTTGGGACTGGTTTTTAAAGTGGTCTGAAGAATGTGGAGAGGTCTAGTATCATCCTGTCTCTTGCCCAGAGACAGGATTAATTCTTCCCCCGCCACCTCTTAATTTCTCAATTAATCCTTAGTCTCCACATCAACTGCACTCCAAGTCCTTTTAAAACTTTTTAGAAATAGGGAGAGCTACACAAGAGCTCCTGCAACCTTCTGTTGGGTAATGCCTTGGGATTAATGGTATTGTATAGAAGGCCCCAATCCCATCTATGTCCTGATAGATTTTAAGCCTTTCTTATGGATCAAAATTCAGAAACTAAACAGAAGGTGAACTTTGGAACAGGAATCAGACTGAACTGGGAGGAAACAAGAAGAGCATTTGGCTTTATAATAACTCAGTGACCTCATGAGTTATCCTCGATGAACAGAAGTTGTGTGAACTGCATAGTTAGAGTACAGTGTGCCAAAACACCCTGCTTCAGAGCTGTCAATTCAAGGCAGTGTATTACTTATTCATTAGATCCGGCACTGAAGAACTGGATTTGATTATAAGATGTTTAAGACAGAGACTACCTAGTAGTTTGTGCCATGCATACTTCAGTGGACTCTTACTAATCTTACTGATTTGAGCCTCAAGATATATTATTAAATTATTAACACAAGAGTCAGTGTCACAATCAGGTTGATATGGAACACATTGGAAGATGTTTATTTTCTACCCTTGATCCCATGGTTCTTAATAAAATTCCAAGTTGTCTTCTTTGCTCTAGAATTGTAAGAACAAACCTTGCATGCACATTACATTTGTGTCTCCTGGCCACCTTCATTGAATGTTTCTGCATTCCTTTCCTCAGATAGATTTTAATCTGCCTGAAAAGGTAACAAAGTGTCATTGCTGAGTTCAGCCAGTTGAAATAATCAGAACAGTTCTCCAATAAATGCATCAACTCAAATTGGGGAAATCAATTTATTGCAAATTGGAATAAATCATTACTGACTCAGGTAGTGGGGGGCAGAGGGAAATACACACTTAGCACTTTTCCTCCATGTGTCCCAGGTTCAAGTTCACTCCAAGTACCTCTCCTCCCCTCCTTGTTATCAGCAGTGGTTGCACTCTGTCCCCTTTTGTAAGGCACTGGGAAGCCCCTTCTTCCTTCTCACTATTTTCCTCTGCTGCAGCATTGATCCTCCAGAGACTGCAGGGAATATCTGCTCCGCCATGGAGCACCTCCTGCTCCTCCTCATCTTCCTTCTTAACCTCTTCCTCTTACACCTCCACCTCTGCTCTTGGTGTTCCCTCTATTGTTTATCACTGCTTTTATTTTCTCCTCCACGTTCTGGCTTTCCTTGCTCTTTCTGAAATGTGTTTCCCCAAGGTGTCATCAGCCATGTCCTGTGGTGGGTCCATTGGAGGCAACTGGGACTGGCTGTGCCCAGCACTTGGCAGCCCTGGCCTCTCGCAGGCCTCCTGCTGCCAGCCTTGCCATTTATCCCCAATGGACAAGGTGTGACCTGCTCTGTTACAAAGTGGAGGGAAGATGCCTCACTAAGAGCATTCATGATCTTGTGTAGCTATCTCACCTTACCAGCTGAGTGGTCAGACCACTATAGGACAGTGGCATGCGAAGTTCCAGTGGCATTAGAGAGTGGGCTGCAACTGAAGCTGGTGGAAGAGACCTCTCCAATCACACAGGACCTCAGCTTTTTCATCGCATTAGCCTGTACCACAGCCTGGTGCCTGGCAGGAATGCAGTTCTCTGGTCTGGAATAGCCAGGGTGGACCAGAGATGGCTGGACTGGGCTGCAGCAAGGGGTGCAGGTGCCTTGTGGGCCCTGTGGCTACTAGGCACAGCTGGAGGTTCCTCAGCCACAGAGCAGGAGCAGAACTGTGCCAGGACTGCCCAGAGTGATCCAGCTCCATGGAGGGCAGAACACGGGTGCAGAAGGCAAAAGGGTGTGGAATACGGTCACATCTGCGAGGCACATGAGGCCCCAGGTGGCTGGATTACTCTAACTGCAACTGTAGAACATGGTGAGAGGGCAGAAAGAGAGTGGGAGGGAAGACCAAGGAATGCTTTCTCCGAAGTTTTCTCTGCTGTCTCTGAAGCATTTTCAGAAAATGCTGCCACAGCATTATGTCCAGACACTTGAAATTTTAGGAGGAATAGTGAGGGCAGGACACCAAGTTGCCTAAAATAGCAGTGCTAAGTACAGAATTAGAAGAGGAAGGAGGAGCAGTAATATTCCAAGTTCTATCAATTTTTTTAAGTCCACCTAATTTCAACATAGGCTTAAAAAAAAAAACCAAAAAATACCTCTAGAGGATCCTTCCTTCTAGTAATTCAGGCTTTGAAGCAAAACCTGGTTTTCTGTCATTATCGATTTCTTTTGCTGTCTCATTTCTTTCTCTCAGTCTAATATTTAATTGGCTTTGGCAGAGGAGATCTCTTGCTAGTTTTGTGACAGGTTTTTGACAGTAACTTTGTAGGGTCTGAGATTTCTCCAGTCATCTCATGTTCCTATTTAAAATATCTTAACTGGAAAGCTTAGATAACCTCATTTCAGAGAATACCATTTTGCAACAAAATTCCATCTGGTCAACATTAGATCCACTAACCATGGCTGGCATGAAAAATAAGCTTGTTTTCATATGGAGGCTGTACCGCTTCAGTTAAACATGATTTAGAGTGGGATAACTTGCTACTAATGAGCATCAGCACTGGCAGCAGGAAAACTAGCTTTTGAGAATTCACATTTCAAAGTACACTTGTTGGCAGTCTGGTACTCACTTCCTGCTTCTTGGGAAGATTCAGGGTCTATGCTTTGTAGGAATGGTGGCTTTCACAGGACTTTCAGGCTTCAGGGAGGACATAGACAAGAAACCTACACATGGAAAAAAATTAAAATAATGTGAAACTGAAGGAACTGAATATTACATAGTGCTATTGCTAGCCCTACTACTAAATGGATATTTTTCATAAATAAACAAAGAGGTCATAATATCCTTGGCAAAGACCCATGAGGATATTCACAGCTGAAACAAGGATGAAGCAATGCCTCTCACATCCTCCAAAAGCAAACTGACAGACTGTGAGAAAGAGGTTTCGGTATCTGCTTGAATGTAAGCTGATGAAGCACAAGAAACCAGGAGGTGAAATGTGTATGATTGCTATGTCACTGCAGAGTGAAGATATGGCTTTATTCCTCTCTGCAGCAGGACCTGTACAGTAAAGGCGGTGCAAAGATACCCTGCAACTTTTACTTTTCCTTTCTTAGAAAATATACCACTCATGAGTACAGTGCAGAGAGCAATTCCCCTACAGACAGCAAAAGAGAGGCAGAGGTTTCTGTACATAGCTCAGAAGAAGAGCAAGCAAAGTCCTTGTACAGCAAGAATTTCACCTAAGCTATAAGTTTGTCCTGCTAAACTACAGAGCTTGGTTAATAACCTGCAAGGAATGATGATGGGTTTTTCTCCAGATCTTCTTCCCTTTTAATGTCTATCCTTTCCTGCTCCAAGGCTTCTATGTACTTGGAATAGGACAAAGAAGCCTGCAAGAACCATGAAAAACCATCAGCCTTCAGGTCATATCACTGTAGTTTCTGATCCATTTCAACAGTAAGGTAAAAAACATGTTCATGTTATAGTCTTATTACTGGTTACTTACAATATTAAGATTTTTTTTTCATTACAATATTGGAATAATGGGGAAAAGAGTATTGCTGTAAATAAGTAAATCTCAAAACACCATTATTTAAGCAAGTTTGGCAAATGCAAGGTTTATATTTATTCTCTATCCTTGATCTGTGTGTTGTTCTCTCTCCTTTCTTTTTCAAAAACAATGCAGAAGATCTTTACCTTCCCCAAATATCATTTGTGCTATCAAGGACTTAATTTTATCTCTGTGCTACACCCTTAGTCCTTCCCTGGGACTATGATTCCTCTGTTTGACATAAACCCAAAATAGCAACCAATTTGTGAGGTGAGAGGAAATACATATAAGAAAAACTGTTTCTAGTGTATGTCCTTTCACTGACTATCTAATTAGCATCACAGCTCCTGCCTGCCGTCTCCAGCAAAATGTTGCTACCATTAGAGATGTCATCCTTTCCTTTTCTAAGGATAAAATACTGCTTTTAAAGAAAACAACCACAGTTCAGACTGCATGTAAATAATAGGAAGTTCTTCCAAAATGGATGAGAACTGCACTTTTATTTGGCCTGGTTTTTATCTTAGGGTATGAGAAGTTTGGAGCCAATTTGTCATATCATGATCAGTGATAACTTCTAGCACCTTCCTATAGTAGAAAGGGGCTTGCAGAAAGACGAAGAAACTGCCCTTTAAGACATTATTGTTTATTTTACCTCTTCTTGTGGGTTCAGGTGTATTCCAGGGATATACTGGCTTGCTCAACTCCTGTTTTTTTAAAACTGGTATGAGCAAAAGTAAAAAGGTCCACTTGAGGGTAAGAGTGTAAGCTTATCTATGCAATTCACACTGTGGCTTCAGATTTTGGGGGTATTTCTTGGTACCTTTTTCTGTATTCTGCTCTTCACTACCATAATGCCATGGGAAAAGCTCTACTAATGTAAGCAGTGGCCAAAGTGTGATTTACTTCTCATTCACATGACATATCTGGTTTTATGTGGTTGCACAGGTTCCCTCATATTCTGGCAGTGCCAACTCAGCCATGAATGATCCCCTGATATGCCCAGTGTAGAATGTCTCTTTTTCCCATTTCCCAGTACAATAACTGTTGTCTTTTGACTAGAGATTTGATGCATAGTCAGAGTTGCCATGGAAGAAGTCTTGAAGTGAAATTTGCTTTCAGATTTTCAAATAACTAGATTTCCTAAAGGAGTTCAGCTTCAGTTTTTGACATATGACCAGAATAAGACTCCAGCCTAAGCCAAATTCTTTCAGGATATGAATTTCACAAATAATGAAAATCTTCTTATTCCAGAACTTAACTACCTTTTATTCAATTTATCTTTAAATACAGATTCTTTTTTAATCCATAAGACCTTAACATTCTGTTAGCTGTTAATACTACTCAGAACTTGCATCTTAAAAAAATAATAAAGAACAAAAAATTTCACCTGTAAGGTAGGTAAACATACAACAGCAAACCTAACTGTAGAAGAATGAACAGTTATTGAAGAACCATCTGACAGCACTACTCAAAACCAAATTCCCCCTTCCCCTTTTCCCAAGATCATTTTATCTCTCCTGAATGACATCTGTAGAAACATGCAATATTTACCTTCCTTCCATATCCAGCTGTAGGTGCCAAAGATGTTGATGATCTTCTCTTCCTATCAAGCTCATTTACCAAAACACTCCTTGGCAGTTGAGTTAAGGGCTTAAGCTGAGTCAAGGGCTCAGGCTGAGTCAATGACTTACGTTCAGTCAAGGACTTAAGTTGAGTCAAGGACTTAGGTTCAGTCAAGGACTTAAGCTGAGCTGCGTTCATGGGATTTCTTCCTGCTTCTTTACCCTGCAAATTCTAAAAACTCATAATTAGAAGTGAACAATAGTTACAGAGCTAAAGTAAAAGCAAAGTCTGAGGAACCAAAAATTGTCATTGGAAATGAGATAGTGTCATTTGCAGTAATGTTTTGTAAGGCTTAGTTTCATAATTCATCATGTTGAGCATATTTTAAAATAGTAGCTGCTTTTTTAAAGCATTTCTTTGTTCTAGTTCATGTTTCCTGTCCTCTACAGTCTTGTAGACCAGCTTTCTCTCAGATTCAATACCTGCTCCAAAATATAGCTAGGGCAGATAGGGCAGATCTGCAACAGAATATATTTTAAGAACAGCGCAGACATTGTGAGCCTCTAATTTGCCTCAGGTATAAATATAGAATGTAGGATTTGTCGTGATTAATTCCAGCTTGGGCCAGTAGCTGTGTATGAACTACAGTATACAAGTCAGGAAAACAGGCAGTGTACAATTTATGGTGAAGAACAAGGCGTTGTAACCCTTGGCAAACTGCTCTGGTGATTAACTGTTTGTCATTTCCATGTTGGTTTGTTTCACCTTTGCACATTCTATCTGATGATCCCAAAACTCTTTATAAACATTAATCGATGTTCATATTTCACCTCACAAAGAGCTCTCTCCAAGAGCTGAGTAATCTCACCCTCCCATGTTCCAAGTGAGGGAAAAAAGAGGATCAAATGGTTCCCAAAGTTACTTAATAAGTCCCTGAAAAATGGGGAAAAAAATCTGGGGAAAAAAATCACACTATCTTGTTTCCTTGCTCCCAAAGTGCCTTCTCCTTCCTCACCATTCCCTCTGTCCTATGAATCCATCAACTGTAAGAGTGAATTTTGGGTACAGAACTGCCCAGGCAGTGTGATGCTGATCTTCTCTCCAGAAACAGGCTCAGTAACTCCTGTGTCACACTGTTGGTGGAATAGGGATGCCAGTGCAAACACAGAGGCGGTGTGAATACTACAGCACTGCAGTTTATGTTTGCTGGCTCTCTCAATGAGAATGGCGAATTAAGCAAGATCTTTAAAAATTACTTCTCATAATAAATTAAGCAATGTTATAGGGAATTCAGATCCCAATGCCAATACACCACTTACTAACAAATAAGCTTATTGCTAAGAGACACGGCAGAAACACAGAAAATAATGTTGATGGCTTTGCTAAGAACATGGAAAGAGTAAGTACAAGTCTACAATCCAAGTTAAAGCCAAATAATTTAAAGCTATTTTGTGCACTTGAAGGCAAAAAATCTAAAATCTACTTTGGAGATAGAATGCTATGATGTATACAACAAATTGCTAGTACTGGCATCAAGGCAGTCTGCAAAAAGTGACTTATATATTTGAAAGTATATGGCATATGCATCTAGCAGTTAACAAAGGAACAAGTCCATTGCCAGGGCGCCTTTGATAGAATTTACCCCTTAAATAACAAATAGGCACACAAAAATATATTGAGATAGTCAAACAATACCAAATTATGCATCTTTGCTCAGTGAAAAGCTCCTTGTCTGACCATTTTTCCCATTATCCTACATGAAAATTCAACTCTTATCTGTTCAGTTCTAAAAGCACAGGTAGATTCAGTGCCCTGGAGACACACATAAAGGAAGAAGAAAGCAAATTCCTCCCCTAGGTTCTGTTTGACATAAACCCAAAATAGCAACTGATTTGTGGGGTGGAGAGGAGATATATCTAAGAAAAGCTGTTTCTAACCCTTGCCAGAGCTTTGCTCTCACTCAATGAGCCTGGTGGGGCAGAGGAACATAGTCCTTATTTTCATTGCCAAGAAATCATCACCTTCACAAGCCAACAAGTGAACCTGCTATTGCTCATGTTAGATGAACCTTATCAGTATCCTTCAGGGATACTGAATCATTTGAATTATGTTGTCACCAAGAGGACAGAAATCTCAGGCAAGAGAACAGGAAATGGCAAATTCTTTAAACAAGAACAGAAAGGGAAAAGGATTTAAAAATATTGGAAAATTGTTGCACCCATTCTTTTAAGATATTTTAAAAGGTAACGGTTTACTGGTTTGTTTTGTTTTGTTTTGTTGTGAGAAGAATAATCTACAAACTGTTTACTGAGCTGCCTTCTCTGCCTGTCACTTTCTAAAATCCCTTACTCTATTTCCCTGCTTAGAAGTGTAATTCACCGTTCCCATTGTTCTCCATAAAAGCTAAGCTTTTGCCCTCCTGTCTAAGATTTGCTCTTTATCCTTTGATCATGATCAGAAATTTCATAGACAGGCAACAAGCAGATGGAAAAGAAGTCTGTGAAAACACAAAAGTGAAATCTTGCATTCTTGCACTGTAAGTATTGCCAATGGCCTTGGCAGATGAATGTATATGGAGACAATGTGCTTTGGACAAAGGAAGATGAGTTCTTGGATCTTAGACTTCCCTGACATCGTTACATGGCCTTGAGTAATGCTTCACTGGTCCTCAGCTTTCATGTGCCTAAAAGAGGATAACAATGTATACATGTTCTTATGGGCCTATGCCTTTATCTATCGGGATACCGGTGTGGTTCATACCACATGTAACATCTCAACACATGTACATGATATTTAGAATACGTAAAGGTCTCTGTAATGCTACTTATTATAGTTTGCAAGTCCAGTAATTTCTCTGCCCTTAAAAGAATGTTCTCTCCTCAAAGTTTGCCAAACAATTGTATTTAATAAAAAATAAACTTTTTCAAAGCCTATAATCAATAGAAAAAGAAATCCATTATATTTTAATTTAAAAAATCCAAGAAAAACAATTTTACAAACAATCATTCCATTGTAGAGGTCATAGTTCTGTTAATGTGCTGGAACTGTTGGGAAACTCACTGTGAACAGTCTAACAACTTCACTTTCAAAGCTGAGAAATATTCAAGAAAAGGCAAAGATTATGCAAAGCAATTACTGCATAAATA
The DNA here is from genome assembly GCF_009819655.1 of Sylvia atricapilla. NCBI lineage: Eukaryota > Metazoa > Chordata > Aves > Passeriformes > Sylviidae > Sylvia > Sylvia atricapilla. Next base: position 131,698,099 of record NC_089140.1, read on the forward strand.
GTTTTTTTTTTAAGTAATGTGCAGGATTTTCTAGTGGTCCTTCTGGAAAATAGATATGAAATCCATTTTGGTTTGGGTTTGGTTTGGTTTCAGTTGTGATCCAGAATGTAAATTCTAATATAAGACAATTATAGATCATGAAAGTGCAAACAGGTCTACAGTAGCCCATACATGGACTGTACACAGATTTATTCTTCTTAATTCAGCCTTCTTTTTTGCTCTTCTCTTGGCACAAAAGGTGACTAAAATACATTTTTTCCTCTGGCTAATGAAAGAGCATTCCATTGACTCATCTGCTTCAATTTAAACATATGTATGTGTATCGGCAGAATTGGGAACTAATCACCTTAGTACTGGATTGCATGTAAAGGTTGAAATCTAACAAGATTTGGTAGCTTTGGATCAGGCTGGGAAAGGGGTATTTTATTTTATGCATCTTTGCTTATGTTATTCAGTTCATCAGCAGTCACCTGAGACTTTACAAGCCTTACCTTTGCTGTTATTCCTTCCTTCTTTCGCATCTCTTTTTCTTTTTGTTTCTCTAAGCCAACTAGAATTTTGTCACTATCCGTATTGCTTTGGAACTTACAGAATTCTGGCCAAAATTTAAACAGAAGAGCAAAAATAGTCATCTGCACAGGAAGAAAATAAAGTCAATCTTGACCGTATTAAAGAAAGAGTTGACTGTAAAATAAAATGCAGAATGAGATAACTATTTTTTTTGAACACACAGCCTTGTTCCTCCCACGTACTCTGTCCTGACATTTCAGCCCAGCTTTCCTCGGCACATGCTTTTCATCAGTGTGTTTATTACTGGTGAGAAATCTTCCTGAAACACAGTTTAAAGGCACTTTCTTTTTTTATATTTCCCTAAACAATTGTTTGCATTAATGAAAACATCCATCACTTTTTACAAGTATTCTTGATAAAATATACACCAGTAGAATTGCTTTTGCACCGTTGTTCTGCTCAAGTATTTCAACTATTCAGATCATTAGGGAGAAGGTTTTTTCCCCCTCCTTAAGAGAAAGGAAATACTTTTTTGCCTCTGGAAAGGCTCTTAAACCACATTACAGATCTATGAGCAAATCTTGGATAATTTTTAAATGATATAATCTCTCACAGGGTCGTTTTTGAACTAGAATAAGAAAAACAATTTTAGAAAAGCAAACAGAGGGGCTCAGTGAATTCTGTTGCTGCACGTACTAAGGCTCACATTTTTCAATTTATTTAGATGTTTAATTTTGCATTGAGAAACTTGGCTTCAAAGGAGCCAAGCATGCTCACTGCTTCTGGCTCAAGAGGCTTGAAAGTGACATGTGAGCCACTGTTGGGTTCCAGTCACAGTTTTTTGGCCTAGTTCTTCCTTTGGTTTTGTGCCACATTTCTGGAGTTCACTGGGTTTTACACAGGCTGAAATGAGATTTCTCTTTCTTTTAGGACTTATATGAACCCTTTTCTCTGACAAATCATTAATCTATTGTCATCCAAAGACTTTATGGACTCACAGTTGATGTCTAAAGGTGTTGGTGGCGATTTTATAGGAAAAGAAGAACTAGTTTTCTTGGACTTAGAAGATAAGACAAGGCAGTATCGAGGGATAAAAAAATAGTAAGTCTGTAGTAAAGGTTCTAATATTACTATTCAACCTGATTAATAGAAAGATCAGAGAGAAAACTGTCTGCAGCCATTTAATACACACTTTCTGCAATAAAGAAGGGAAAGACATTCAGCAAGTTAAGCTGTCTTTCTGCTTTACTCGCATCTGCATTTTTCATAAAACATGAAAACCACAAGCTTTCTAACTACAAATTACTTCTGCAATATTAACCAAGTGGTAAAGAACAAGCAATTAAGAACATAGACAGAATTAATTTCTACTGCCAGAATTCCTAACACAGATCTGGATAACACCATTCCAAGATCAGCTAGCTGTCAGAGATTTTCTTTATTGAGTAGTATATATCTGAAGACTCTTTTCTACCTCCACATTACAGTCATTGAAATACATGACTATAGTTCTTTCCTTCAAGCCCATCCTTATGTGTGGAGTCTTAACTGTCACATAAACAGTGAAAACTGTTCTTGAAATAAGGCACTCAGTCTCTAGCCAGTCCTATTTCAGATTTGTCCAGGTTTTACCTGTGCCTCTCTAAAAATGTAAGGTCCTAGTTCTCTCCTGCGCTCCACAATCTTCTTTGCTTGTTCAGGTGGGATGTCAATCTGCAAAGCTGGGGGTATGGCAGAATTAATAAAGCAGTCAATAATAGCTGTGATCTTTTTCTGAACTATGGCATCTCCACAATGGGAATGGCACAAGTCCTGAAAGATAAAAAATAGCATTTTCAATCAATGGAGAGAGACACACACAAGAACCTTTACAGAGCACCAGTGATCAAAGAGCAACAGTCATACAGAAATAATTATAAAATAAATTCCTTCAGTATGCAGGGCAAAATTCTTTTGGTAAATGTGCATGGTCAAAGTCATACTTAAGACATGCATGGGGCTTCTGGTTTGCAAATGCAGATACATAGCAATCATTGCTTTTAGATGATAATCTCTGCCTGCATGTTTGGATTGAACAACATAGATTTTAAGTGCATTACTGGCAAATAGGAGACATTTCTGAAAAGAAAAACACATCTACAAATGTGAAATGCACTGATTTTCACAATGAGCCTGCTATGACTTGCATAGCCATTGTAACTAAAAGATAAATAAATGCTTTAACTGCACCAGCAGAAGAGGGAAAATATTTAAACGGTACAAAATATTGTAACCGGGAATATTGTCACAAGAGGGGATAATGTCAGATACCAGTACAATCTTCCATTCATTAACATCTTCTACTTTCACCATTCATTAAGATTTTCTAGTTCAAATCTCAATGAAATTTTGAAATAACTCTGTACAGAGTATATAACACAAAAAACCCCTGAACTTACAGGAGTGATATGCCACAGGAACAGTAGGGTTTTCTACTTTTTTAAATGTATTCCTATTTTTCTTGTAAAACCTGTTATTATTACATTTTGTTACCCTGACCATGCCACCATTGGATTTCGATATGAAGGAAAAATAAATCAAAGAGTGTTCTTGCTACACTTTGTAACATGAACTTTCCCTCTATCCATATATTTCAAGAAATTTATATGACACTACAAGGCTATCACGAATATATGAGAGACAATGAGCACTGCAGAGTTTTCAGGATGAGAGCTCATCACATGAAGAATCTGAATTTAGTTTTGGTATAGAAGACTATATATTTACTTTGCAAAGAAATTAAAACCATGGCTTTTAACCAGAAATGTGATCTGTGAAAGAGTTGGCTTGCTTTGTTATAAATACTTCTAGTTCTGGGAAGGAAAAAAAAAAAAGAATGATAACAACTATAATAAAGAAAGTAAGGCAATGCAAAAACATATTCAGTATATCCTAAGAATATATATTATGGCTTTCTTTGCTCATCTAGCATAGAAGGCAGAGAGTTGCAGTAAGAGGGAAGACAAACAAGCCATATGATATGATGAGAGATGAGACCGAGCGTAGATGAACAGATGGAAATGATCCACGGAGTTATGTTTCTTCATATTTGTTTAAAAAGAAATTTTGGGTTTGGATTGTCCCAAGATGTGCCGCCAGCCAGATGGGTTATGGGGAGCGATGCAATCATTGACTCCTAAAGGGAGTTCTGTCTAAACTGATGGCATGATAGGGCTCAGACAATACAAGTATGCACTGTGCAAAGTGCTGCCCACGCCTTTGGCAATATTCCTGCAGTTCAGCCTGACCCACAACACTCCTACCACTCCAGCCCTTTGCTTCTACAAAGAGCATCAACTGCCAACCATGACAAATTGCATGCATGGAGAATTATGGTCAGACTGTACTTTTTCTTGATAACAAGACAAATAAAATTAACATAAGTGCAGGAAAGGGGGTGGGACAAAAAACAATGAAGGCTTTCTTCAGAGAGCAGTTCTACAAAGAAAATAGTTAAGACTACATTCCACATTAATTTGCAGAAAGTTTCCATGTCCTCCATGATGTAGCAATGAAGAGTCACAAATCTCAAAAAAACCTTCAAATATCTAAAAACGGATTTATGTCATGGAACATCAGGTGCCTTCACACCAGAGTTTTAGTCTAAGCTAGTCACTCTCTCACCACGAGAGAGACAGCAGCACCCCCAGAGAGCATTTCAGCCAGTAATTCCTTGCCTGGGGACCAGAGCCTTGGTGAAGAAGAGAGATTGTCTCCTAGAAACAGAAGAGCTTCACCCTCTAAAGCAGACACCAAATTCAAATTCATGAAATTAAACAGTGAAAATACACCCACATGCCTGCAGAGGATCTCCAAGTGCTACTGCAACATCAACTGTATTAAAAGCCCAATTTCTGAGCACAACAGCTGATCTCATGCTCCCTGCCTGCTATGTGCACATAGGCTATGTTCAGGTGCCCAGGAGAGATTCTGCACTCTGGTAGCACTTTTGCATCAGGAATTTCCTAGAGGCAAAAGGAATGAGGAACACATGAAAGACTTGTGGTGTCCCTGCATTCAGTCCATGGTATTCCTAGGAGGCTGCAGTGTGATTTGAAATTTCGCTCCAGAGGTTTTCCATTGTGTTTCAATCCACACAGAAGCAATTTCACAAAACTACATGTATTTGGGAGAGACATAATCCCTGCTGACCTTTCCCATCACATTTCACTTTGGTCCCAAGCTCAAGCCAAATTTGATTCCATGAAGTGCAAGGGAACTGCAGTCTGCACTGTACATATAGGCATTTTGGTAGATACCATCTTTACATTTGCAGATTTGATTGAATTTTAAAGTTATCTCTCAATTTTGAGAAATTATCACATTCAGATAGCATCTATAAAACAAAATGAATATTTAATGCTTGTATATTTCTACTGCTCAACAGATATATATCAAACTCTGGGCTTTAGTGTGATAGCAGTGTTCTTTTAGAGACTCAGAAGAATGCTACAGTTTGAAGAAGTATAAAGTAATACAAGGATAATGCATTTGAGTTAAGAATAGCTACCCTTAAGAAGTGAGGATTTTCAGTGAAGAAAAAACAGTTTAAACAGTGAAAGAGGCCTTACTATGAACAACAGAATGTCTATAGATATTTCTGTTAAAATTCTCCTAATATGCAAGAATGGATGCATTTGCTTACAAATTGGATGCTATTCCCTTTGCTTCATTTTACCACCATACCTTATACTTCTGCACTTCTTGCCAAAAGAGCACTCCATTCCCCAGTAGGTCTCCCTTCAGTGCCACAAAGCGTTGAAATAGATTTGCTGTCACTGGATCCAACAGTGCTTTGCGGAACGCAATTATTTCACTAGATGAAGAAACACTCTTATTGTCCACTTGCTGTCAAAAAAAGAAATAAATGCACCAAAAAAACTTTGTTACAAAAAGCAATAACAAAGGCATTAGTTAGTGTAAACTGTCTGATTCTTATCTTTGCAGTGACCCTAACTTTCAGTAGTTTATGAGTTTATGACATGGATACGATAAAATGTGGCAAGGTTTCATTTCTTCCTTCCCTTTTGTTTTTTTTCCAGTTTGGTTTGGGGAACATTTTTTGGAAGATGTGATGGGAGAGGAAATGACTGACAATGATTTAGACCATATGACTTCATACTACAAAGTATAGAAACAGCTATTGTTATTGATTATGGCAACAGGCTACTTTTCTAGAGAACAGTTTGAGTTTTATGCAAACAAGCAACAAAGAAAAATGAACACACAAACCACATTGCTTAAATTTGTAAAATACTTCTGACAGGGATCCCACCAACAAAATGAGGTTTGAAATGTGTTGCTATGATCACCAACAGAAGCCAGAGAGTTTGCTCTCTGTGAAATAAAGCTACCAATAGTAAAATAGATTTAAAAGTCATTGAGACATTTTGGAAATCCTCATACTGCCAAGCAGAGAACAGTAGGCAGCCAGGAAAGGGTGGAGAAAGAAAGATGGCTTATGTAGGGACAGTTTGTTTGAACTGAAGTTCATGCTGGCCTGCCTTCCTGAACAAACAGTTCTCGTGCTGTTGCTGAGGAGCAAGCCAAACAACCCCCTTTTGTTATCAGATGGATGAATGAAAACCATTTTCTAAAAGTGGTTTAAAACTCTTGAAGTCCTGGAGGGCTAGAGTGCTGTTCAATGGTGAGCATCAGTCAGAAACATCTTTAGTGGTTGCCAACAGTCCTGGAAATCTAATCTGATCCTAAGCTGAAAGGGTTTCTGCAGCTTATTTTAAAAACAGGGGTGATGTTCAGTGTCCCATCACAGAGCCTGCCAGGGGTGGCAGCCTACCCTGGCAAGAACGAGAGTGGGGACTGTCCAGAGGGTCCTTTGGTCAAAATCAAGTCAGCTCAATTTAGGCAGTAGGGTAGGATCTTCTCAGCCCTTCTCCAATTCTTCAAACATGTTCTATTCCCTGTGAGCAGGATTTAGGGAACTTTTGGGAAAATTTCTTTCTAGGGCATGTTTATGGAAGGAAAGAACGAAATGTTGCTTCCATCCCTATGCCAGTATATAAAGGCTGCTTATTTTATGGGTCAACAACCTTGAAGCAGAACATGGAGAATAACTGTCTTCTTGAAAAACAGACAAAGGAAAAACTTATTTAACAGAACCCACATGCACTTTGGATCCCTTTAGTGCTGATGGTTTGCATGGATAATTGGTGACCGGGCCTCTAGTTTGATTTCAACAGGCAATAAAAGTTCAACTGAACAAATGTACACAACTTGTGTGTTGGCAATCACAAAAAGTTCACTGCTCTTCAAGAGGAAAAAAACTGGCAAACATCTGATGAAATGTATTATTACAAAGGTTTAAAAAGTTTAAATTTGATATTATCTCAGTGCTGTGAGATTAAAATACAATTCTAAATGAAACAGATACTGTGAGATATGATTAAACCTGCCCACTCTGCTGCATACTTCACATTCCCTTTTGTGTCTGCACGTAATCCACTTGCAATAATAAATAAACTACCAGATGCTGGAATGAACAGCTTGTCCAAATAAGTCCACTGCATGCAAAATACAGATAAATGTGAATTAAAGGTACAATATTAGTTGAAGAGTGTTAATTGAGCTCCAAAGCCCAGGACAAGAAACCTTTATTTTCAAGTATAACCTCTCCAGACAGAAAGGGAGATAAATTTACCATGAACATCCATCAGGGAACTAAATTCAGGAGTAATGTGAGTAATCAGTCCACTTTAACCAGTACAGTCATGACTGCTTTTAACAGTATTACATTTGGGCCTCATACTGTCAACAGGGAAATTGTGAAGAAATTGCAAGGCCCAAATGAAAAAGACTCTGAAACTGCAGACACAAGAGACGTAGTAAATTTCACTTGCATTCCACATCCTGGTTGTTTTTTGCTGGTCTTCATGTGAAAGATCTTCAGTTATGTCCCTTATCTATAGTTCAACAAAAACTTACTATTTTATTTTTTAAATATTGTTTTTTGGTCAGCCTTTTAATGATTAAGACCCCAATGATAGAATAGTTCTTCTTGTGGATTTTATGTCTGAAACTTGTTGCAGACCCACACAGAATGCTCTCCCTTCTTCAGCTATGAATGAGCACCTGCTCATTAAGACTGGGGAATTAGAGAAGAACAAGAGGCAATAGCTGTCAAACTGTGCACTCCACTGATGATGGAGTTTACCCACAATGTTCTGAGGAACCCCTTATGTGAGGAATAAATTCTGGGTTTGATTTTTTTTTCAGTAGTAAATGTTTTTAGTTCCTTTGTACAGCTGTATCAGAAATACAGACTTGATCCTGCAACTCCTTTGTAGCTAAATTACACCTCAAGCAAAGGGCAGGTTTCCTGAATAAGGGCTACATAGCATGCCCACACGGTTTTGTCACTGTGAAATACGAAGCGAGGGGAGAATGTCATCTGGTTTCACTTCTTCTAAAATACTTTCTTCAAAGAATCCTTTCATCCTCTGAATTTTCAATAAGAAAGAGAAAATGGCAATTGGACATAAATGGAGTTAGGAAAAGACTAAAAGCTCATTAGAAGTATGTATTTCCTGTAAACTGTTTATTTCAGTTGAATACAGCATTTTCTAAACTACTTGGGCTAATCTCCCTGCCAACACAGTGCAGCAGGTGCAAAAAGAGGCATGAGTTAGCTTCCACACTTGGAAGCAGCTTAGCCTTATTGCTTGGTCTTCTGCCAGGGCTTGTAAAGGAGGGAGAGTTCAGCTAAAAAAGGTAGAGGGTTATGATTTCTAAAAATTTAATTAATATAATTATTGTTAAAAGTACAATATCTCTTATTAAAACCTATACTGTTCAGATTGCTTAGTGCTCTGAATTAATGGAAAAGATTCAGTTTATACGCACTTCTGACAATACTTCTGACAACCTTCATGATGTTATAAAGATGATAGAAAACAAGTTTTATGAATCAGTGCAGTTACATATGTGTCTGCTTGGTGGAACTGTGAATTTTCCTTCTGCTATGACATTCACATGTCAGAGCTGTTGTGGAAGTGCAAAATACCAAGTCGTTGCATCTGTCACCAGCAGGATGATCCCCTTTACATGGATCACAGCCACAGAGACACTCATAAAAGGCAGATGTTAGCTCTGTCCATTCCTCAGTCTTTCTAATGAATCAGCAAGAGTGAAAGGCTCCTCACTCCCAGCTTTTTGGCAACTTTCTGAAGTAACCAACTGGAGCAAGGCTTGTAGCAGTTAACCTCCCCACTCAGAAGAATTTCACAAGTCCTGAAGTCAATTCTACAAGCACTGCAGCTCCAGATGGGAGAATGTGGACAGTGTAAGAGAAAGAATTATGGCATGGGAAGCTCACTCATTTGCTTGTGCTCTTGGGCAAATCCTTTACACAAAGCAGTGTGCAACTGTACGGCTAAGGAAAAATGGCATAGGGAGTGTAGCACTACAGCAAAAAATTAGGTCACCCTGCTGGCAGCCTAGATGGCAGCAGAGCTAACACCAGCTCCTTCAGATTTAGGATCTAACAATAATAATGTCAGTGAAACTAAGCCTTCAGATGAACTGCCTTCACACTTATCATGATAAATGTTTCAACCTGTACATGCTACAGCATCTCTTTCAGTGTAAACTGGAAGTTGTGGGCTGTTTTTCCTCTGAACCTTTTTATCCCAATGGTAAATTATGAGCCAAACAAAACACAATGTCTGTGTGTGTTACTGTTGTTAAAAAATTACCTTTGCTTGTCCCTTCACCTCATGGCGTTCATCTGCCAGGAACAATGGCAGCCATTGTTTTTCTAATCTCTCCTGGACGCATTGCTGAACTTCTAGCAGAACCGCTGCCGAAAGTTGATCATGAAGGCTTTGTCTCCTTCCTCCACCTGAACGCATTAGCTAAGCAATCCAAATACAAAAACACATGACATAAACTTCTGTGTATACCAAAAGTCCTTTATCTCTCTACATCCTTGATTTAGCAAAGCATGAGCTTAACTGTAAGCAAAGCACTTAATGCATGCTTACCCAAGGCTCACATGTACTTTTCATAAAAGGGAACAGATTACATTTGTCCCTACATATAATAGGATACAGACTCTGGCAAATAATACCCCAGATTGACCAAGTAAATTGCCTAAGTATTGAGATATATCAGAGTACCATGGCTCAGACTTGCTGTCTGTGGCTTTAGTGAAATACTAAAATAGAAAGCTGGAACAAGTCACTGTGCCCGAAAGTAATTTTTTACACTTTTTCTGAGTTGTCTTGTGCATGCTCTGGCTGTGGCCTCAGATCACAGTTTAGGAGAGATGCTCTGTAGGTAGAAAAGGTAAGGAGGAAAACCCTGAGCAGGAAGGAAGGGACCTATACAACCAGAATAGAACCAGATTTTTGGCAAAAAATATAGGAAAGATCTAAGGAGATATCTTGGGGGAAAGCTGGAGCAAACCCACTTGTGGATTTTTATCTCAGTTACAGTCACAGTGATTGTTCTTTATGAATGGCTCTGTTACTGCTACCTTTTCTTGTTGTTCTTTGGTAGCTGGGCTGTTGGGTCCAAAGAAGTACTTGTTGTTTAAGTACTTGGTTTTAATGTCTTTAGATTTTTCATCACTTTTTTCTTTATCCTTGTGGAGCATCTTTCGGAACTCTTCAATATCTAGCCAGCACATGAGATCCATGCTACAAACAAATTTAAATAGAATGTTATTTCAATATTGAGTTAATTTCAACATTCACATCAACATCCTAGGGAGTTATTAGTTTAGTTACAACCCACCAAAGTATTCAAGACTTAAATACCAGGTCAGATTGGGCTGAAATTTTATGTTTATATTTTTTTCTCTGCTAGTACCATCTGCTGAGACCATGGCACTTGCTGAATAGGCAGAACAAACTTACATCTTAGAGATCTCACTTAGGGTGCCATCTGGGGATACCCTGAAAGGTGTAACCTCCTCAATATGCCACTGCTAAATCCAGCAGGGATTGTGAACCAGAACCATAGTGGTCACAGAGAGAATGAATAATGGAACAGATGAGAATTTGAATCAGTACTGAGGCTGCGAGCCACTGAGGGAGGAGTTGATGCCTCCTGTTCTGCCTCCTTGGTATATTGCCTGAGAAAGGACCAGGGGTGACAGCTGGGAACACCAGCCCAAGAAATCCCCCTCTTCCTGCCCCGTGTGAAGTGCTGGAGTTTGAGTCAGTCTACAGTTAAGTAGATAACAACCATTAATGGCAAAATTTGTTTCTAGGGCTTTTTGTGTGCTGCTTTCTCATAAATTACCAATTCTACTACTTATTTCATTAGTCATATTCATTGACAAATCATTTCCATTATTCAATTCTCAATCTATATGTTGTTCATAATATTTGAGTGTACACTATAAATTTAAGATTGTTTTCCTAGAATCATAGAATGGTTTTGTTCTTTAAACCAGACAACAGAATAAATGACATATCTACAATTTCAGTTTCATTTATTTGACTGTTTTCTGACAGTATCTTATTAGCTGAAGTTCTATGAACATTTTAGTGAGTACATTCACTGTATTTGCAGCAGGAAATATGAAACATTGATTGAATTCAGACAAATCTGTTTCAGTTTTCCATTTGGTTAATAACTGGCTTTTACAAAACATTAATCTATGAGTAAAATGTTCAAAAGCATCTGACTGATTTAAGAACAGATGTTCTCCTTTCAAAAGTCTTTTGAGACCCTTACAAAACCCTAAGTTCTATTGAGACTGAAATTCTTTCATTTGCTAGTTCATCAGAACATGACTAAGTTCACCCAAATGCAAATGATCCAAATTACTGTGGTTTATGGAGTAACTCCTTGGCATCTACCTATGACAACTGACAAAAAATGTGGATATTTTAAAAAGGTAAAATATATAATCTTCAAGTGTGTTAGATAAACCGTTTAGTGGTAGCTTATCCTGCCATACTGGATCAGGAGCACATGCATTGTCAATTAGCCTGGTGAGACTAATAAGTGATAATTCACTAACCCAAAGTAACACAAATTGTCCTGCCATTGCGTGAATATATCCTATTATATATTTAAACTATCAATTAATGGAGCTTTGTTTAGTTTCTTACCAGAATTTGTGCACAGGTACTCAGCAGCCTGTCCTTCCTGAAACTTGGATCACTTACAATTGGACATTATCAGAACCGTAAGTTTTGATGAAAAGGCAAATTATGTGTTCATTGTTTTTTTCTGAATTTTTCCAGACTGCATTAGTTCTAGGATCCCATCAGCTGATAGTACCATTAAGCACCTTCACTGTAGAGTGTCAACTGGACTCCAGAGCAACTACTCTGGACCCAGCCCTAAAACACTTTCCTTAGACTTTTTCAAATGTTTTTCTTCATTACGAAGGTTTATTAAAACAAAACCAAAACAAACCCCCAAAAACCAAACCAAACAAACCCCAAAACAACAACAACAAACCCCCCCCCCACTAAAAACTCCATAAATTAAACATTTCTCTGCCTGGCTCTACCACTTAAGATGGGACTTGTCTGTGATTAACAAAGAAGTAGGAAATACCTGAGGCAATTCAGCATACCTGTCCATGACCTGTTATCTGCTGATTCCTACCATTTCCCCAGTTAGAGAGGAACTCAAGACTAATGGTCTCTGAACTGCAGTGTGTGAAGGGGGTGTGCCAGACCATTTCTTGAGGGGCAGGTAGAAAATATTAAAACTTTAGTAGCGCATATAATGTATAAATACACACGCACACATATATATATACACACAAGGGTTCCATGCTCAAAAACATTTTACTGATGAGATGCACGAGCAAAAGGTTTAGAGACCACTAACAACTAACTCAGAAATCACCTGACTATAGGCAGCAACACCATGAGAATTTCCATCTGAACTCATTATCTGCAGTCCTTTTGCAATCAGTAGTCTTAGGAATGATCCATCCAAATTGGTTTTAGATGTTACCTTCAGAATTAGGAATATTGTGTCCAGAAATGTATGTTTCTCTCTCTAACTACAAAGGGAACCTATGTGATGATAAGCAGAAGTGATGACGTTGAGCCTTGGCCAGAGGAGTTTGTGCCAGACGCCCCTTTCGAGGCACTTTTGAAAAAGCTGACCAATATTCAATGTAAAGATATTGCAGTGCTTGATTAGAAGCAATAGCAAATGCAAAGCATCAACTCATGGGAAGCTCAATTAAAGGAAGGAAATGACAATTTAAAGGCAAAAGAAAAAGTGTCATCTTCTGTTTAGATCTTATTTTTAAAACAAACATGCTCACTTTTTGAAAGATCCTGCCTAAGATAGGATCTGCTACGAACTCGTATTTAAATCTGTTCACCAAACACAAAACTGTGGTTGCTGTCACACTGTGAGAATAACATTTGTACATTTTTATAATAATCTGCTTTAATTTTTAAAATGTACTAAATTGAATCTGTACTAAAAAAGAGAAAATTTTACTCATTATAGGCTAATTGTTCTACTCAGGGTTTTGTCACTAATCAAAGCATAAACTGAAAGCAGAACTGTAATACATGTATGTTTTGACAGGAAAATTTTTACCCCAAACATGTTAAGACAATTCAGTTGTCTGAACAATGTGTCAGTGTGTTTCATAAATATGTAAAAACATTTTTTAAAGACTAAAATCTGTCAACATTTAGATAGCTAAGATCATTAGCAAATATGTCTTCTAAACTTAGAAATAGGTAAAATAATAATAATGAAGAAACATACCTAGCAGAATGCTTATTAAGAAAAGCCCGGAACTGGTCTAACTTCTCTTGGTCATGGATCAGATCAGATAGATTAGGACCTGCCAATTCTTTGGGAGCTTGGTGCAAGTGCTGATCTTCAAGAGCCCCCGTGTCAGCCACAGTACTCTGAGGGGAGAAATTATTTTGCTTGTGTAACTGGATTTTTCACCTCTGTATTTTGCTCAGTCTAATAATCCATGCATTAGATAACCTATCTCTAAAATAGCTTTCTAATCACTGAGAAAATAAATTGAGTTAAGGCTCCAGCTCCTAGTAAGCTTTACTTTTATGTTTGCTTTAAACATATCAGTGTCTGCAGGTTTCATAATCAAATAATCCAATAAATACCTGTAATTCACTTGAAATAGAGGCATTTACTCAAGAGTAGGGGCCCAAAATACATTCCACAGACTTTAGGTCTGATATTGATGGAACTGACAGAAGACCTGTGTATCTAATTAACACAATGGCTGTCAATCAGTCCCCAAAATAAATGATAGAAATCAGACTATTTGCTTATCCAAACTAGCATCTGGTCAGGCTTTCATTGCTGATACTCAAAGTGTGAACCCTCTCTGACAGTGAAAGGGTTTGTTTGTGTTAGTAGGTACTTGTCTTACCTCATCCTTCTTGGAACTACTCACTTGATGCAAAGCCTGGACCTCTCTAAAGTACATGGAGTCCAGCTGTTGAGTTTCTTCCACCAACTCCACCTAATAAAAATAATATCTTGTATCACCCCTACAGTACACATTATAGAAAGATGGAGAACTACATAGGCACTTTGCCAGTGACAGTGGATAGAACAGAATACATTTGCCAGTAATGAGACTGATGTTTAGAGGAGACAAGAAATCACAGTCTTGTGACAAACAATTTTATCAATAGCTTTAGTAGAACAAACTTTTCCCATCTGTGTAGGATCAGACGCAGATTTCTACAGAATACTACTAAATAACCTAACTATAACTTTAAGCAAATAACTTTGATTCAAGAAATTGCTAAATTCTAATATGTGCATAATATTTTGTGTGCATTGTGCATATGCTATATCGTATATGTTGGATCAAATGTACCTGATTGCCTGTACCAGAAAATTGTATGTCAAAATGCCAGTGAGAAGCAAAAAAACAGTTCTTAACACTAGAACTCTCAATGGGAAATGTCAAGAAGACAGAGTGATGCAGATTTGAAGAAACAGAAATTTAAGATGAGAAAAATGTTAAAATATCTAAACAATAAGATGGAAAATTTCTGACTTTCAGTCTTGTCTCCTTTCTTAAATTATTAACTGTGTAATTTGAATTAATGAAGTTGGCATTTTTAAACTTAATTAGAAGCTGTATGGAACTAGAGCAGTTCTTCATGTTACGAACAATCAATCACTAACTGTAAAAGAGATAATTGGTGATCCTCTTGGCTGACTAAACCATTTGAATGCAGATTTTAGGATATTTAGCAAAATCGAGCCAATGCCTTACACTGACTTATCTGCATGCCCACTGCAAATATCAGAAAGCTGTGCTTTTCTTATACAAGTGTTTGTGGGCCAGAAAGAGAAGAGAATTTTCAGATAAATATTCATGATACTTTCATCTAAATGTGATTATCACACTAATCACTCTGTTATCTGAATGTCTTTAAGCTCAATGTAACTTTATTTCATTGCTATAAAGTGCTTTGTGATATTCTTTCCCTTAAAAGAAAATATAGTTTAAAATTAAATAGTAAAATAATTCAGAACATTTTTCATAAAGTTTCTAGAGAAAGCAGATAGAGGCAGAATAAGTCAACAATAAAGAGAAACTCTCCTGATTTCATGTTTCATTTAAAGAAAAAACATAGATAGATATATATTGAATGCGTCCCAAATAAACAATTTTGGACTCACCTAATTCTCGATAAAATATCTTGTTTCATTTTGGGCCAAATATGTCCTGCTATAGAGTAGAACAAAGGGGAAGAGTAGAGCCAGGGACTGAACAAAACACAAAGCAGACGTTGTCTTTGTGCTTGGGAAGTAGTGTGCCTATCAGCCTGCACCTAGTACAAAGGGACTCTAGTGCCTCCTAGAACAGGTCATTTTATGTCTGTGCATTATAGCTCTTCACAAACACTTGTATTATGCAGTAAAAAGGACTTAGTTGTTTTTTCATGCTCAGATTAAGATCTTTGTGTTATTAGAGCACTGAGAAGTCTGCACGTAACTTCACTTGCAATGTAACGCGTCCTCCAAACTGAAAGGGCAACAGATTATCCTATGGTTAACTCAAGGAGATATAAACTGACATACATATTAACTGAAAGGAAAAGTTTATCTTCAATTCTTACTTTTCACTAGAAGCAGCGAAAACAGAGAGCTCAAAAGCAGACTCCTTTTTGTGCAAAAGCTATATACGAGAACCCTCTGCTGTGCTGATGGCTTGACTCAGTGAGGAGCGGCAACAGACACTAGACAACTCTTATAGATAGTATGCACAGAAAATGCACAGTTGCAGAAGACTAAAACTGGTCTGATACAAAGTACATAAGATTTCAGATTCATTAAAAGTATCAATCAATTCCAAGGTGCACTGCAGGTCATAAAGAATTATAGCTGAAATAGTTTAGAAAAAATAATTTATCTGAAAGGTTAGAAAAGCAAAGAAAATATTTTACAGATGTCTTTGGATTACTATATTTCATTTCGCTAAGTTTCTCAAAGTTTCAAAGTTTCTAAAGGATATTATGTTATCACAGGATGAGAGAGGAAGTCCCCTTGTGAATTAATTACAAGGTAGAAAATCAAAACCAAAGAAATAAATAATTTTCATTATGGGGTGGGGTTCCTATTGGAGTCTCACAGGGACCTGCACTGAGGTTGTTTCTTAAACATTCAGAAACTGTCTGGAAAAGGAGGTGAGTGAAGAGGCAAGAAAGCTTGCAAAATGATTCCACAAAGCAAAAAATTAAATTGACTGTGAAAAGCTGCAGGATAGCAGGACACTTTAGCATCTGCGTGATAAAAGGCCAGCTGAATTCAAGGATAATAAACATTAAGTCATTCCAGTGAGCTCCAAATTAGGGCTTTCCATTAGTAGTTATTACTTGGGAAGGAAATCTTGGAATCATTACAGATGGCTATTAGCTCACATTTTGCACATCCACTGAAAGTTCACCAGGAGTCAAAAGGAAATTAGAATGATAGGAACAACTAGGAATGGACAAAGAGCACAACAGAAAACATGGTTCTGCCACTGTATAGTCCTTAGTGCATTCAGACATTGAGTATTCCTTACATCTCATCAAAATAAGATAACTGATATAGATGGGGCAACAAAGGTATGGAACACCTTCTGTAGGAGGGGAATTCAAAGTGTCTAGGATTCTTGAGTTTCAAGGAGATCTAATTGAAGTGAGACATAACAGACACTTGTAAAAGCATAACAACATTGAGAATAGGACAAGATAACAACTGTTCATTTGTTCCTTATGACATACAGAACTAGGGCACCAGGTGAAATTACCAGGGAGGAGTTTGCAAACAAATCAAGATATGCATTTTCTTCTTCTATTGCTTGACTAAACCATGAAACCCACTTCTCTAGTGAGGCTGAAGATATATCACACAAGATACATCTTACAGAAACACATGGGGGAAAAAAAACCTCATCAAAGACTATTAAAATCAAAAATGGGGATAAGACTTCTGTTCCATGAACTTCTTTGGTTACAAAGTGCTGAATGTGGTTGTATGTTTCTTTTCCATCCTAATACTCCATTCTAAAATGTTTAATATTGGCTACCACCTAACTGGTTTAGAAGACCATTCTCAACTTTGATTTTAGGTATCTATGCATCTAATTGTTCTTACATGCATATGACATAGATTCAAAAATATACTGTAGTACTACAAAACTTCTGCAAAAGGATTTCAAAATATCTTGCAGGGTCAATGTGGGCATGTTATTATTACAAGCTGACAGAAGTATCAGCAGCAAGTGATGAAAAACAGGAAAAAGAACTAACTTCCTGCCCTCTAATTCCTGATTCCTCTCTGTAAGTTTCTCCTTCCTTATCCAAGAGATAGATGCTAAAGACTGAAATTAGAATCATAGAGTGTCCTGATTTAGAAAGGATCATTGAGTCCAGCTCCTGATCCTGCACAGCACCATCCCCAGGAGTCACACCACATGCCCAAAAGCATTGTCCAAGAACTTCTTGAACTCTGTCAGGCTTGGTGCTTGGCCTGGGGAGCTCTTCCAGTGCCCAGCCACCTTCTGGGTGAAGGAACTTTTCCAAATATCCAACCTAAACCTCCCCTGACACAGCTTCAGGCCATTCCCGTGGTTCCACTGGGCACCACAGAGAAGAGATTGGTAGACCACCTCAGTGTCTTCCTCTTCAGGCCAAACAAGTGACCTCAGCCCTCATAGGCTTTCCCCCAAGGGCCTTGACCATCTTCATAGCCCTCCTCTGGACACTTTCCAATAGCTTTATATCGTTCTTGTATTGTAGCACCCAGAAGGAGTTTGACCTACAGCTAGCAAGTTGTACATAGGTTTACAAAGAACAGAGAGCCACAGCATCCACCACTGTCATCACCATTTCTTGTTGTTATTTGTCAAAGGCACAGTCAGGATTGCAGCCATCTCCTCTGACCTCCATGACCATGTTCAATTCAAGCTTTCAGAACATTTTGGGATTAGAATTGAGTACACCTCTGAGCCACTTTTTTAGAGCAGCAATCTAAAAAGGGTTTGGGGCAAATACAGTTGAATCACCATATCACATTTCCTCTATGCTAAGCAGTAGCTGTACTTAAATTCTAAACACCAGAAATACCTATTGTCACTGCACTGACACTCTAGAAAGCCACCTTACCATGTGTTTATCATTAAAAATACAGAGGGCTTGTGAGCAATCCATCATAAAAAATTTTACTTCTGATGAATGGCACATTTGTAGAAACATAAAACTTCCTGAGTGCAAAGAGAAATTTTACCATAGCAAGATATGTTCCTCCCCAGTTCACAGGCCAAGGAGTCTATGGAGCCCACACCTTCCTTTCAGATGTGAAGTCTGCTCTCCACAAGAAACTCAGTCTATTTCCACATTTCAGGATGGAAAGGAGTAAGTAAAACATCTTGTAATACTTCTCCCTTCCTGAGTATAAGTACAACAAGGTTGCATATGAATGCTCTTGTGATTTTTTTTCCCTGAAACAAGAATTTTTCATGGTGTCATCCAGGTATTACCTTTCTATAAGTGTATTTGTCTGCTTCTGCCATCTTCATCCATGGTTCCAGCAGAATACTGAGGATATGTTCTTCTGCTGGGTCAAAAAGGTCTTCAAAAGCTGGGTCAATTTTGTGATAAATCATATTTTTCTTATTCTGATGAAGTCCAATGTCCATATTGGCAGATGGAGCAATGTAAGTTGCATAAAGAAACTACAATAAAACAGAAGAAAACTGTATCTTAGTCACCATCGATTTCAATGGTTACAGACCCTTGAAGGAGAGAATTAATGCATGTTTGTCCCCCGCTGCCCTACTGTATGTTCAGAACTAGTATTAGTCCAAAATTCAGTTATTAACATAATGGATCCCCCTGCCATTTTTACTCTTACTTGTTAAAATGGTTAATGCAATTTTCTCTTGGATATATTTGGCTGATACTTAGATTCAGATAACCACAATTATTACAGCAACTGCACCCTTCATGAAGTCACACTGTTGTTTTGCAGAATATGTGCTGGGCCAATTAGTGAACACATCTTAATTCTTCTAAGAGAGGTAATTTGTAAATTTGAGGTTAAAATTAATGAAAGATGATACCATTTCATTCTGGGTGGAGGTTCTCTTATATAGTTTTTTGAAAATGGTGAGACTTATTATAGTATGGGATCTGTGCAGGAGACACCACTGCACAGCTGAGGTATAAGCCCTTACAAAAAACAGGAACTACTACATGCTTCTTACCTGAATCACAGAGTTTGCTTTCAACATGTACAAGAAGCAGAAAGACTGAATCTGGAGAATATTTCCTTCTCCCTAACAGCTCATCCTTGAAGCCCAGAGTAATGTTACTTATTTCAATTTTTTTTTTTCATTTAGTCCCCTATGTAAATCTCTTGTTTCTAAATGTTTTGTAAATTATGCTATCAAAACGAACATTGAAAACTCAGAGTAAAAAACTTTTTTTCCAGGAATATCTTGAAAGAGGATATTCCAGAATAGCTTTAAAACTTCCTTATTCCGACTTCAGCTAGGAACACAAGTTAAAAAAAAGATGCTGCCAAACTATATTTCATATCCTTTTAAATATTTTCTCTTCCTCATATTGTGAAAGCCTAACTATATTTCAAACATATAGTCAGGGACCAGATTAGTAGCACAAATCAGAATTTCTAGGATAGCACTGACAAGTCCATTTTCACAATTTATAATCACACAGATTTGACAATGAAGAATTCAGGATTCTGATAACTCTCATTTTCGCTGTGTTGCTAAAATCCAGCTGTAACTAGCAGATGTACAAAGCAATAGAAGAGAAGAAAATAATATGTTTACTCTGTGTTCAAGCAGTAATAAAACACTGGTGTGCTTAGATTTCAAGCACAAGAGGAGAATGTTTGAGTACATTAAGTGAGTATGTTTCTGTTTGTTTTAAATTAAAGGTCAATTTATTAGACTCTCTTTTTCAAACAGCAACAGTAATACAGTATATTCCCATTCTTTTGGACCTTTACAATTTGAAACAAACACTTTAAATTTTCCTGGTATTAGGTGACTGAGGAATATAGAGCTATGATGGCTGACATCCATCCCCCAGTTAGTTGTTGTTATGATATTTATTGTGTATGCAAGATTCTACACTCTACACGTTTCTGTATTTTCACTGCAAAGATGGTCTGTCCCTACTGTGCCTATTGTTATCAGTGCAATAATGATACACAGGTGCAAGGTGTAAGAGAAATAAAACATCCATAGGGAGTCTTACCTGAAAACAAGACCACATTTGTCCTAAATTAAACCCTTCTCAGTAAATCCCTAAGTACATTTACATTTAACAGCTTTAATTAGATTCACAGTTATTTCAAAAGTTGAAAGTTACTTTGAAGAGCCCTAACATTAGAAAAGTTTCCATTAAATCATGTTAAGTCTGATCCAAAATATTTAATGTATAAAATTAGCCAAATTAGAAGGGACAAGTCCAATGATATCAAGATGTGGTATCTTTAAAAACAGCCCCTCTAAAAAGGGGTTAACCATTTCAGTTGTCATTAGGACTACATTGCTCCACCTGTTACGACTTACCACACAAAGGATCTATAAATTAAGAAAAAGCTTCAAAAAGAGGTCCTTAGCATTTCAGCACAAATTAACCTGGTTCCTTAAATGACTAATCATTTGAGCATAGTTTTAAGAACAAAATAAAAACAAACACATCACTAGATTCTTGGCTGGAATTTTCCTTCCCCTGTGATTTTGTATGAAATACGTTAACTAGAGTGTATTTGCTACTTTTCTTTAGAGCTGGGAGAACATATCCTACCAAGACAGGGATTGCCCAGACACAGAAATGTTCACCAAAAGCTATTGACAATCTGCTCACATGAACACTGTTGTAATATATTGGCACATTATGGACTGCCTTTGTAGGCTGCTCTACTACAGAGCTGCCCCAAGTTCATTATCATTTCACATGCAAAAGCAGAACGTAGTAATGACAGATATTTTTCTCCAGCACCAATAGTTAGGGCTGGCAATACACATGAAGCAAAAATTTAGAGGTGATTAAGCTAGCTAGTGGAATGCAGTTATCCAAACTCAAAGAACCAGACCCTCAGTGGTGTAATGGTTAGGGCCTCTTCATTTGAAGGATTCACATTTACAGTATCAGAGGATTTGGCATCTTTTTACTTGAATTTTCAAAAGAATGCATTGCAATGAGATTTGACCAAGTAAGTGAATACAGGCACTTGCAGATGGGAGAGAAATGAGAAGTAGCTTTCATGCCTGTGTGCCTTACACAGAGTTGAGGTGCATCTGTAGATATGCACAGATTCAATTGCAAGGACTCCAGGAAAAACAACTGAGAAAAGTTCTAGACATGGCAAAAAAGAGGAAGTGTCTGTTCACAGTGTCTTCAACACTGGGCAATGCAGTTTACAAGACACATTTTATAAAAAGTAATAATCACAGCCTCCTTTTTTCCCCATGTCATGGAATTCCTGAGGTTTTCTCATTCTCAGTGGAATATTGAAATATTGGAATATTGGTCAATCTCCTAAGGGATCAACAGGAGGAATTACATTAAATGAATTTATAGATTAACAAATTCATACAAAAATCTGAAGCAGATGACATCGAGTGCATATCAAACTTTGTTGATTCACTGTTTCGTTCCTTTTGAAAAACACAAGAATTTTTCTACCTGCCAGCTATAAATTCTCCCATAAATGTAAATATGTGATGGATTGAACCCCAAACCTAATCTGGAAATTTTGTCAGTTAGCATATTGGAATTACTTAAAATTGCACAAACCTGATTATACAATATTGCTTACAAAATTCAGATTAAGACTCTGGCCTCATTTATGACTTTCCAAATCAGGGATTGTAGAGCTCTTGGGTTCTGGTGTGAATTCACCCCAGATGAGAAGGCTTTGATAAGCAATTTCAGAATGACTGGAGTGAAGCAAGAAATGTGAGAAAGATTTAAGTCCAAGTGCTTTGTACTGCTGCCCAAAGGAATGGATATTGCTCTGATCTGAACAAGAGGCTTGTGCAGCTGCTTGGCAGAATCATATGATGGATGAATGCAATGCACTGGCTGGTGTTAAACAGATAGGCTAAACTGCCTTAACCTCCATCATCACTTCCCACTAACATAAATCTTGTATCTGACCCTAAAAGTCCACAGTAATGAGGACTCTCTTTATCTAAATTGATTCTAGCGTTAAAATATTGTATTTCCCACAACTGTATTAAATTTTCTAATTCTAAATAACTTTTTCTAAAATTAAAACCCAGCATTATATGTTTCTTTATTTGGTTTATTTTCAAATTTTTTACACTCCTGTGCATATGTTTACAGTGAATAATGAGGTGCGTTCCTGGATGGTTACCGGTATTTGTCATTATTCTTATCCATCAGATTTCATTCTCATTGTAGTTTCTTTCCCCAGGTGAATGTACATATACCTTGGAAAGCATTTTATTGGCCTGTGATAAAGCTGAGATAGCAATGCCTAACAAATGAAACAATAAGTAGCAGATACACAGCAATCAGGGTTTGTTCTTGTTTCTAAGGGGAAGCAGGCAGCACGCATATGGAACACTCTGTCTCTGCATGTCTCTTTCTGTAATAAATAGTAGAATATATATATGATAATGTGTCATGTGAATCTGATTCACATTCTCTTAAGAGCATTTGAAATTACTGTCTTCTTGTGCCAAAGGTGAGTGCAGAATTCGGGAAGGCATCCCTTCCGTAAGCAGACTCTGTAGATTGGTTGCAGCTTGACTCTTTACGGTGTTCCAATGAAAACAAGCATAATTTTTCTGCAGCCTTAAAAGGCAAGCTTCAGAATGATACCAAATGTTGCAGCACATGTGTTGATTTGTTATGTTACATTTCAGCTGTTAGTTATGCTAATGGAACAGTTTCACATATTTCGTTTTGATGTATTTACTTTCATGGCTATGTGTATGTACTGTCTGCAATTGCCTGGTAACACTGATTGTATGATGTTCTGCTGTCACCACCAGGCCAGCGCTGGAAATAAGATTAGTAAAAAAGACCTGGGCCTTAAATTTTCAGCCATGCAACCACTGCAAAAAGAATGTAAACTGGTGTGAAATGAAACCAAAATGAAAACCATCAGGGACTATAAGCTAAGCTTTGGCCTGCAATAAAAAAACATAGGATGATGACACAGGATAGATAAGGTCAACTTGCATATCTGCTGTGAGAAGCTCCCCAGCTGCACACAGGCCTGGACAGATGCAACAGACAGGCAGACTTAAGGGGACATTCATTTGCCCACAGCCTTAGGCCATAACAAGGGCTGGAGGGGAAAACAGCCAAATAGGGTAGCAGTTCAGAGACAGAAGACAGGGAGGAAACCATGCCTTGGCCTCTGCTTGGAATTTCTGTACAAATAACACTGATTCAGATGAGAATTCTGGATAAATATGCAAAAATCTGTCATTTTCCCAGTAAAACCTCCAAGAAGGAAAAAAAGACAAATTCAAGGATGTCCAGACGCTCAGGAACATGTCATATAAAGAGATTACTCTCACTCGTTCTCTACGGGTATTTGTTTTCCAATGATATGTGAAGTAGCTTTGCTCTATTACAGTACAAACTGAAATATGTGGAAAGGATATACTCCTACACAAAGTTTATAGGGGAAAATGAGACCAAAGTTTCACAAAGTGATTTTGAAAGCTCCTCACAGTTTTTCTAATGATATCACACTGTGGCAATTTCTTTCCCTGATGGAATCAATCTACTCTGCCTTCAGTACCACTGTGGGCTAAGTTCATGCTCAATAAAATACTCTTTTATATAGGAAATATCAGTTCCACTTAATATTAAATGAAGGTCTAAAGATCTATTTAGGGGACAACAACCATGATAAAGATAATGATGATAATACACTTGTAACAATTAAACAGGGCTGACAAAGATCAATTTTCGTTATTGAGGTCGTTATCTGAGGTCCGTACGATGAGATCTGCTGTTCTGATTGACACAGGAGATGGAAGGAAAGGTACAGCACAATTGGATGGTTTAGAAAAAATACTATCACTGATGTTAACATTAAGCAGACGGTTTCCAAATATGACACAGTGTAGCAAAGGGGAGTTTAGGTAAACTGAGTATAACAGATAAAACTGGGAACAGGCTACAGAGCCTGGAAATCAAACTATGCATGTTTAATGTTTGAATCAAGAAATTCCATGGAAACAATCCAAACAGCTTCTTTTATTGTCCACAACACAGATTTATATTGGTGTGGGTTGTCAAGATTTGGAAACTTTTCTATTTTCTATCTTCTTCTCAGTCATTACACTGAACAAATGCATTTGTGAAGGGAGTGAATGAATGTATTTTTGAAAGAAAAACACATGATTTACAACTTACTTGAGCTTGATTGCATAATTGAAAATATTGAAGGGTTTCTTGGTAAAAAAGCTGATGATAAGCCTGTAGGTCAAACCAAAAATACACGCAGTTCTTCCACAACTAGAGATGAAAAATATTGTAAGTTATTGCTTCCCAAATATCACAATTTTATAAAAAATTGATTTTTCAATGCCAGTAATTATTTAGTTCCTTGGGGTCACCATAAATCAAGCTCAATTTAAGATGGATTTAATCTTCCATTGAATACTGGCAGAGGGACAACGTATTTAATAGCATCATCACAGTGATACTCCACCTTTTATTGTACCCTTTATGAATAACTGGCCATTAAAATCATTAACATTGTAGTTAACATTTGAAGAATAATTACATTTCAGTGGCATAAAGCCAGTGCTAAAGAAGAGATGCTGATAATGGACACGCAGAGTTTGTGCCATGGTAAAATAGTGTTTTGCATCAATAACCAAAACGAATAAATACTGTGTGCTTGACATGTGGTACTGGGATTATCATTACATGTTTATTATGTGCATTTCTGAGACCCAGAGTCTTGGCCTCATTTAATAAATTCAAACAAACAGCAAAAGATCTTTCAGAAAAAATCTAGATCTTCCCCCAAGTCCTCTGTTTTAATCATGTGTTTATGGGGTTTAGACCCATAAAAATACCCTGAAACCTTCATCACTAACCAATAAAGAATATGTTCCAAAAAGGTAGGGGTAGGGAACTTTGTTCCACAAAGTGTAGCCTTCCAGACCTGGAACATGAGTGAAATAGGCTTCACAGCTGAAGAGAAAACTTTAGGCAAATAATTTTTAAAGGAGTTTGGCACCTGGAAAGGCTAGAGCCACATGGGTGGTTGCCTGTCTCCAATGAAAAAATAAGTTTCTTTGATTTAGATTTCTACCTATACACATTTAATATTTTTAATGTGAAAGTATTCAGCTTTGGATGCATTGGATCTTGCCTTGTAGAAGTCAGACACATTTCTAGGTACTGCTACTAGTGGATTCTGGGTTGTGCTAGTTGTGAAACAGATGTCCAACTTGATTGCATTCAAACCTCCCCTAAAGACTCAATTTTTCTGCAAAGCTGCTAAACACTAACTCAATACTCTTGACTTGTTCCAATTCAATTCTCAATTTACACCCAGTAATGAATGATAGCTCTGCTGACTGCATAGAACAAATAGACACAAACAAATGTGTCTCAGAATTCCAAGGAGGTTCATGGAAGCATAAGAACGTTTTAAAATTATTTGAGATATTGGACATCACTAATCCAAAATGTAAGAAGAAATCAGATTATTGTGAGTAATAGCACAGCAGATTTCCCATCTTTTTTAAAAAATGGTTTTTGTGGCTTAAGATCTCATTTTTTTCTGCCAAGTTAAAGGTTAATTTTTTTAAATTATTAGGGGGTGTTTTTATCCCTGATGGTACAATAAGAATTCCAATAGGTTTGAGACAGTAAGAATCTGACAGTTTGGTTAAGACCTGTCATTAGTTTGCATATATACATGAACAGTTTATTGTTGTTGAGGGATTGAAGTCTCAAAAGTAATAATTCATCCAGTCATCAATCTTTCTTTCACAATTTTTTTTTCAGTCTGGCTGCCCTCTATAACTTGGCATTCAGTCAATTGTGGACTAAATTATCACAGAGTAGGAAAATATTCATACCTTATTCCCTGACTTCTCACAGAATTGTGTGAAGTAGTAGCCTGCTCTGTTCTCCAAATAAAGAGACTGCAGCATGCTTTCAATTTCTGATCCCCTGAAGACAACACTGCCAGCAGCACTTTTCCCCTGGACAAATAAAACATAGTTATACAGCAAGGAATAACAGGCTTTCATTATTTTCAAATGTCTCTACATTTGAAATGCAGCGTCACGAAGTGTGTTCAATTAGTATCTTCATCCCAAGGAAGTAGACTCCATTTTCTACTACATATATCGATCATTGCCTTCCACACCATTTTCCCACTAAATATTCACAACCTGTGAAATAAATCTGATGACTGAAGACATGCAGAGTAGTTAAGTGATCATTCCAACCATCCCTTAGGTGGTTCCTCAATACTTAAAACAGAAAAACAAACAAACTTAATTCTGTCATTATGTCTTTAGCTCTGGGGAATTCCAGTGATGCTCAACTACATCAGTTAGCTGTCAAGGGTTGTCTCTCTTAATTCTCTTGAATTAAGAGAAGTTAAGAGGTGGTTATTTGGTCATGATTCAAAACATTTGACTATCATGGAACAGAAGATACATCTTTTGAGGTTACACCACTAACATGAGCAACAAAATCATGAGCAATTTAGGGAGCCAGAAATCCATGCTTGTTACTAT
Source organism: Sylvia atricapilla (assembly GCF_009819655.1). Classification (NCBI taxonomy): domain Eukaryota; kingdom Metazoa; phylum Chordata; class Aves; order Passeriformes; family Sylviidae; genus Sylvia; species Sylvia atricapilla. The sequence continues at coordinate 131,724,881 of NC_089140.1, forward strand.
GGCTGGCCCCTAGAGCATTTGAGGAAGAGCACGTCCATTTTGTCAATGCTCACAGAGAAGCCAGAAGAGGCTTCTGTAAGTAAATTAGCTTCCAATGATCACAAGAGAGAAATTATGGCTGATTTGCTCTCTCTGATAGCAGAAGCAGTAGCAGATGAGTGTGGTGGCTGGAAATCAATGTATTTCTAAATAGTAACAAGGACAGAGAAGGGCAGGAGGCAGGAGGAAACCAGACTTTTGAAGAAGAGTAGGAAGAGCTCCCTCCCCAGTAAACTATGAATCCCTGCATTCCCCTTTGCATCATATTTGTGCTGGCAAATTGTGAGGTCTTGACTGTAGGAACCAGTCTAACCAGTGCAAATGTATGATATTTTCTTCTGTCAGTAAGAGGAAAACTGCATATGATGTATAAAAACTAATAGTTCATGGTGCGACCTTTTGCTGAATATACATTCCTAACTGCAAATGTCCACTAAATGGAAAGACTAACCTTTTTTTTCCTGTCAAAAACAACATGGTAAAATGATTGCATTGAAGTAATAAATAAAGTGTGATTTTTGAAGTGCAAAACAAACAAGCATGTGCTCAAGTGCACAGCAAACTCCATGCACATGTGAGTGGGCCCAGATTTCATACCATTTTTTTTCTTTTAGTTGTAGGGCAATGGATATCAATACCTCAATGAAAGAGCAGGCTGTTTTGAGACCATTCCACAAACAAGAAAAGTTTTGGATATATTTTATATTGCCAGATGTTGACATCTCATATGTTTAATTTGTCATCATTTTAACAGTTGTTGAGAAAAGGCTCATCTGTGCAGTGTGCCTCTCCTGAGGTTTGCTCGACTGAAGACCTGCTTAGCAGGCAATAATTCAATACAAAAAAGAATGAAGTACACAAGCAATAAAGAGGGATTGTACAAATGAACCATTTTCCTCTTATGAATTTATAATTTTAATGACTTTCTAAGGCAGATTCAGTTTTCACTGTAAGTCTGATATATTTTCCCAGGTAATGATTCCACTGAAGCATTTATCCAGCTAGTTTCCTGTAACAATTTACTGAACACATGGCCACTATGGAGAAGATCAACACTTTCTAATGAAAATAAGCCTCTGCATGTGCCATGATTTCCTATAACATAGGTGACAGATAAAACAGAGAAAATGCTGACATTCTAATGATATCTCTGCATAAAGAATTGACATTGATAAAATTCAACCAATTTCTCTCCATTATTGACTATTTCATACTGCAGAATAAAATGTTCTAACCTGTGATTCAAGACAACTAATATTTTCAAGATGTACTTACGTGGAGCAGCTCAGCATAGGTGTACTTTCTATGACCTGGGTATTTTGAGTCTTTGGTCCCATCTAGAACTAAGCTACGAATCATGTCTGTGCTCACTGACATTGGCCTGGATCACAAACAAAAAAATATTCAATACATATTTAAGAAAAATCTACGGCTGCTTATAGAATAAATACATAAGAAGGGGCAGAAAAGTGGTGTAATGACTTAATGAATAGTAGAGAAAAAAGTACATGGAATTCAAATTTATAATTAAAAAAATGTAAAAGGATGCCTTTTTCATATTTCCCTGTGGAAATCACTGGCATAGCAGGACTCTGAGGCTTAGCATTTGAGACAGGTTAAAAGAATGTGGATGTATCGACTATTATATAAGAGAAAACACTTGTATTTGGTGGAATAAGCTGTTTTGTGTTGTGGCATAAACAAGTGAGAAACTAATCAGCCAGGGAGGAATTCTCCATGCAAACAATCTGCACCATAACTGTGCTTCATTAAGCAGATAACTGCATTACAGAAAAATATTAATGAAAACAGTATAATCTAAAATAGTTCATGAATCTTTGATGTTTATTGCTGCACAGAAAGATACACAAGGGCTTTGGTACTTACCACATTCTACTGCTAGAAATATCCCTTTGGAGACTTCCTGTGAGAGTAGGTGGTAATCCTGATGACCTCTTCAAAGAGAAATTTGGTTTAGCTAGTTTTAATAAGGTTGTTGGTGACTTTGTTCTACTTTTGTAAAAGAAATTATGGAAAAATAAGGCAATTCTGATTATTTTTCCATCTTTGTGTTTTCTTAAAGTGTTTTCATTAACTCATCAAAAACAGTCAAGGGTTTTCAGGAACATTCTTCCTTGTCAATCACAATATGTAAAATGGCAAGTTGCAAAAATTTCTGAATGTTTTTCAAGATTTTTCAGTGTACCTTAATAACCACTACAGCTTAGAAAATGCATTTTTAACAGGTGGAAATATGCCACAAGCACACTGTGCAGAACTACAGAGGATGTCAGGTGAAGAGCATGTGAACATGTTTTGCGAAATTGTAGGAAAATTATCTTAAGTCAGCTCACTGTAAGAGAGATACAATCACAGACTGGGAGAGAACAGGGTCATTCTGCAATACCATCACTTACTATTTTGAACAAAATCACACTCTGACTTTTTGGAGATGCCAATTGCATTCAGACAGCCCTCAGAAATTTACCCAGAGCTACTGCTCTTTCTAAGCTCTTGCGAGCACAGTTTAGCTAGAAGATTGAAAAGTGAAAATTTCTCAGGGGAAAGAAAAAAGAGCAAGAAATGGAACATCTGCTGACTCTGTGATGTTCATGGTACCAGGTCCTAATTTTTGTCAAATTCAACAGGGACTGGAAAACCTGCAAGTTCCTGCCTGCCTGACCTACAGCTCACTAGCACACTTTGTGAAGTGGTCACTGTGAAGCTGTCAAACACAGGTGCTTCTTGCTCCCATTTCTGTCATGATCAACAGGCTTCTGAACCCAGTTCTTTCTAAACAGGAAATCTGTCCCACTGTTTTCCTCCATTATCTGCATGAATCAGATTTCAAAGGAAGGAACTGTAGCTCCAAACTATCCAAACCAAAGTAACAGAGGTGTGTGCTGACAAATCTGTGAAATAGCCTACACAGTTCTTGATACTGGAACCACAGTTTCAATCCACATTCTCCAAGTACCACGTATCCTGAGGCTTTACACTGTATTGCTGAAAACCTGTAGTTTTTATTGCAGTCACCTCTCACACTCAGGCTTTCAAGGAAGAAAAGAGACAAAACTGAATGGGCCACCTGAAAGCTTCGAACTGTGAAAAGTTCTGTTGAGTGGCTTATGGCCTTCTGTAGAAAGCAAAAATCATGTGTAGCTGATTGAAGGGCTGTAGTGACAGAAAATTAGCAGAATTCTGCCTTTTTTACAGACATGAAGGATAGATCCAGGTTAACTGCAATGAAGTAAGAATTACAAGAATTAAAACAAGGCTGAGCGGTGAAGCTGCATTGCTAGAGAATTAATCTTGCAGTTCTGAACTTCCAGCTAAAGTATGTATCCAAAGGACCTAGGAAATAGCCAGGGTGTAAGTGAGAAGATAATTTGACTCAATTTATAGCAACTTGTTGTATGAAGTATAATGAAATTTTATTACATTTTTATATGTAACCATCTTCAATATATAGCAGCTTGCTAAATCTTTCCTAAAAAAACAAAGTACCTTGTTCTTGTTCCATTGAATTCAAGGACATTTGTCATCATTTTTCATGGGACAAAGCTTTGTTTTCCAATGTTGTGATCCTACTTACCTGAAGAAGGGAAGGTGGTATGTCAGACTTTTGGGTCAATGGTAACAATGATACTATTTGTGGGAAAGGATCAATGTCCACTCTTGGTCTCTCTTGACACATGTGCCAGAACTTCAGTTTTGCACTAGCAGCATCTATTGCTGTTGAATGAGTGACACAAAATCTGGGACCCCTAAGGAGAAAAAAGCTAGTAAGTAGAACTTTCCAAAATAATGTAACACTGGGCTACTTGGCTTTTTTTTTTTTTTCTTTCCAAGTGATGTTTGCTGTACCAAAATATGGTGCAATATACAGTTAAGATTAAAAACCAGTTAGTGTCAAAGGTATGTTTAGATATTGCATGCATCCAAATCTAAAACAAAACTACATGAGTAAACCTAGGTTGCAAATCCTGTACCATTACACACAGTTGCCCTTTCTATCAGTCTGCAGGAAGGTATGCCCCATCCATACTACAGCAAGGCATAGGAAAGGATTGTAGGCCAGGACAGAGACCACAAGTCATGTGAGGATCCACAATTGCAGGTATTTGTTTATGCTTGGAATTTGTTGAACTCCCTTGGGGAGGAGAGAACACCTTCGAAATTTTAGCCCATACTTTGGAAATAGGTTAGACTTTATATCCTCACTTAAGCTGTTAATAGGTAAAAGGCATTTTGTTTGACAGGCATTGAACAGTAAAGTCTCAGGATCAAATTCCATGAAAATATATACACAGAGCATTCTCAAAACTTGGGATGGGTAGTATGGGGAACAGGTTAGGACAGAATTGACCTCCTGTTTCCCTGTCCTGCAGACTAAGGTTTAATTGAACATTACCCAAGGCAGAGATTCACAAATCACCTCAGACGCTCTGGTAGAAAAATGACAAGGGCTCATTAAGGCAGATCTGCCTGGCTTCGCAGCAGACTGCTGTGAAGTTTAGGCTCAGCCAAAAATTCATCTTCTAGTACTTACAGTGACATTGCTTCTAATAATTGCAGTGGCATAAGAGACATGAAATAATAGGCTTATCAAAGAAAATGGATGTTTATTTAAAAATAGAATTTTATTTCACATCCATTTTTTCGTACCAGTAAAGAAGTAGTGGTTTCACCACTTCAGGCTGAATCCGTCTTAAATGCATTATATTCCACTGATCTCCATGCAGTAGTTCAAGTCTGAGCAACACTTCTGAACTGAGGAAATAGTCTCCACTGCTCAGCAGGTACAGTTTTTTCATCTTACTGAGTTGCCTGCAGTCAACAGAAATAGTCACATAAGCATGTATCAAATGCTGTACAGAACTGACTATAGTTCCTCCTGCTGCTTAAACTGCTGCCATGCAACATGTTTTTAATTGCAAGTGGCAGAAGCCAAAATATTTTTCCATAAATTAGAGACAAGTTATGTATAAGACAAAATATATAGCACTGTAGAACAGACCATATGAATCCAGCAGGATCTTTCATTAAAGCAGTTTGTCATACTGATGTCCTACTTGTGAATTTAATTTCTTTTATTCTTTAGTTTTTTTCTGTTGTCATGGGTTTTCCAAATCTCTTTCTAACACAGCCTTAATAATATGATGATTCTGACTTCATGTAAGCTTTGCAAATGTGACTCTGCAAAAAGAGTTTTCAGCAGAGTCATTCCAAACCTTGTCAGGACACACATTTAATTGTGTCTGCTTATTCAGACATTAAAATATACTCTGAAATCTCAAAATCTGCATTGATCTATCCAGGTTACAAGTATTAAAGCAATGGGACTAACTGTTAAGTAATGGGAAGTACCTTTGTTGCCTTGTAGCATTCTTAAGAGCCTTGAGTCTTTCAATATCCATCCAGAGCCACCAGTATCTCTCTCCAAGTGTTCCTTTAATGAACTTCTTGAATCTTTCAAACTCATGTCTGTTGCCAGTGTCGTAAGTCCCATGACTAATACACCAGGAAGCCCTGCTCTCTGGCCCAGTGCTTTCAAGACTTGAACTTAAGCTTACTTGTTCAGGATCTTGTTTTCTTACATCTTCCTTGGAGTCCAAGGCTGTAAGCGGAGAAGAATTTTGGTTAAAGAGTGACTCTGCAGTACCATGAGCAAACTCATTATTTGCTAACTTGTGTGTAAACACTTCAGGCTGGTTCATGGAACTTCACATTACTTTCAATGTCAGGAGCTGACTGGGAGGTCAGTTCTGAAACAGCTTCCTTCACTGAAATTTGAGAGGATGCTGGCATGAATTCTTCCGCTGTCTGAAAAGTTGTGCTTCCCTGTTCATTTTCTTCTTTTGATGCACTGTCCCATTTTGGGTGTAGATAAACTCTTGATTGTGTGTGGGAAGGGGGTCCAGCAATGGCCACAGAGCAGCCCTCCTTAGCCTCTCTGGATCTCTCACTGTTAACATCAGCTTTTGCAGATGCTGTCCCTGAAGGGGAAAGGAAACTCCGTTTGTGGCATTCCTTAGACAGGTAACCTGCTTCTCTGTCTAACTAGTTAGACATTCCTTTCAACTTCCTCTGAAAATAAGCCATGTCTAACCAGTGCTGGCCACTGTCACAGCCAGACACTTGGATTAGAAACACAACAGAGAGATTCCCTCCTCTGCAATTATACAATTTCCTAACTCTATATGGCAAAATCTGTTTATATTAACATAAAAATCAGGGTGATTTAAAATATCTTTTCTTAATTCTAAACTATTTCACTTGTTTTTACTTCACAAAGAAAAATTATAGCCTCTTGGCAGAGGTCCAAGAAATGAAATATGGAGAATAATTTCTCAGGACCTGAGGCAATTAGGGAGAGAGATACCTCTCTGAGAATGGAGAGAGAAGGCTCCTAACATATGAGCTGAGGCTTCTCTTCCTCTTGCTACTGCATAAGGAGCAGAAGCAAGGCTGTGCAATGAGGTATATGTCCACATGTGCATCTGTATTTTCTCTTCTAGAACCTCTGGAACTTGCCAAACAACTTCAAATAAATTTGAAGACAGACAAGATTCCAAATGATTATATCTTACAAGATTCATAAAAATTGGCAGCCAAAGGACCTTTAGGTGCCCAATGTAAATACCCTAAGAAGACGGCTGAAACACATCACATGCTATCAAATACCCAAAGAATCCAGACAAGAAAGTCTCGATAAAATACAAATGCCTCTCTCCCCAAAAACCCAGAACAACTCAACTGAAACTTACAGATTTCTATGAGACAGAAACGTGTAAGAAAATAAGCTACTACTTTCACAATATTACTTGGCTACTAGCTCAAACTTTCACTTAATGTTGCAGCCATGGAAAGAAACAAATGCCTGTCTGAAGCCTCCTGATACTCAGAAGGTAACAAGTGGAATTAGCAACAATTCCTTAGAAGGCCTTTTCATTCCACCTAGTCTGAGCTGTGTTATAAACCACAGGGTTGAGCCCTTGTTACTTACCCAGAAGGGGACCTTTTTCAGGTAACAATTCATCTCTTTTATGCTGCCCAGGCAAGTGCTGAGTATCTTGAATTTTACTAGAAGCTACAGTATGCATAGATGAATCTGTAGTTTTCACAGAATCACTTTGTTTCGCCAATGTAAACCAATCCTTTACCTGAGAAACTGTAGCCTAGGAAAAGAAGGTTCATAGAACAATTAAAATTTCTCTGTTTATTGCAGTATTCCTGAGAGCTACAGCCTACTGTCCAAAGGAATTTTGTGTCTGTGTAGATTTCTGCAAGGATAGTTCCCAATGCAGAGAGCTGTATGACAGTAGCTGAGCATACTTTTATGAGCTGAGCTTCTGTTTAAGTTGTATTAGCTGATCAGACTTGTTCCATAGTACAAAAAACTTTGAATATAAAAGCTATTTAGTGAATCAGAGAATCAGAAAATGGTTTAGGTTGAAAGGGACCTTGAAGATCATCTATTTCCAACCCCCCAACACAAAACTAGGTTATTCAAGAGTCAGTTGTCCCCTTAGGTTGTGACCTCAGTTACAATAATTCCCTCCAGTTCATTCAATCTATCTTAAATTAATATGTTCATTCACTAAACATGTTTATTTTACCTCACCAAGTGATACATAGAGTTTCTTCATAGTCAATGAAGCCAATGAAGAGTCATCCTCCTCTGGAGGGGGAGAACTTGGGCTTTGCTTCCAAATCCAGGGAGAGTAGTCACTATCTATAATGAAATTAATGCCAGTCTTGCTCCATTCTACCTGTGATATCAATTTAGCTAGTCTGAAATTAAATGTTGAGACAAGAAAATAATTAATTTAATTTTTAATCAGAGAAACAGTTGGTTTTTGCACAGAACTGGCAGTTTTAAAAAATCACCTATCTAAAATGTCTACAGATAAGTTATTGATCTGCTTTTTTCATGGAGTAATGGAGTTATAGAATATAATGATTTGGACAGGACCCAGAAGGATCACTGAGTCCAGCTAGGTACTATTTCAACCTTCACCTGCTGTCACATCTGTAAATGCCAGTACTGCCACTACACAGCTCACCAGCACACAGATAGTGCCCTGCTTGCATTACCAAGCTTTACCAGTAAAAAATTACTTATTTCAGGATGATTTTGCATGTATCTCTGCAGTCCCTGCCAAGAATCCCTCGGACATTTTGTTCACTAAAATGGAACTATTCTCTGAGATTGCAGAAGCCTGTATCACTACCAGATACTACACCTCTGGTTCCTGACAGAAGCAATGTTCCAGCAGGAATGCCACAGCAGTGATCATACTGATTGAACTTGCAGATGATAACAAGACAGCTGGCACTCTCCTGTTCAGCTGGCTGCTCTATGAGGATTTTATAGTACTGAACAGCTCTCTCAGTCCCACTTTGTGTTAGTGAGAACGTTGCAATGTTCAGGAAAGGCAATCTTAGAACCACATAACAACAGTGAGGCTGCTCTGGCCTCAAGAACTGGGCAGAACTTAGTGAACTTAGAACAAAGTACAAAGCCAACCAAGAATGGTATATGTACAAAGTACAAAGCCTTCCCAACATATGAAGGGAAGATGAAGCCTATGCTTGAGCCTACAATCAAGTGAATGCTTGGCTTTATTTGTGCCCACTACTGGAGATCAAATAGGATTTAATTCTAGGGTTAGGGTGTCTTCATCTTTAAACACAAGCTTCTCTTTTAGCAGCTGAACTTATCTTGATTCTGATTCAGGAAAGCAGTGAACTACTGATGTCAGTTGAAATGAGGTACATGCTTAAAGTTGGTTTTATGCAATTCTCTTGGTAACTCTGTGCAAACAGCTTGCTATCACTGAAGATCAAAGTTATTGTTTCATGAGGCCCAGATATGTGTAAAGCAGACTGTTAACAAAGGTATAATTCAGCACTCTCACAGTTTACTTGCTCTTTGCACACTTTTCCCCCTTGAACTTAAGTGCAGTCACCAGGTTATTGAAAATAAAAAACATTTTTAAATTTTAACTGTAGAAGTCTACACCCCAGGAACTACTCTGCCATTACAATCAGCAAACACGAGTTTTGTGAAGCATGCTTCCAGTCTGCCTCTCCTTCTGGACCCTTAAAACATGCTACAGTCATCTGCACCTAGCCTTAAGGGACATAGAGGTAGGTCCTTCCAAAAACGCACACTAGATCTCGTAAACATCTGCTGAATGGACATCTGGAAAAACACTGCAAGTTTGTAATAGTAAACCATCCAGATATGCCATGGCATCCCAGAGAGAACTTTTCTAAACTCTGACAGAGGGCCCAAAGACACAAAACTAATAATTGAAATAAAAAAGACTTGGTTTTTTTTCCAAATCCATTTCATAGACTTATAACTTCTACTTATATGATTTACATATTGATTGACAAAAGATGCATTGCTACCATTATATCTCTGAGGAACAGGGATTTAGAAATCAGTAAATCCCATTCTTACTCTCTTTGTAATGGTGTAGTATAGGATGTAATTCATGGTCAAGGAAAATGACAGCATGATGAGTGAAAGAAGTCACTAACTTTACTTTATCCGTGTCACTAAAATGTTACAATAAAGAAAACAGGACAAGAGGAGGGCAAAACCACTCCAAGAATAATACCGAGATGAATTAAACAAAAGAGAAAACATACAAATTTAAAGGTGAAAGACAGCCTAAAAGATTGCAATACCTGTATTCAAAGTAACAGTCACTTTCTAGAAATGCTGGAAGCCTTTCTTTCTTAATCCACTCAATTGCTTGTCCTTGATCAAGTTTCTGTTAAAAAAGAAATGCCAAAGGTTTGCAGTATTCTTGACTTTCTTGACTTATTTGTCACGTAACTGATTCTCTACATTCCCCTTCTAGAGAAGCATGGTCTCAGGAAAACAAATACAGAGTGAACAGCACCTTTATGCTGGAAAAATTACTTTCCTATTAAAAGATAAAAATATCTAAATCTGATTTCACCTATTAGAGTTCAACTTTTTTACAAATCATGAGTGTTTCTTTCTTCAGAAATAATGTATGTATGAATCATTCTTTTACTGTACAGTTTCAAATGCAAATTAGATGCACAAAAAATTCCTGCAATAGGAAACTGCTACTTTCTGACTTTAACACATTTTATAAATAATAGTTATTATCTTTCCTCAATAATTTGAAGTGTAAGGAGCCCTTAAATTAAGTTATACTTTCAGATTGAGAAAGCTGTGGATATTAAAACCAAAATCAAACAAATAGCAAGCACCTCTCATGCTTCCATGTTGAATCACTGCATAACTGCATTGTACACAGTAATTCTCATAGTGGAAACCTATATGTGTTATGACCTGGGGCACAAGAAATTTCTGCTCAGGAGGTCTAAGCCTCAGTGACTTGTTGAAGCAGAAAGAGAAGTGCCTCCAAGGAGTGGTTTGGGGATAAAAGGGAAATGTTGAGCAGCAAGCTACACAGAGACAGCAAATTCCAATGGAGTAAGATCTCTGACTATGGGCCACAATGATCCATAATTGCTTCCCTTAGAAATTACATACAGCCCTTCCCAGTATTTTTTAATAGTGTACTTTCTACAGTCTTAGGAGATGATTATTTTATTCATCTGAAGTGCATTTTTCCTTTTAGTGAAGATGAAACTAATTATTTTGAAGAATGCAGTAACTACCCTTGTCCATAAAAACAGGTGAAGTTTGGGCAAGAATGGATACTACTTGTTATATCAGGTAATCAGCTTATGTAAATCACAGCTTGAATTTTCTTTCCATGAGCTAATATTCTATTCAGGGCAAGGGTTATTTCTGCCTCATACGTATCTGTAGGGGATTAAAAAAATCTGAATTACTCAGAAACTGGGTGGTTTCATTTAGAGAGAAGAAAATATTTCAAAATATGGAAAGCTTATGTTGGCAGTGGCTCATACAATGTAATTTGTGGAGATGGAGACTAATTACTCCCAACCACACAGTGTATGCTTCTTCTTGGCAATTGACAAGTTTTTTTGAAATGCAGAAGATAGTTTCTTTATTTTGGCATTTAATATTTATGCATTTACTGACTTACAGTCCAGTTTTTTTCTGAATGATTCATAATGTGCTTACATTTGTACATGGCTAGTACACAAAATTATATGTCATATCAGAAGGAAAAAATTTCTATTCTTTCCCCATCCCCAGACAAAGATGCTACATTTAATCTGATGGGGTTTGTTACCTTGGTTAGTTTCCTTATCCAATCAGCATTAGGCCTTGCTAGGACCCAATCCAGCAAAGCTTTTAGCACGTGTTTAAGTTTAAGCATGTGTTTAACTTCCCTTGATTGAAGTTAAAAACATACTTAAGTGCTTTGCTGAACTGGGGTTTCTCTGAAGTAAGGTATGTGGGATACCAGCCAGTTTCTTTCCATAGTTGTGATCAATTCTCCACAAGTCCACAGATTTTTTTTCTCAATGTATTTCACACCAGTGATATTGACTATCCATGAGAAGATACTTACTTCCATATCAATGATTTGCAAACGTGCAAGCACACATGAAGAGAACTTTTGCTTATATGTAAATGTGTAGCAATCTGAGAGGGAAGTAAAATACAGAGAAAAATAGCAGCGTGCGTGTGTTTAATGAATTCAGGCCATAGCCTGAAAGGCCTGCTGGGATTTTCCAGTCATAACCCCTTTTCATAAGTAACCCGCCAGTGATGACCACACAGGGTGACTTTTTGTAAGCAATGTAACATTCAAAACAACTGTCAATCTCTTTGGTTTGTGTGGAGGCAGCCAAACAAAGCAGATTGCATCACCTGACAACTGAAAGATCAAATTCTATCTGATTTGAACAGAACTACTTGATAGAGTTGATCTTGGGTGGCTTCTCCTGGTTCAGTCACTGTAGTGCAGTGAATGGAGCTGACTTCTTTCGCTGTGTGTAGTTGCAGTAACCACTAGAGGCAAGATGTTTCACAGGCCATTTTGTTCCAGCTCAGACTTGAGATGCCAAGCTGAACTGAATGAGGCATCTATGTTACACATCAAGTAAAGGAGAAATCAAAAATAAGAATATCAGCCTTTTGTCCCAAAAGGAGAAGAAAGGGTACTGACACATATTGTTCCTCAAAAGGCTATAACGCTTCCCATTTATGGAAATGCTTCCCATTTTCTTTCCCAGAGAAAGAAAGGGAATCTTAAATAATACTGAAGCCTTGGTTCTCCAGACCACATGAAAGAAGAAAGTAATAGTGAAATGGCTTTGAATTGCACAAGAAGGGCCATCCATAGTGTTAATGATGGGAGGTTAGTCCAGAGAGTAATGTTAGACACAGTTGCACAAACACACAGCATTTCTTCAGTTTAGCACTGAGAGCAAATAAGAAGTCAAGAACAGCTCTTCTGATTTTGTGCTCTCAAGCAAAGTATTTGTGAAAATTATTATTTAACATGGTACAGATGTCTGTGGGCCTGGTCCTTTCATATCATTTGTCCAGTTGAAATGCAGATAATTGCAATACCACATTAGTATCATTTTGTTAAACATCCTTTCCTTTTGACCTCTCTCAACACTGTTTTCTTTTCTGAAGATCATTAATCTTATACAGGGAAAAGCAGTGCTCTGTTGCAACTCCCTGCTTTGCTCTCAGCTTTCCAGCTATGACATAATTTTGAACAGCCATGGCAAAAAATGGATCAAGACCTTAAACTGTCCTTGAATAAAATGAAGTCACGTCAGTCACATCCATGCAAAATAAGAAAGGAATAAACCAAGTAACCCAGTGAAATACTTTCTGTCTGTGAAAGCTGTTGTTTAAAGATAAAATCCCTCATCCAATTATATCAACTTGTGTTCTCTCAGGTGTGTAAGATGTTCAACTCCTGATTTTAACCCGCTTAATTTGGTGCTGAAAATGGCCCTGGAATAGGCAGGTAATACCAAAACTGATACTGTCTAAGCAAGCCTGAAACCAGATGATTTTTTTTTCTAAATTCCAACCCATCTTTCCATTAATTTAGCTTTATTCTTGCCACAGATTATTTTTTCTGACCATTTCAATTGATGTTAGCCATGTAAATCCTTTAGGAATTAATGGAAGAGAGACTTATGTGTTGCCAGACCACAGATGAGCTCATAGCCACACAAGGAAATTAATTAATAAGGAAAGACTGAGCTGCATTAGTTTCAGTCAATTTGCACATTCCAGGGATCACTAGTAAAGTAACTGTTGTCATAATATTTTTTCTTTTAATATTAAAAAGTATTCAGACCACACAACTGAACCCTGCCCTACAGAATCTTCAAAACTCTGTGCTACAGGATGTGCATCTGTAATTCCATTCACTTGTCTGCTAGACACATGTGCATTACAGGGCATAATTTGGCCCATCATTATGTTTTCCTAACATAAATTAACATTTTTCCCAAGCTACCAAGCCAAGCATAACAATAACTATTGCCAGTATCTCTACAGTAAGATCTAAATATAAACTCAGGGTCTATAAGATGCTTACCATGGTGTTGTAATTTGGATCAATATTGAAGGTTGAAGAAGCATGGTGCATTTTGGAGAGCTGCCCATCATTCTTTTCTTTGCTTAGAACATCATAAATGGGGCTTGGAGGTCTCTGATCATGTAGAATTTTTTTCGGCTGGCTTTCCAGGCATCTTGGAGTGTAATTAACTACTTCAAAAGCCCCAACATCAGAGTTAAACTTCACTGGCTGGGCAAAAGTCTACAAAAGAAGTTAGGAAAGTTTATGGTACTGTAATAAGGCAACTGTCATTTAACAAGGTAATTTTTTTTATCATATAGAGGCATTCTACAGAATAAAAAATTGCATTATGAGGCTTCTTTCTCTTGGGATCGGAAAAAGTAATTTTTCTACATTCTAGTTTTTGCTGTATAGCTTTCCAAACCATTCCTACTTCTTTTATCTCAGTATTACCTATTTGTCAAGAATCAAATGAATTCTAGTTCACAGACCATTCTTTTTCACATGTAAATAATTGATTCAGTGCATTGATGTCTAGAATATATAATTAACTGTGAATTTAGTAACTGTCCTACAGAGAAGTACTCACCTATAGGATCAGATCTCCAGTATTATTCTCCCATTCATTATTATCAACAATCAAGGCATGAAAATATTAGCAGTGAAACTGACCTTTTAAATGTGAGCTGCATTTAAGGAGTACGAATCTGAAGATTTTCACATGTAGGAAAGTTTTTCTCCATACTGTTACTCGTAGGTCAAACAACTACCAAACTCCATGTCCTATAGTAAATTTTATTATATATCACTAGTTCAGTCAAATTGAACTCCAATAGATGCGATAGACTAAATTTCAGTTTTGATCATGAAGCTTTTGTCAACACACAAAACCCCACTGCATGTGTACACACTAAAACAGAGCCATCTTTGAAGCTCTGGTATTGGGTATTTCCTAAAAAGACTATCTTTCAAATTCCCTTACTTGAAATGTAAAGGAATAATATGGATGGATTTTAAAGAAGTCATAGAGGATATCCATGACAGTTATGAATAGGAGATTATATAGAACTTATGTGCATTATATACTCTATATTATAGAGAGTCTATAAGCATCTCTGCACTCAGCTGGGTAACAAGGCATGATGTATTTAAGTACTCAGGAAACTATGGCCACACCTAGACACAGTGCCAAAACTCATTTTGGCTTAGTTCCAGACAGGATCCCACCTGGTGTTTGTACAGTTGTCATTCCCCTGCATTTAATAAGAATATTTTATTTGTTCAAGTACTGTATTTTTAATTTCCTTGAACTTTTCATATATCACATATGTGCACACGTAGACATAACTCATATACATTCTAATTATGTTAAATACATGCTACACATAACATAGAAATATATTACAGAACAATTTGATTCTTCTTCACACCTGTATAAACCCAAAGTAATGATGTTAGTGTCATCTACTTTGTTGTTTCTCTTTGAAGCCCCCTTGTTGATCAATGTCTTGTAGAGCAATGCCCAGAATTGAATCATGTGGCTGCAATATGTTTTTTCAACATTCCCTACTTATCCCATAATGTCTCACTGTGGAGGCTCAGCCTGGCAAAGCACACAGCGTGTGAGAGCTTTAAGTGCACGATTAGTGCCTATGACATCAGACCATCACTGCTCAGGGCCATGCCTTGAATTGCATGAGTCTGTTCAGTTACCTAACTTCAGCTGAAATCATGGATTGGTTTTTGTTCTCTGACACCTTCTGCCTCTTTTGGCATTAATTTTCTCCAGGGCACTCTGCAGGTTTTAGTGCTTTTTTTTTTCCAGATGTCCTGAACAGCATCTAAAAAACCTTTTATGTGTAGTAGATTTCCCTACATTCAGACCTCCTCCCAGTTTGCTATGTGCAGATTTCATTTACTTTCAAACCTAATTTGGGCTGCTACCAGCTTTTAAGTGGCTAACTGTGCAACCTCAATAGCCTTTAAATGTTTTCCTTCTTTATATATTCCTTCATGTTTAAATAAAGAAACAGAAAAAAGTACACTAAGAGACAAAGTACTTCAGTCTCTTAGGATTTGAAATGCTCTCACTCGTGGGGAAAAAAGCAAAAAAATTGCAAATTTCATGATAAAATCGTGGCTAGACAGGAGGAGATTGTTTTAGTTCCATGTTTTTTCAAATTGAAAACTAAGCAAATACAGTATCAGTTTAGCACTTTTATTTCATCATTTTATTTTATCTACTTTTATTTCATCATTTGTAACTTACTCTGGATCTAGGGTTTTTCGATACATATTCTATTTAGCTGAACAGAAAACTATAGCAAATTTAATGTAGTGAAATGGATGCTAGTGACTATTTTTAAAATGTAAAGTGTATTGCTGATCTGGGAGTCTGACTACCAATCATTTATAAGACAAATATACTAATGGAGCAAAAGAACATGCACTGATGGGATAGGAGGATTTAGACTTCATACACTTCATACTTGACTGAGAAAGGGGGTTCTAGTCCAGACTTTTGGGGTTTGGATGTAGTTACTCATCCCCAGGGACACCAAAAAAGCACACATACTTCTTCTATTAGTCAGAGAGTTAGCCTGCAGACTTGACACCAGTAAGGATGCATCTGGAATATTGCATCCAGTCTTCGGTCCCCTGCACAAGGATATTTACATATTTGATCAAGTCCATCAGAAGATCACCAAGATGGTCAAAGGGTGGAGCACTCACCCTTGAGGAAGAAGCTGTAGAAGGACTAGCAGCAGCCTCAGTGTATTTACAAGGAGATTGCTGAAAAGATAAAGCCAGGCCTTTTACAAAGGTGTATGGTGGGAGGACAAGAGACCATTGTCATAGACTGAAACAAGAGAGGTCTCTACTGGATTACAAGAAAAAAAGGTGATTTGGGGATGATTAGCACTGGAACAGGCTGTCCAGAGAGGAATCAGCTGTTGGAGTTTTTCAAGACCAACTGCAGAAAGTGCCAAGCAACCTGGAGTCAGTACTAAAGCACTGACCCTGCTTTGAGAGGGAAGCCACACTACAGACCTCCTCAAAATCCGTTCCAGACAGTCATCTGTGATTCTGTACAAATCCCAAATTCCCAACAGAGCATCTCTATATCTCTCAAACAAACATACAAAAGCTTTTTAGAATAGTTCAAACCTTTCTGGAGAAGCTTGTTTACTTAAAAAAACTAGAATTATGAATCAGAATGTTTTTGTAAGCATAATAAAAGAAGAGATAATTCCTAATCTTCTTAATTCATCACCACCACAGAAATAAAAGTGACAACGTTATGAGAAAAATCAAATGGGAACACACAAAAAACTACCCCCAGAACCTGATTTCTTGTAGGAAGCATTTTCCCAGTTACCATACACTAAAGAGGATCAGTCAATCCATTTTCCTTTCAATATCTGAAGAACTTTGGGGCAAAATACACAATCTAACCATTCTCACACATTACAAGCCACAAAAAATGCACCAAGAAACTGTTCAGTACCCTTTAGCAAACTTAAAACCTTTCCAGTGGAAGTCAAGTGCTGTAGCATTTCACAGGACCATAATGAGAGAGGTTTATGGCACCACCAATATTCCATGATTGCAATAATGAGGAATCTCTTCAGTGAAGATGCCTATGTTAAGGAGTGGATAATAGTCCACACTATAAAGGAAAGGGAAAAAATTATCCATGCCAATCTAATATACTAAGAAATGTCTTTCTTACTCCACATTTGGCAAGTGCTTTTGGCTTTTTAGAGACAAGTAAAATACACTAACCAAAGACTAAGTGCATCATTCTCTTTAATTTGAGCCAATTTTTGATGTTTTGAAGATAGAAAGGGAAATCTCCAGAGAAATTATACCTCAAGATATTAAGAAAAAATAAATCAGGTTTGGCAGGAGCCTTGAAGCTTGAGGTTCATACATTGTCAATGTAGCATAATAAAGAAGATCAAGGACTTGAGAATACCAACAAATAAGAAGTCTACAGACTTTGCTAACTGTTTCACTAGCAGGCAATTCTCCCCTCACAGCCAATATTATGAATGTAACTCAGTGTAGTAATTTCAGCTTCAGCAAAAAAAATCTCTGAGCAAAAAACAAAAAGCTGTTTTCAGACTGTTGTACAGCAATACTATTAAATAAATAAACAATTGCATGTACTTTTTTGACAGCAAAGAAATTTCTTAGCTGTCAAATGCACACTGAATATGGTTTTCAGCTGAAAAATAAACAGAATACATAAATCTGAAACCTGAAGTTATACACTTAACTGAAGGGAAGACAAATTTCTCTCAGTCCTCCCATAACAGAAACGAAAACAGCATCCATCACTGTGTTGCCAGGATATCAGACATATAAATCTCACTGTTCTCTGTCTTAACAGTTTTCAGATACACTTAACTTCAGATACAATTAACAAATGTGTAAATATGCTTACATCCCAGACCCAAATAATGTAGTTTGATTCCAAGAGAAACAGAATGACCACAGCTTGGCTGCTTCTTAGGTTAAGGGTGGGAGTGAATAGAGATCTCATCCATGAGCACTGCCAAAACTTCTTTAAGAAGGGTATATATATATCATAAATAAATGTCAGTGAGAGTCCACACCAGAAAAGAATTTGAGCAGCTCTATGAAGTGTCTGGAAAAATTCACACTACACATGGTCAATGCAAAATCTCCCACTGACTTTAATGAGTCCAGATTTTCTCTTCTGTTGATGAGTAAGACAAGTCATAATCACATATCGCAATCTAAGAGAGAACATTTATAGTAAACACACTATTAATAAGGAATGTAGTCAGAAATGCTTTGTTTGCTTCTTTCAATGTCAAAGACATGATGCAAGTTTTAGTCCTGGTCTCAATGTAATATGCATGTAGGACCTTATTCTGTCAAAGCCTTTTTAAGGGAGGTTATATTGGCAACTGCAGCCTCCCTCCTCACACCTGGAAAAGACAAGATGAAACTAATGAGCTGATGCCTTGAACCAATGATTTGATGCATGGCTATTCAAAGTAATCTTCAAAGCAGCGAAGGGCCTGAACTGTGCAGTGGAGTGGATTCCATGTTTGCTTTCTGCACTTTCTGTAATCTGCTACTCAGATCAAGCAAGATTTTATTTGTGACAGCACTAGGTTTTCAGGACCATTCTGCCTTCAGAAAGACCAATTGGCCCAAGCTTTACTTGGGCTTTAATTGTTTTCAGAATCATCACCTGCATCAAATGCTGGACCCCAGACTACTTGGAGTAGAGCTTTTAGAGTGAGAACGATGTTTAAAATAAATATTCTTCAAATCTAAAGTTGATAAACTTATGGTCACTTAATAGATTTCTGCTGCGAGGGAAACCAAGAACCAGGGACTCGCCACCAGACTATTATCTCCTGAATGTGCTTCAGTTGAGGCACAAGGTAGCAGTTTTGTCTCCAGTGCAATTCCTTCAGGTTGCAAAGAGGAGGATTGTGCCTTCCTCAGAAATACTGGCAACTGGAAAATGACAGGTAAGACCCAACTTGGACTTGGGATGGACTGAGTAGCAAGCAGCTTGTAGAGTGCACGAGAAACAAGTTGACATTACTGTTCTTGTCTTCAACACTGAGCTGGATGGCAATTTCTGACTTCTGAATTTTTGTTCCTGACTAAACATATCCTTGGATGTTTTTAATACATGGATCAGGGATTCTAATTCTAGCCTAAACTCCTAGAAATGGAAATGTATCCAGGCCAATGTTTCTCTTAAATCTTTCATTTTACATTAGTTACTAAGGAAGGTATAACTCGTTTGTGTGTCATGTAATTGGTTTCTGCTACTGTGAAATCACTGTACTACTGGCAACAACTGCCCTCCTGAGGTTTTTTTGTATTATGTATTTCAGAAATACTTTCTGTAAATCACACTTTATTACAGTGTATAGCTCTTTGGAGTACCTAGATATTTATGTCAGATTACATTGGATGTCATTATAACAAGAGGATCACTTAAGGGATACACCATAAATCAAATCAAATTAAAAAAAAAAAAAAAGAAAAAAAAAACCAAACACCACATCACATGAAAAACCTGCTGCTGCTATAGCAAGTCCCTAGTGATACAATTTTCCATCTGCTAATGGTGCATTATAAATCAATGCAAGGGCAGTCCCCTAAGCATTTTCTCCCCCTGATTTCTTGTATCAAGTCTCACAATATTTTCAGTTTAACTCGTTGCCTAACTACTAGCACACCTGGGTAATACTGTTCCCAGGCAACAGTGTATAAGCACAACAAGAATAAAGAAATGGAAATTTCAATGCACTCTTTTAGTAGAAGCCTTCTGAGAAGGAGAGGGAAATTGGGAATGTAAGGTATTCAAACCACAGAACACAAGGCATTAATAGAAATTAATCCTGAAGAGGGTAAATCCTTACAAAAAGATCAAAGAGAAAATAAAACCAATTATGATAACATTACAGTTAAAAACAGCTAAAAGAGCATCTGTTTTCATGAAGATATATAAATATGTAGAATAGAGACCATGTGTCATCTTAGAAACCTACCAAGATTACCAGCATAAAACAGTGTTTACTCAGGAGTGACTGTGAACTATTTTCTGTGTGCTTCCAGAGGAGTCAGGAGTGCCTGGACAATTGCTGCAGTTCAGGGCTGCTGAGCTGCGCCAGGACTGTGGGCCGAGGAGAATTTTGGCCTCTAACAGATGTCCTGAAATTTGTGTATGTCCAAGGAGATCAAGAGACTGAAAAGGCTGAATTCCTTACCCACTCCATCCTCTGCAATCTGGGGAAAACTTGAAGCACAAATTCCAAATAAGCACCAAAGGCATGAAGGATGGTATTCCCATGCTAAGAACAATCTGGCATGTGGAAGGAGGCCTGAGTTTAAAACCTAAGTAGTTAGGTTTGGATTTAGGCAGATATCCTAAGGCAGCTGTGGGGAAGGGGGGCAGTGAGTTGGAGGAGTGAAGATGTTGGAGAAAAGAAGAAACCAGCCCTCTCACCACAGGTTTTGTTCTATCTGTGTCTCTCTAGCTTTGTATACTCTTCAGAATCTTGCAGTGTGGTGAAAGCATGTAAACACTGAATTCCTGAAATAAGTCAGTATTGATGCTGTGCACAAAACTCACACTCTGACATAGAGTTAATACCTCCAGATTCTATTTTAGGATTAAAAATTGGCACGAGGAGCCCTTGCTACCATCCTTAGTAGCGCAATTTCCATGCTGTGTACATTTATACAGATCTATGATGTGGTTTAAAGAGATAGCTATGTCTGGTTCAATTTAGTAATCCAAATCACTCAGTTATGAACCACAACCGAATTTACTTCATTAGTGGCTTCACCAAAGTTTGAGGTCAAAGGAGCATCAAGATATATTCTGCCCCCTCCTAATGCTGGCAGTGGTTCCTACCAAGCAAGCTGTAGAATGGATATATGTTCTTCTAGTGTAGCCTGTTGGACTGCCACTGTAGTGTAGCCTGTGACTTAGGAAGGGAACAGGCTGTGGGGCAACTCTGTGGCACATCAGGTGAGAGCCAAAGTGACACTGTGGAAAGGCCTGTGCCACCTGGCAAGGGACTTGGAGTGTAAGGTGTCAGGGCCAAGACTACTAAGATGAAGTTAGATGAGGTTGCCACATTGGGGGAGCAGGACTGTACATGTGACTCTCAGTGGAGTGTGGGGAGGCAGGCTAGTTTATAGGGAAAAGGAGCAAAATGTAGGAGAACAGGTTAAATAAAGGTACTGAGTATGATGGTCTAACTGTAACTGGATCAGCACACAGAATATAGTGTAAGGCTGCATCTTTCTAGCTGCAAATGGGAGAGGAAGAGAAGTGCCAACTTTAAAACCTTCCAAGACATGAAGAAAGGTCTTGTTTCCTGAGGTTAGATGTTTATTAACGCATTGCCAGAAAACTGCAAAAGAAAAAACATTTGTTATGTTGTCATGTTGTGACACTGTAATAGAAGTGGACACCTTTTAAGTAAGTATTTATGTGTCTTTTTAATTTCCTGTTATTATTTTAGTGCACTGTGACTTAAATACATAAATGATTCATTATGCAAGTTTAAATCCATAAATAACCTGGGGATCTTGGTGGGCAACAAGCTGTCCATGAGCCAGCAGTGTGTCTCCATGGCCAAGAAGGCCTGGTGTACATCAGGAAGAGGTGTGCCAGCAGGTCAAGGTCCACTCTTCAGTACATAAAAGACGTGGAGCTGCTTGAGTGGTCCAGCAGAGAGCTACCAAAATGATTAAGGGACTGGAGCAACTCTCTTATGAGGAAAGGCTGAGGGAGCTGGGCACGTTCAGCCTCAAGAAGGAGACAAATAAGAGGGGCCCTTATCAATGTCTATCACTATCTCAAGGGAAGATGAAGGCTCTGCTCAGTGGTGCTGAGCAACAAGCAGAAACTGATGCACAGGAAGTTCCACTTGAACACAAGGAAGAATTTCCTTACTGTGTAGGTGACTGAGCACTGGAACAGGCTGCCCAGAGAGGTGGTGGAGTCCCCCTCACTGGAGATATTCAAGAACCACCTGGATGCAAATCTGTGTAATGTGTTCTGGGATGACCCTGACTGAGCAGGGAGGCTGGACCAAATGATCCACTGTGCTCCCTTCCAACCTGACCCATTCTGTGATTCTGTAAATTAGCAAGAGAACATCTGTCCCCAGAAGTCCAGATACTGGGCTATTCTTACTGATAATAACACTGAGCAGTAAGAGTTGCTACCATTAAAATACAGATATGGCAAATTCATACATGTGGCAAAACAAAAAAATTTTTAAGATGGATTAAGTTACTCTTAATCTTAGCAAGGCATTCTTGTATTTTGCAAGGGATTTTGTAAGGTACTTACCGGAAGACTCAAAAATTCGTTAAAGTAATCCACAAGCATATCATCTGTGGCTAAGCATACTTCCTACAGAGAGATAAAACCACAAAGCATGGTTTGTAATAATCTGTACTAATATTGGAATGCACTGTTGCCTCAAACAACATTTTTTCCATGAGATATGACATGAAAGCTTTTGCAAAATATTATTTCCCATTTTTGAGAATATAGTAATTGCATCACTTATATTCTAGCCATTGCACATTGCCAAGGTCCTTAGCAATTTAAAATGCACTCATAAAGGTAAATCCTTTTCCAATGAATTTACAGATAAAACCTTCATAAACCAAACAGCTTCTAGATGCTGAAAGTCTGCATGTTAACTTTTGAAAAAAGGTGCATAAGCTAACAGTCTAGAAATTCCCCACATTGTACCTTTCCATCTTGCACTTGGGAAGGAAAGTATAGTATTTCACCAGGGCTACCTCCTGCTCTCACACTGCTGCTTGGGGATGTTTGGGGACTAAAAGGGAGAACACTAACTTATATTTGGCTCAGTAAGCAAGCAGTGTATGCCATACTTTGAATCTGACAGAACTGAGAGGCTTCCTGTTGACTTAATCAGAACTGAAGACTGCATCTGCAGGTGTCTTAGTATCCTTTCTGACCCCTGCATTTTAAATCCTGCTAACATGACTCAAAAACTGTAGACTATAAGTTGAATTTTTCTGCTGTTGACAAATCCAAAAGTATGGCTCCAAGTCTTTTACTGTATTCAGTATCTCCACCATCCCCATTTCAGTTCAACAGAGGGTAAAAGAGGAACATTATTCCACTGGTCTTCAGATATGTGTCTTCAGTATAATAAAGACACTTAAACAATTTTAATAGTTTAATTTTCCTGAATATTCCATAATTTGGGCCTTACAGGGCAAGGAAAATGCGCTTAAATTTAATGTATTTGCCAACAGTAGCAAAGGTGTTGCAACACAATGTTGCCTCAAGTTTGCCTGCTTTTTTCACTGTTTGCATTTTATTTTCATGCAACTTCAAGTAAACTATGTATATTTTTGGATTTGTTTGCATTCTTCTCCTCTGGGAGGAGAAAGATGATTGATGGTGATGTTCACCAATGAGGTCAAAGAGGTGGCTACCTGTGTAGCGAATCTTGGCTTGTTTGTAAAATTGTACATATATGGAGTCAGAAAAATAAAGTAGAACTTTCCTGCTTGACCTCCTGCTAGCCTACCTCATCCTTTCATGCTCCTAACAGCAACCACAAGTGGTAACCCTCCATCACAACACAAATCTTTTTTCTTTCTTAAATTGATAGCATTGTACAGTCCTAGTAAGGAATAGCATTAAAGAGAGGTTATGCAAAGTGTGCAGGCAGGCAGTATCTTGATCCAAACCCCAGTGGTCTAACCTAAATACAGGTAGCTTGTTCTCAGATAAGGGAGAAATCTGAGATAACATGTGTGACAAGTCAGCACTATACCTGATGGTGTTTGTCTGCCAGCATTTATTCCTTAGCACTTGTGGTTGATGTGGTGACTGATATAGCCCCAGGCAAGGTAGCCCAAATTCATTCCTAGAAAACGTTGCCAATGCTGAAAGCAAGGCTTTCATGCCTTCTTTGGATCACAGGCCATGGCCCAATGCAGTTGCAGTGCCATGGACCTAGAGATGTTTGGGCACTGATTAAATAGGGGAATTTACCAAAGTGTCTAACCCATTTTGAAATCAACAGAGAATCCTCTTACTAATGTCAATAGGCAATCAGATCCAGAAATATCAATTCTGCAAGTGTTAATACAATTAAGAAAATAAATTAATTAGAAACAAGCTGTAGTCAGCCTCATGTTTGGTTTGACACTGACCAGGATGAATCTCAAGATAGGACTAGATATGAAAATACATGATGAAAATATTTTACTGTTTCAAAGGACTTATTAAAAACAATTAATATTATTGGCTGAAGTATAAGCTCTTTAGGAATATGCAGGTAATGTGTTTTTAATTTCCCAAGGATACAATTATCTGTCCCATATAACAGCAAGAAATGTAAACACAGTGGTTGATTAGTAGATAAAATGCTATCGATCTTATTAGTGCATGCTTTATTACTACACATGATATACTTTCCTCTGGTTTTTGGAGAGTTTTTTGTAGACAGTCTTACTTTCATTTGAAATCAGATGCACTTTCTTATGTGCACATTATAGGTTAGGGAGTTGCATGTACAACACTATAGCTTAGATTTTTGCGTCAGAAAGCATTTCTTTCAATGCTCTTTCTCCTGCAGCACAGTATAAATTATGACTAGACAAAGCTACCTTAGAATTGCAACTGGAGGTTATGGTGTACTAAAAATTGGTCCAAAACTTGTGCTTATGTTGATTCTGGTTTTGGTAATAAACAGTATAAATAAAACAGTATCTAGAGACTCCCAAAAGCAATATCAACACATATATACTTTAAAATACACAGTTAGAAAGGCATCCAAAACAGGGAATAGGCAAACGTTACCTGAGCTGGAAAACTAAACATGTCATTTCTTAGGAGGTAACAGAGAAACATACACACCTTTCAAACAAGAACACAAACATCAGGGAAAACCTATTTTAAACTATGAGCAAAAAAGGGCAAAAAAGGCAAAGTAAGGAAATTGTTAAACCTGTCATGTTGAATCTTCCAGTTGTTTCCTTCCTTCATCCTAATTCACTTTCATTTCCATCTTTATTCTCCATAGTCTCCTGTTACTTTTTTTTCTAACTATTTTCAAACTAAGTATTATGTCTGCCAAAATTTTAAGAAATTGCTCAGTAATCTATACTTACAAAATTAACAAGAAAACAGACAATGTTTTCCAAAATGTTTTTTTTGCTTTTTTTGCTCCATTGCTGTGAGACAAAAATAATGACCAAGCCTTATAAGCATACTTACTAACATTTCTTCTGTTATACATGGAGGTTCTGAAAAGAAGATATTAAATACCATATGTTATCCAAGCAATACAGTCAATCTGGTTCAACTACAGTACAACAAAAAGTAGTGAGGCGTGACAATAGTCCTGGGTATTCTGAAATAAAATAACTTAGTCTGAAGAAATAAAATAACCTAAGAATATGCTGTAATGTTGACCCGTGCATGAAAAGATTATCTATCACAAGAATTATTTTAATATAAGTATTATTTAAATATATTATTTCTTATACATATCAGTTAACTTCATGTCAGCTTTACTATGCAAAATTGATAACTAGAAGCTTGATGGTTTAATGAAAATACAGATTTGTATGAGACTGTCAAAGCTTTGAACAGCAAATATTACAAATCATGTGATAAAACTGAAAAGATACAATTGCCTTCCCGAATAATCAACTCTCATCGATTCTAGGACAATATCCTGTCTTTAGTGATGCCATTTGAAGGGAGTAAATTCTCTCTTTGGAGCGATGAGTCCTGTCGGGCAAGTTTACACCCGTCAGTTCCAAATGCTCCTTTTGTGCCATCGCCTGACTAGACAAAGCTACCTTAGAAGGTGGCAACCTGAGGCCGCCACCGTGGGGCCCGAGCCCCGCGGGACACGGAGCCAGCCAGCCCTGCGGGGAGAGCGCGACGTACCGGTGGTGAGCCTCTTGGAGCGCATCCCGGCCCCGGCACCCGCACAGGTGAGGCCCGGGAGCAGCGGCGGCAGCACTGACCGCACAGGTGAGGCCCGGGAGCAGCCCCCGCACGGGTGAGGCCCGGGAGCAGCGGCAGCAGCCCCCGCTCGGGTGAGGCCCGGGAGCAGCCCCCGCACGGGTGGGACCCGGGAGCAGCGGCCCCCGCCCGGGTGAGGCCCGGCAGCAGCGCCGGGGCCGCCGGGGCCTGCGGCCGCCGCGCCGTTGCTATGGCGCCCCAAACACGGCCCGGGCAGCGCCCGGCCCGGCACGGCACCGCGCTCCCTCGGGGAGGACAGTCCCAAAGGAGATGCCTGAGAAGCAGAAATGTGAGGATACTTGTAGCCAGAAATGAAACTAAACGCTCCAGGAGGTTAGTTTCTGCTTTGGCTCCAGCATGTAAGAAAAAGTCACGTTTCTTGTGGGATCAGTGAAAGCTGTGTGCGAAGAAGGAATTCAGACTCCTGTGTGAGGATTGCGGAGGGATTTAGGTGGTTCACAACTGGAATCTGAAAACCATTCTACGTGGCAAGTACCCTATCCTAGAACTGCATAAATCCTGCAGGATTTTTTGGCATGAAGGTTCACTCAGAAGTTCTCTGCCGCTGCTTATTTCCAGACCAACACAGCTTTTAGTAGCTTGGCAAAAATCCCACTGGGATCAGCTGTACAAGATGTCACGGATGCAAGGCACATGAAGGGCTCCTTTGAGAAGCCTAAGCCATCAGCCGAACTCGGGGAGTGCCCAAAAGGAACTACGACCTTGCCATTCCCAGAGAACTATCATTTGTGTTCCCTTTCACAGAGCAGAGTGCTATATCCAGTTGTAATGCTCAACTGTAGAAAAAAGTTTTACTTTAACTCATACATGACTTGGGTGGAATCCATGGTTAAGTAAAAACAGAACAAAATGCACATGCCCGGGGACTGCAGCTTAAAGTCCAGAAGATGATGAACGTTAATACAGAACAAGCAGCAAATCTGTTACCATAGAGGCAGGGAAAATGGCCTCATCTCCTAGAAACACACGATATTTTGCACCCTCTACTCCAGATGTGCATTCCCACTCTGGGAGATGCTTTCCCAAATACAATCACTGGTCTATTTGCTAAATGCCAGAATAATACTTCTTCTAATTGTCTGAATGGAATATTGTTAGTTGTGTGATTAGCTTTTAAGGGTGGTTTGGGTCAGGGGGTAGGGGGCTGGGGGTGTATCTTAAGGGGACAATAGTATTTCCAAAGACCTAAAAGATAAGCTGAATAATGTGTTATTCAAAATACACAATTCAGGCAAATGTTTCATCTATGTATCCATCTATCTGAGGGCATATTCAATAGAAGTAAAGAATCAAATATGAAGATTCAGACAAGTTAGCTATGGACAATTTAAATATCAGTATTCTGATGAAGTATTAACGGTTCTTACATTCTCCGTATGCAGATTCTACTCAGTTAGACATGACAAACAGTAAGTTAACATTAAATTTTCTAGTGCTGTGTATCAGGACATATTCTACTGTCACTATGAAATATTTTAAATAGGTATACTTAATGTATATGTAAGAGAAATATGCATAACAGCCTATAAAATGCAAAGTGAAACCTTTCCAACAGGTGGAATTGCACTTCATTGTATTTTGAGCCAGGATTGTTTCATAACTAAACTACTTAATATGATTTTAAATGTTTAAGCTAATGTTCATTCCACTCATTTTCCCCCTGCCACTCTTTCTTTCTGATGTAGGTATAAACATAGTCTGCAGTGTATAACTTTCTCCTAAACTTCTCTAATTGCTTGCAATTTCTGAAGAAAAAACAACAGAAACATGATGAATGAGCCTCTTTCTTTCTTTCTTTCTTTTTTTTTTTTTATTAATTAGAAGTAGAAGCTACAAGACAGCTCAGCAAAAACTGAAGTCTGGAAATTAGTCAATTAAGAAAAATAAAAGTTTAAAAGGTCCTTTTCCTATTTTTCTATCATCAGGTATATTTTGACATTGAACTCTTAGCTCTGTGCTGTTTCAATGTGCATCAAAGATTACATTTTGGATTAAGCTCGTCAGAAAATACAGAATACACTCTCTGTCATGGAGAATCTATTAGCAGTCATCATCACTTTTTCATTAACTTAGTTAACAATACACATTTAGGTCAAATACCTTGTGTGTTGTGTGCATTTCAGTCCTGATTTTATATTGCGAGTTAAAGGTTCACCAGCTAGTGAGGCTGAGATATAAAGATCAAGCCCATTTTCCTCCTTTTTCACATTTTTCTTTCCATGCTCTTATTTTTATTTTTATTATTTAGCCTAGCAGTTCTGCAGGCCTATAGGATGTTTCAGAAATACAGTTAAAGCTGTGATCTCTCCCAAAAAAGCATCTTACCCTGTAGTAAAGATGAATGGCTAGACAGGTTGGGGAATAAGTTCTAAAAAAGGAGATACCCATAAAATACTAGACAAAAGAAAGAAAAAACACTAAAAGTAGGCTTAAAATTTTTAGATATTTTAGAAAATGGTCATCTTTCAGAAGGCCATCACAGGAAGAGGCTGCACTGGAAGACAAATGGATGGAAAGTATCAATTGGTCCACTTCATAGCTGCTGGCATTTCTCTCCTCCACTTATTTAAGAAGAACCATTTGGAGAGGTGAACTTTCAGTCAAGACTTTAATCTGTTCTCCACAAATCTCTGGAATTTATGCTTTCAGCCATTTGTCAGGGGAAAGATTTCAAAGTATTACCCAGGCAAAGTAGGTCAAAACTGCTGAGACAACTTTGCCCGCAAAGAACCACACATATGAGCTATGCCAGCTTGCTGGATGAACAAGCTTCCTTGGGACTCAGGTACAGACAAAATATAAGCTAGATTGCTTTGCTAAATCCAAATGCGCACTTGTGTTTGCTGGTGCTAACCTGTGCTTTATTCCTGGCAGTGGTCATAGTGAAGTCATGAATTATCACATAATTAATTATGCATTCAAAAGGTAGCAAATACTCATAACAAAAATGCAGATACAGCTCTAGAGAGATACTCAGAGACAGCTATTGATTTTCCATAGAAAATCCCCATCTCAGATTTAAGTGGGCATTTCTTGCTGTGATACTGTTAATGCCAAATATTTTTACAGAAATCTGACTTTAGTTGAATATAGCTACAGTTTCTTTTTCAGATGACTACCAGAGGTTTTAGGTTTGCATCTGGTAGCTGCAATCACATCCACTGAAAACAGGTGCTAGGAAACCTATTTAAATATTGACTGTAGAATTGCCAAAGTGGGAGTCAGATCACAAGAGAGTAGCAGAAGTCCAGAGTCAGATAGCTATCCCTTAAATGCCTTAAATTATTCTGTTGGCAAAAACCCAGAGACTGCCTGTGGTGATGTTACAGCCTCTGTGTTGAATCTGATTGTCCCAATTTACAGGCACAGTTTAATGCAACTCTGTTGCTGTCATTAAAAATTAGTGCAAACACCAGAGGAAACTTTTATTGGGAATATGAGCAGGCAAAAGAATTTGAAAAGGAGAGAAATAATATTCCTGAAGATAGTCTAGGTAAAAAGCAAAAAAGCAAGTGCTTAAAAATAAAATAGGAGAGGTCAATAGCATCCTGGCCTAGATCAGGAATAGTGTGGCCAGCAGGACCAGAGCAGTGATTGTCCCTCTGTACTTGGCACTGGTGAGGCCACACCTCAAGTGCTGTGTCCAGTTCTGGACCCCTCACTAGAAGGACATTGAAGTGTTGGAGAGTGTCCAGAGAAGGCCAGTGGAGCTGGGGAATGGTTTAGAGCCCAAGTCCCATGAGGGTCTGGAGTGCTGAGGGTGCTGGAGTTGTTTAGCCTAGAACAAAGGAGGCTCAAGGGAAACCTTATCACTCCCTACAACTACCTGAAACTAGTGAGCTGGGAGTCATCTCTTCTACCAGGTATCAGTTAATAGGACAAGAGGAAATGTTACGTTGTGCCAGAGGAGTTTTATATTGGCTAGTAGGAAAAAAAATTCTTCAGCAAAAGGATTGTCAAGCACTGGAACAGGCCATTCAGAGAAGTCGTTGAGTCACTATCCCTGAAGGTATTAAAGGGACTTGTGGATGTGGCACTTAGGGACATGGTTTAGTGGTGGACTTTGCAGTGCCAGGTTAATGGCTGCATTTTTTCAATCTGAACAATTCTATGATTCCAGAAACAGTAAAGGAAGAAATAGGACTTAGCTTTGGACTATAAGCATTAGAAGCCTTTAACTGGAGGAGACTTTCAGAGGGAACTCCAAAGAGCCTTACCTCTACAGAAGTCTTTATTCAGACAGTCATTGGAGAATACTTCTTGACTTGTCCTTGTTGTCAATGGCCCAAGGATTCCTATAACAATCCTATTTTATCATTTTATTAATGTAGAGGTGTCTTACCAAATTAAAGGCTTTAAGTAAGATTTGATTTTCATTTGCTAAATATGGGTCTTGAAAAACATTAGGAAAATACAGAGACATACCTGGAAGATGAACTGGAATTTGGAAGGACCGCTTAGCAATTTGTGGTACACATTTGTCCTCTTACTACTTCCTACAGGCCAAGCAGTGTGTAATCCTCCTACATAGACACCTGCAGTCCACTGAGTCCTTCATAATTTTCTGTTAGTGTCTTAAGGCATAACTCCTAGAGCTTTAGGAGAATTTCACACTACCTTTCCTAATTTTAGAAAGAAGCATTAACACTTCATTGAAAAAACTATTTAGAAAGATTGTTAAGTAAAATTATTAGAAACAATAATAGAAATAGCAAAATTATTTAGAAATTATTATTAGAGATAAAGTATTGGAAATAAAGTAATTCTGCAAGGACAATGAAAATCAGGAAAGAATTGCTAGAACCACAGCTATCAAACCACATACAAGATAAAAACTTGGCACAGTGTATAAGTCTACAGCAAGGCAGAGATATTTTTTTGCTAGCAGCCCTACTACAGTTAATGTAGCATATCTTTCAGCTGAAACATAGATACAGATCAGAGAAACTGTGACAGTTATTTCTCACAGAGATTCCACTGTCACAGGATGCATCCAAAGTTTTGGCCCTATGGACAAAAGATTGCATTGTTATTGTCTATTATCTATTTTCCATATAGATAACCAGAGTCATGGTTTGTAATACAGTTTAGCTGCACTAATTTAAGCTTTTCAAATGTACTACCACTTCCTACTTGTAGTTGTGCAAGTAGATTTCATGACTTTTTTTTTCTGGGGTTACTCACAATTTGGTTTATGTCATGTCAATTTCTTGATCACGGCTTAACATCTGTCCCAGTCTACCGAAGGTCCAATGCAAGAGGCACAAAGGAGAAGTTCCAGCAGATAGAAATAGCATGTGCCAATAACATCAAACGTCCTTCAGTAGGTGTCAAATACCAAGAAACACTAAACGTATGCATGTCTTCCCTTCTTGCTATCAAGCAGGTGTCAACAGCAGTCCCCAAACCCAGGATTCCCCAGCTAAGTTATCCAAGTGAAATATTACTGATGCATCAAATCTGGATAGCAGCAGTCCTGTTTGAGACAAAACCTCTTACTGACCACCAGTTCCCACATTTTTGTTACACTGCTGTGGCTGCTGTAGAGCTCTATAATGAAATAGACTAGGAGACTGATCAAGCAGAAAAAAATAATCAGGAGGAAAAAAAGAAAAAATATTTCATGTTCCTCCACTTCAAGAACACAGCAGTGTCCACTCATCCGGTGCTGAGAATTGTATGAGAATCCATAACTAAAAAATGCTTCTTAAAATTTCAATAATGCTTCAGAAAAGCATTACAAAAATTACATTTTATTTTGTAATCATCTTATTTTGTAGGTATTTTACTTTCCTAACTACCTATTGATCTTCTAGACTTCAGGAGTAGCTAGTTAAAAAATAAAGAATTCTTTAACTTACCAAATTCTCACCCAATCTTCATTAAGCAGACTAAAAAAACAAAATTAAAACGCCATCATTCTGACGTTTCAAATATGTTGCATGCAAATACTTAGACTTTTCCAATTTGAGTTTAAAAAAGTTAATGTTTTACCTTTCTTGTTTACTAAAGCCTTCAGAGCGTCAATTAAGCATGAATAAAATGCATACAATGTTTTTCCTGTGGTTATTTAAAAATCATGATAGAGGAGGCACTTGTATACAGTATTCATACTTCATAAAACCATCTTGGATTTTATTATCAAATATATTTTCTGTACTTGGGGAATAAAGTCCAGAGCATGCAGCTCCTGAAACTACAAATTCTTCAACTGCAACACTTATGTTTTGTACTCTAGACTGGCATGGAAACCACTGGATAATCCAAGTCTGTGGCTGCAAGAGGAACTGAGCCAGGAGGCTCTGTTCAGGCCAGTCTATAATTCCACGATGTTGCTTGGTTGCTGTAGCATCTGGCTGTGGGCCCAGCACAGCTTCACCTTGTAAAGGAGGCCCCAGAGAAGTAATACCATCGGAATTGCTTCCCAGGA
This sequence comes from Sylvia atricapilla, assembly GCF_009819655.1. NCBI lineage: Eukaryota > Metazoa > Chordata > Aves > Passeriformes > Sylviidae > Sylvia > Sylvia atricapilla. The sequence continues at coordinate 131,757,411 of NC_089140.1, forward strand.
TGCCCACTCCTCTTGTAGGTTTTGGTATGCAGCTCCCAGGGGCAGGAATTATGGCCACCACTGCTTTAAGCCATTCAAAATATTTTGCATTTGTAATGTTGAGTTAATGTGTATGGGTTAAAGAGGTAAGGAAAACTAGGGTTCTCTTCTGTATGAAAAACCTTTGCTGCCCCCTTGTGATATTTTATTATCAGAATTTGAAATTAAGGGCTATTTTCAGGGAGGAAAGCAGTTCAACATTAAGATAGTTTCACTTTTAAGTATGTTAATTGAGCAAAGCATTTCAATTAGTTTGCTTTATTGGTATCCATTCTGTGTTGTATGACATTTGCACTGGACTACTTTATGAGAATTATTTAATCCAAGGAAAAAGTCCAGAACAGGAACTTGCTGGGACACTGTTTAAGCATTTTTGTTTGGAGCAGAAAATGGGACCCATTGTACTTTCTCATATTATGCTGAAAGGTAACTGCATCCCAGTAATAGTTTTTGTATGTCACAACAGAGCACACAAAGGCAAAAGGAAAAGGGAAAATTAAGACAAAAATTGCAATATTAATGGGAGTGCTGCTTTTCAAAAGAGTAATGTTTGCAAGACAAGCAGAACTCATTTTTAAAAGCCAAAAATGCTGCTATGGGCACCAGCTCCAGAGCATCTAATCTACCTAAATGTGCATCAGGAAAATGTGATGTATTCAAACCAGAGGAAAATTTCATTTTATAGCCCAAAGGTCTAAACAGAGGCTGGGTACTGAGTCCTGACAGAATTAAGCACTTGTAGGAGATGCGTTCTTCAGCCCCCTAATAATGTATTATACCCTGTTCAAGACTTCAGGAACTTTAGTGTCTGCTCAGTGAACATGAGATAGGAGTCCTCCATTTAGGCAGCAGCAGCACTTTAGGATGATAATTAATATTTTTGCTAATGAGGAAGACTACTGCACAACTACTGAGTAACTCAGCAATAATCTTGCAGCTCCAACAACTTTTACCAAGCATTACTATGTTTATCTACGGTACTACTGCTTCTCAACTAGCTGTCCCTCTTTTCCTAGTTACTGTCCTTTTACCACTTCAGCTGGTTCTAGTCATGACACAATATCTAAGTTTAAGTCGTTTATGGAAATAGGTTTTTCACTGTGAGTCCAGCATAAAAAGCAGCAACTGAAATACATCCACAGTTTCCACATCCCATTTGCCTACAGAGAGATTAAATGTGCCTACAGAATTAAGATGCAAGCACTGTTGCAGAATTGCTCTCAGAGTGTTAAAGTACAGAGGGAGAAAATTAAAGGGGCCTTTAACACTTGAACTCCAATCTTCAAGTCAGAAATCTACTTTTATATGAAACTTTGAGTATTTGACAGTGCTTATAAATTTATTAAAAATGTCATGCCATCAATATTTTCAGCTGAAGAGTTAGTTTCATTACTACTCGTCCATTAGCACCCAGCTCAATAAGGTCTTACTAGCATTTAGGCTTCTGACAAGTTTGGGTAAGTTCTAACACTCTCCAGAAGCTTGTCACAGAGAAAAAATGTGTTAAGTCTTTTTGTAATGCAATTTTCAACTAATGAGAGCTCAGAAAGTAAGAAAGTGAAAGGAAGCTTTGTTTTTGTTTAATTAAAAATAAATACATCATTCCTCAAAAGCAGTCAGGTTCTGCTGTGGCATTTGACAAGTGATAACAGAACCTGCTAGATATTTTGCATCAAAAAAATCCCATAAGATTTGGTATAGACAAAAAATTTGCACCTGTAAAAATATTATATAATCACATCAAATACTAAATCATCACAAGACTCAAGCAGAAAGAAAAAACCTGAAGCTTAGAAGAACAAAGTATGAGATTACACACTTAAAGTTCAGTAGAAATTAATAGGAAAAAAAATTAGGTCTTTTCATAATTTATGAGAAGAATGTGGGAGTACTACACCAAGTGACTGAACTGTGACCGTGAAGACCTATACAAGAGATGCTGATTTTAGTATGTGTTGGTCAAAGTATTTCTTGTAGAGAAAAGAAAACCATAATATTATTTTAGTTTTTGAGGAGGTTTCACTTAGAATACTGGTTGAATTGAATCAAAGAATAGATTCCAGTGGAAACAGTGAGAAGTTGTTAGACATATCCATTGTTGGATTGTCTTAAGAGATGAGACTAAATGCAGAGGATTTTTGTCAGTGAAAGAACAATCATAATATTGGGGAAAAAAGTCTAAGGGAAGGATCAGATATACAGAATAGCTATTTTAATAGCAATGCTAAAAAAAAGGCAACAGATTAAGTGACTACTAGAGCAAACTGGAGTAGGTCACCAACATGGTAATGGGAGAGTATTCTAACCAGTTTTAAGAACGGAACTTGATGAATTGACATAAGATCCTGGCACTAGATTCCAGGAGTCCCTTTCTAATCTGACACTGCTGTATTTCTTCATGTGCCTGTGAAAGCAGAAATAAAAATTACTTCTTGTATTAAAACTAATCAGCACAGCCTCCATTGCCTAAGGTGTTTCAAAGAGTAACCAATACACAGAATAGGAAAATTATCTGACATATGGTGTTGAGTTACTTAATTTAATGACCAAATTTTTTTGATCATTTTTGGCTAGTTAGTGATGAAACATACTAACATCCTCTAGCCTATAAACAATTCCAAAGATTTATAACCATTTTTTGCCTAAGCTCTTCCATACTTGTCACCAAGGAAAGAATGATCAGAGACTTAAGTAATTTCAATTTCCTTCTCACAAACCACTTGAGGTTTATGGTTGCTGCTCAAAAAAAAAAAAAAAAAAAAAAAAAAAAAAAAAAAAAGAAAAAAAAAAGATTTATGAAGTAAAATTCTTGCAGCAACATCTGTCAGCAGCAAGAGGTTACTTCCAATAATTCTACTTTAGTATTTAAACCCACAGCTCTGGCTCAAACCATCATGGTCAGAAAACTAAATACATTCCCTGGGCATTTATAGGCAATGTCACTCCTCCCACTATAGATGATGTCTGTCTGAAGGGAAAAGAGGATTGCAAAAATAAAATTATCAGCAGCCAAATACAAATATTATCCTGAACATTATCCCCATGTTCCAGAGGGAAAGACAATCCACTGCTCCCTTTCCAACAATCTGTTGTCAGTTGTAAGAAGAAATCTTGAGCTGGAGAATAACCACAGGCAGGACATTTTAGAATACTCTCAATCATTGTCATTTCTACTCCAGGAGTACTTTTGGATCCTTCTTATCTGTGCTAGCACCTAACCTCAGGTCTCCAAGAATTAACTCAGCCCAGTAGAAACAGAAATGCAAATCCCTAGATTTCCTGATACATGTAAGCTGTTTTCTATTTGAGTTCTTTGTTTTGTTGGAAGAGGGGTGGGGTGGGGAGTCATTCGGGGAGTTTAGGACTGGTGTTTGTGCGCTGGGGTGGGTTGTTTGGTTTTGTGTTGGGTGTTTGATGAAACAGTAAAGGAACACAAGTTCTTCATAAAAAAACAAAGTCCAGACTCACATAGCTTTGTGATATGTGATGGAGACTAACTGAGAAATAGAGTACAGAGAAAAAAGCATATTAACAGGCACTCTTTTCTGCCACTCTCCTACCCCAAATACTTCATTTCTGTCAATAAAGCAATGAAAGTGTTTTGATTCCTTTCACCCAAATTATTAGACTATTAGATACCTATCATATACCTTGTGTTCTATTAATGTGTAGGTAAAGAATAACCTATCACTACTTTATTTCTCCCTTATGTCAAGAAATAAAGCTAATTTTATTTTGAAAGAAATTTAAAAAAAAAATCATCACTGTCATAGAGAATACATTTACCCAGAGGTAAGAAGTCTGGCTTCCCATTTACTCCACCTCTGGTATAGCAGCGACAACCACAGAAAACACATTTCACTCAGACAGCAGAGCACAAATTACTTCTGTAATCACCAGATTACATTTGTGATAGACCCAAATGAGCAAGAGATGTGATTCAAGAAGACATTTTTGTGAGATGAATTTAGAAGGGGAAAAAAACCCAAGAAACATCTAAATATACCAAAAGAGGAGAAAAAATGTTCAATATTGTGAAATAGGACTTAAGATTTTTTTTTCCTTTCAAGTTTCTCCTTGTTAAATGGCTGCTGCAGACATCAAAAATACCACCTTTAAAACAAACAATGCTTGTACCAGAACCAATTTACTCAATCCTCTATACTCTTTGGAAAGCTAACACAATTTTTTACCATATTCTCAAATGCAAACGATTCTTAATAACGGATTCTTAAACTGAGAACTGAGTTCCTATATAGGTTTTCCACTCAAAGGTACCCCTTTCAGTAATACTTTCAGAAGCATTGAACCCCATGTACTTCTGGATTGTGCTGCGACACTCCACAGCAGGTGAGCTAGATACTCTCACTGCCAATCATGACTTTCCCATAAATTTCAAGAATTCAGTAAAAGCTTTTTTAAAAATTGAGACATTTTAGAGATATTGGTATTTAGCAAAGATAATATGCAGTGATGACAATAGCAGTCTGAAGTGTTATGACATGCGGTACTTATTCTGCATTGTGTTTACTACCATCCTCTGCTTTATTTGGTAATTCAACAGTAAGAAACAAAACTAATCCAATTTTTTATAAAGATAAATGACATACATTTATATTCTTGTGTAATATAACTTCCCATGTAGAAAGCTGCCCATTTTAACCTTTAATAGAAAGTATTAAGCATTTCTAAAAAAGTATAGTTACTTACTATATACCTAAGGAATAAAGAACAAATCCAATGGTTCTTTAAACCTGATTAACTTTTAAGTACACCTTGAACATGTAAAGATCTAAATAATTAGAGAAATAAATGTTTTTAAAAATCAAGTAATTTAACCATTGTCCCTTTAGCCGTCTCCTCCTCTGTAACGAACGGCATTCCTCCTAAACCAAACCCACATGCCCATACCTCTACATTCCCTACCTTGCCCCCAGATCCTTCACCTCAATTGTTCCCTTAGAATAGACTGAGCAGTCTTCAAGTTGCTACCAGTCTAACCTAAGAACAAGGGCAAAGACTCAAACACATATAGAAGTATGGAATTGAAGTGTTGATACTTATATTCGTGCAATAAACATGATCTTCTGGCAGAAATATTGGATTGATTTCTTCTTTAATGATGATGCTTGGTTAATAGAGTTAGTGGTAGAATTTCTATACCTTTTTATTAACCATGTTGTTTCTCCTCTTTCCAAATGCTATGTGAAACTACTACACGAAAAAATCAAGAATGGTAAAAATGATAACCAAATTATAGATCAAAACAGTTAGCATTAGAGATGAGAAATAAGAAGTGATGTTTCTAGAAGACCCTGAAGTGAATTATTCTGGTCCATTTGGTTTAAACATCCACAGATTGCACAAAAAGAAATAAAGAAAATGAAAAAATCTTAGAGGTTATTTTAGACACTAAAAATAAAGGGATGCGTGAATAAATATTAAAAGGGGGAAATATGAAGCTTACAGTTTACTTGAAAGCTCTTCTTTTGGCTTGCTTTAGGTTTTTTAAAATCGGACTTTTTAAAATAGTGCAGTGTTAAGGCTTACCTACAAACAAACACAGTAAAATAACGCCATTAAATACAACACAAAAGACAACACCAGAGGGAGTCTGGAATAAACACCAGCTGACAACAAGTGTTCTGCAAGGTGCTTGTGACAAACGAACTCTTTGAAAGGACAAGTAGGACATTATCAGTTGTAGAAGACAGTTGATGTTATATCTTCACAGAAGTACTGGGTCCATTTCTGTCACCTGCATTTCAAGCTGTTTGTAATTGCTAGGATACAAACCAAAACCACACAAAAAATGTATGAGGTCCAAGAAACAGATTGAATAAGTTTTCTAGAAGAGATCAGCACATTTAGTTAAAAAGCAAAATACATTAATTTCCTTTATTAAATCTAGAGAGAGAGTGATTTCCAGCTGTAGATAATCCTTTAGCTCAAGTAGAAGTGTGAAGGTAACCTGGTATCTGGGAGCTGAAGTCAAGTCAGATTAAGCCTAAAGGTAAGTTCACAACAGCAAAGTTGATGCCACAGTATTTTTAGATATGTGAACATATATGGTATCACCTGAAGTTTTCAATACAAAAATTTTGTAAAACTCAGTATAACAATATCCACACAGCATCAGTTTAGTTTATAACTGACTATTCTATTGACTTCTATTACAGAGGCTAAGAGAACAACAAATTAATTATTCCAATAAAAAATTCAGACAGGAAATATTAGGTTTTGACATATCACCATTCATATTATTAGATGTATTTTTTGAAAATGTACATAATGCCCCACTTTGAGACATTTTTAAAACAGTTACTGTAATTTAAAGTAAATAAATCCATCTGATTTCAAAGACTTTTTAGAAATAATTTTTCTTTAATTTGTCTTCAAGACAAGAATAACATTTTTAAACTCCTATTAGGTGCTGTATTCTAAATATTGAAGGCTACATTTAAAAAGCTTTATTTAAAAATTAAGATGTTAGTAAGTTCCTACCTACTACACAACAGGTAAAATAAGGCATAAAATATTTTTATATGTTCATTTTTTAAAAAACAAAAATATACTATGTTAATTAAGATATATACATGAGAGGTTATCTTGGTAAGTCAGCAAGAACAAATGGGATGATACTTTCAAAATGCATACCTTTAGGAAGAACAAGAACAAGATTAGGAATTAAGGGGAAGGGGAAAAGGAATTAAATGTAAGGAGCTACATGCCTTACAAATCTAGAGTCTTTTTAAATTTCGTTTGCTTTGGGCACTTCCTGGTGGAGCATCTTTTTTATTCTTCCGTTTTGCAGATAAACTATTACATTCTTTTGACCCATGGAATGGGTGCAGACATAAAATACAGAACTCAAATGCACATGCTTCTCTGCTACATAGTCCTCGTTTCTTTACCAATTGATATTTAGCAGGGTATTGACATCTTGGACAGGGTTTTAAAGCTTCATCAGTGAACAGAGTTTTAGCAACCTGTAATAAGAGGAGACAGAAAAGAGCTGTTTGGTCTTGTAAATGAAAACACTCCAAAAACTTAAAATGAAGCATTTCTTGGATACCTACTTTCCTGTATTCTTCCTGCCTGCTAGTCGAGTGGGGAACAGAACTGCATCTCCTAGGTGTAAGTTCAGTGTGTGGTGTCTGTAAAATAGGAGTTCTGGCTTGAGCTTGAACAGGCCTTAGAGCAGATCTATTAAGAATATTAAGTCTTGTAGCAGCATCTTCAGCCTTCAATAAATATTCCTGTTAGTTTATAATTATTTAACAAAAACAAACAAACAAAAAAAGGGAGAAAATTAGGATTTTATTTAATTTGGGATTTGCGGTTTTTCCATCTGCAACAACACATAAGAAAATTATACATACATATCACAAGAATTTACCATTAAATGTTTCTATTTAGCAAGGGATCAAGAGAGAGATCATTAAAAACCTCCCACGAGCAGAGTGAAAAGCCAACTGTCTTTTAGCGCACTCTACTGGTGCTCGTGTTTGTGAATTAGGACACCTCAACAGCAAGGGTGCATGTACCATGTGTAAGATCTGAAAAAATAAAGTGCTATTAATATGCTTACTACTCTAGATGCCCCTTAAAAACCTTCTAAATAGCCTTCTGATGTTCACAAATACACTGTGACACAAGCAGTCCTGAAAATAATCAGGAAGTAACCTAGAGTGGGTCCTACAGCACTGCAGGCTAAAGTGAAAGGGACCATGAGGAACAGCATGGCACAATGCTATGAGTAAAGTTTAAAATCTAAAGCTAGAATTAGTCAAGGAAGAGATCCTTTGATTCTCAAGATAGGGCAGGAGGGGTAAATAAGAATCTTACATCGTTTAAAGACCAGTACTCAAACTGCAAGGCAGTTGAAAAGCAGTAAGAGCCATTGCATTCTCCTGTTGTAATCCATCACCTACTCATTTTGGAACTCTCTCAGTCAGTTACCTTTCTGTAGCTTTACAAGATGCTTCCCCTTTCCTTCTGTCTTCTTTTACACTTGAAAAAAAAATCACCTTTGAGAACTATCTTACCCGAGCTGCTTCTTTCAGCTGTTTTGTGTACAAATTTCTCCTCTTATCTGCACTTCTGTCTTGTACAATGATTTCACGCCAGCTTTTGCTTACTTTCCAAATGCTGGAACAAATAAAAAGTTTATCCACTTTCAAATTTTTTCAAGTAGTGCAGAAGACATGATAGCAAGATTACCTGGTAAAGATTTTTGCATGGTTTCATATACTCTTCATAATTTTACAGACTGCTGCTAAAGACTAGCTCATTATTTTGTTATGAAACAGGCCTCGTACTTTACATGTAATCACTCTATAACAGAAGAGTCTAAAGAACAACAGCAACATAAATGGCACAGCATATCTTTGACTTAAAAAATAAGTTAATCTCTTCCTTTATATAAGCCACCTACCAAGATTGTGTCTAGTCACATTTGTGTTAAGAGTCCTGAAAACATCTGTGCCCTTGTACTTTCACCTGTTAGCCTATTCCCTTTGTTACTAACAACAAAGAAATCAAGAGCATCGTGTGAAATGTAGCAGTTCCTATTGATTAGAAATTAATCTGGAAGATTATTCATGAATCAGAATTATTTGAGTATCTTAGTGCTTAGAAATAACTGAGGAAATAAAATACACAAGAAAAGTTATAGAAAATGTGTTTTGAGCTCTATGCACTATTGGGAACTTGTAATGAGAATAAATTACTTTCCAGGCTTAAAGGAACTTTTAATATATTTTAAAATTTACCAGTATTGTGATTTAGTTTTGAGTTTACTAATTTTCCATGTTTGTTTAGCTTTTTAATGCCCCTATTTCTTTTTAGATCTACACAGAAAGACCTACTTAATTAATGGTAAGAAAACTTTTCATTTTTTCAGAAACAAACAAATTTTATTGACAACACCCAGTATTCTAGAAGTTATTTTAATTCCTTTGCAGAATGAATCTTGCACATCTTTTTCCCTTTTTTGTGTGTGAAGCAATAGTACTTACCTGCATAGACTTTCTACTGTCAAAGCATCTAAAACTATAGCAAGAACATGTTTTAAATTTCTATCTTTCAATTCTGTTAAAATATCTAATTTTTCAAGGCCCATTTTCTTGCCAATAAGTCCAGGAAGAACATGATCTAATTCAAATATTTCTGCTCCATCAATATTCTCTGAGATTTGTTTTTGCTGTGATCTTTGTCTTTGCAAGCAAATTTCATGAACTATTTTCAGAGCCGGAGTTCTTGAGAGATCTCCATGACTTAGAACTAGGTCTCCACTAGGGTGTTCTTTTAGAACTAACTCATGATCTTCACTGACAAAGTTTCTTTCTTTTGTTAATATATGCATTGAAGTAGGACTGCCATGATTATCTTCTGTCTCTGACTGGGAGCCTTGTTCCCGAAGAGTGGATAACCTTCTGACTCGCTCAAGTTTCCTTGTCTTCCTTTTACTGTCTAATGTTTTAGAATCTTCTCTGTGCTTTTGGAAGAGCTCTTGGAAAGATCCCTCATAATCAGACAATGAGTCTCCTGATTTGTCCAAAGGAAGTGAATTATATCCGCTGTCCTCAGGTGTTGAAAGATCTGGGTAATTCGCTACCTTAACAGGGGGAGAGTTTATATCACATAGTCCAAAGTTTGAGTCCTCTGCAGGACTGGTGATAGAAGTCAGGAATTTACTCTCACTGGCCTCAGGTAACACACTGTAAGTAGGAGTCCCAAGCACCCCATCTGTAACACTCCTAAGAAGACTCTCATTAAATTCATTAGTGTCACTACCAGTGACATACTTCCACTGAATTGGAGATAAACTTTCTGATTCCAACAATAAGGGGTCCTTACACTGGGACTCATCTAGTGTAGAAGTCCTTTGTTGTGAAAAGGAAAGCCTCCGTTTTGGAGAATCAGGATTAGAGACCTCAGGTTCTGAAGTGTTAGCTGTCAGAGGTTTGTAACCTTTATCGTTTGGAGAATCTGCAGCAGTTTGTGAAAGCTTTTCTTCAGAGCTTAAAACACAAGAGAATATTTTTTTCCTGCTGCTTCCTGAAGAACTGGATTGTCTTTCACAGCATCCTACAGTTGTGCCAGCTTCAACAATCTTGGGTAAAAGCAGCCTCCTGCATAGTGAGGAGCCTTTTCTACTCGATTTAGGAGTTTCAAAAAAATCTGCACTTCTATTTGCTCCTCTTTCTTCTGATAAGGAGACAGAATTCAATTCTTTTTCAATAGATGGTGAGCTGGGAAAGAAGGCACTGGGATGGATGTGCTCAGAACGCTCCTGTAGCAATGATACACTTGTTACACTTGGTGCTTCTTCACCTTCTGCCTCAGGATCTTTTACTGACTCATTGCAGCTGCTGTCCAGAAATGCTGAAGTGCAACACGTGTCTTTTAAATCTGAGTATTTAAAGTTGCTCCTGGGAGGTGTTAATCTATTTCTTTTAAGAATATTGAACCTCACTGGATGACTGTCTGACATCTTCTGCTTGACACTTTGGCTTTGTAGATGAAGATACCACTGCTGTTTCTGAAATAAACACCAAAAGCAGTCACCAAAAGCCCCTTAGATTAAAGAGAAAACCTATCAAGGTAACAGTCATAACAAAGGTATTGTCATTAGTCTTTGTAGAAACAGTGCTTATACACAAACACAAAAGTAAATGGTTAGAATGAGTGATTAAAGCGCATATTATATGTGAGGCAAATCAAACATGCACCCAGTTAGCTAACTGACCTGGCAGTCCTCATCTGTGGAGAAGTACTTCAAATAAGCAACACAGCAATTAGAAGCTCGTTGGTTTTGGAAAAAGCAACAGAACTCCCCATCATTCCAGAAGAGCCAAGATTTTTATTAGCACTGTTACTGGTTCATCCAGCAACTCAAGTTGCTGTTCAGTACTCAAGAATGAGCAGAAGCTCTGGTAATGGGTGAGTTTCAACAAAAGGCATTTTCTCCTTAAGTAAAATAAGAGGATTAATCATGAAATTACAAGTCTACAAGTCTCCCTGTAATTTAGATCACTAGAGTCCCAAGAGGGAATTAATTTGACCTCTAGTTACAAGGTAACCAGAAAAGTGCTTTTTTAATCTGCCTTAACATTTAAATGTTATTTTGAAAAGAAGCTTTCTGCTTTGGGTCATCTCTATAGGTAGGCTAAGTGTTCTAAAGGCTTACATTTTAAAGAAAATGACTGACCATACACACACCCAGCAGGTACACAGAATTTAAGAACTACTATATATTTTCCCAGAAATGTTAGAAGTGGCTGATGCACACACTTAAATAAAAGATGTGTGGAAACAGGCTTGCTTTTGCCACTCTTACATTGCAGAGTTTCTCCACTCTAAGAGTCGTGGCATTAGGTCACTGCTTTCTACCCGCAATAACTGTACAAAAGATGTTATGACTTATGCTGTGAGAGGGCTGTTCTCACAGACACCAAAGCAGTTCACATCAGTGTTGCAAGACTCAGGAATCTGAATCAGCATCTTTTACTGTAGTTACTGGCCTCTAGAACTGATATTCTGGAACACAAAGTCTAGAATTAGCAATTGAACTTTCAAAACAGAAGTAGGAATCTCTAAAGGTTGCATCAACACCAAACACTAAGCCACCGCTAATATCCCAACAGTCCTGTCTTAGTCTAGCTCTAAGTCACCAAATAGAAGCAGTGGGAACCCAAACTGCCTGAGAGAGCTGAGGCAGAACTATTCTTTGGTAATATTGGGTCATTAATTAGCTTTTTTTGACCCATATGGAAAGCACACTTTAAAATGATTGCAATATAAAGAGAACACTTTGTTTTGTTTTCTACTGTAAGAAGACGGCAACAAGAGAAGTTCAAAAGGAAAAGGATGTTAAACAGCAGAATGACACCCTGGTGTAAAAGACGCACAGCCTTGCTAATATCAGTATGAAATCAAACCGACCTAAACAAAATCCACATAAATAAGTGACAAAAACTCGTCAATCAAAGATAAGTATGTGAAAGTAATTCCAAAACAACAACAAACTGAAGTCCGGTGTGCTTCCTTCCCTTCTCACTTTTACCTCTACAATTACCTTACTTTCCTGTTTGTTTGCTGTCTCTGCTTTTACCTTGTTCCCTGTTTCACACAATGAAATAAGTGACTGCACAAATAGAAATCACAAGGGCACAGCTTTAAGCTAGTGTTTAGTGAATTAGAAATTATTTTTTTTGCTCCTGCAGAACCATCCCCAAATAGCATTTAATGTTTCATCTGCATCATTTCTCCATATTTTAGTAGATATGTAAGTACTGGTGTCCCCCAACAGTTGATCCTGGGCCCACTATAGTCCAACTTCTTCATCAATAACTTGGATGAAAAGGACAGATGCCTCCTCAGCAAGGACATGGCACAAAGCTGGAAGGAGCAGCCGATACCCCAGAGGGCTGTGCAGCCCTTCAGAAGGACCTGGGCAGGCTGGAGAGATGGGCAGAGTAGAACCATCTGAAACTCAAAGGCAAATGCAGCTCCTGCACCTGGGGAGGATCCCTGGGGACCAGTACAGGCTGGGGGCTGACCTGCTGGGAAGCAGCTCTGCAAAGAAGGTCCTCGTGGACAACAAAATGTCCATGAGCTGGGAATGCACCCCAAAAGGCCAAGGGTGCCCTGTGCTGCATTAGGAAAAGTGTTGCCAGCTAGTCAAGGGAGGGGATCCTGACCCTCTGCAGAGCCCTGTTGAGGCCTTACCTGAAGTGCCGTGTCCAGTTCAGAGCTTTCCAGTTCAATAAAGACAAAGAAATACCAAAGAGAGTCCAGTAGAACTATGGAGCCGATTAGGGGACTGGACCACCTCAGTTATGAGGAAAGGCTGAGGAAGCTGTGCCTGTAAAGCCTGGAGAAAGGATCTTATCAATGTCTACCAGTATCTGAAGGGAGGGTAAAAAAAGGATGCAGCCAGACTCTTCCTAGCAGTGCCAAGTGATAGCACAAGAGTCAGTGGGCAGAAACTTGTGCATAGATAGTTCCACCTGAACATGAGAAAGAAGCTTTTCACTGGGAGGATGACAAAACACTGTAAGAGGCTGCCCAGAGTGTTCATGGGGTCCCCTTCTCTGGAGATATTCAGAAGCCATTTGGACACAATCCTGAGTAATGTGCTCTGAGGACCCTGCTCAAGCAGGAAAGTTGGACTAGATGATCTCCAGTGGTCCCTTCCAATCTCACACATCCTGAGATTCCATGGTTTTAGGCAATAGGCTGAAAAGGCTTTGTCATTAACCAGAAAATAACTTTTTCTTATATTTTTAAATGTAGGAAATCTCTGAGCAGCACACTGCTGCACTTCAGTGAATTATTCATGCTATGAGCAAAGGACCACCTGAGCACAGCTCTTCTTTTTGTAAGAAGACAAAGACATATAAGAAACCAGTCATAACAAGAGGGCATTACCTTCACTAGTCTACAAGAAGAATAGAGGCTTCATTTTTACACTGAATTTTGGAAAACTGCAGTTAGCAAATACTGCCAGTAGGTATTATTTCCAAAAATTTTGATAGACAGAGATTTAAACTGAATGCTAGAGACAGCTGTTCAAAATCTTAATCCCACAAAAATGAAAAATTACATATCCACAAATATCTTTTAAAATACTAGTATTTCCCTTAAATATAGTTAAACTAACCACACATTTAACAAAAGCCCAAAGGCTTCCAGGCTTAGAAAATTAATTTTCAGGCAGCATGCTGAAGAAACAACTAAAGGAAAAACCTCATGCTTGCAGTTTCCTTCTCACACATTCTATGGGACAACTGAAAACAGAAAAAATTTGAAATATTACAATATAAAAGAAGTTAAGCAAACTTCTGTTTCAAGTAACATAAAAATCACAGCCAAACAAGATTTTGCAGCTATAAGGGAGACCAGAATAGCAGAGTTAAAGAAATGTGGGTAACTCAAGTGGAAGCCGAATATGCTGTACAGAGGCCAGCGTCCGGCAGGGGGAGCTCGTAAGCTCACTGAGTTGATTTGGATCCGTTAGAAAACATTACAGGATAATATAAACAGAATTGCCAATTGATACTGCGTGAACAATGGCCGTCCATTGAGCTTCATTTCGCCTCTTTTCTATACCTCTCCATTCATTCACACATTTTTATACTTATTTTTACTTCTTTACTCCTTACTCCACAATTTTGAGACCTCACGTGGAGTATTGCCTTCAGCCCTGAGGCCCCCAAAATAAGGACATGGACATGCTGGAGCAAGTCCAGAAGAGAAACATGAAAACAATCAGAGCACCTCTGCTCTGAAGACAGTCTGAGACAGTGCGGGTTGCTCAGCCTGGAGAAGTTTTCAGGGAAATATAATTGTAGCCTTTCAGTACCAAATGGGGCCATCAAGAAAGCCAGAGAGGGGATTTTTAGAAGCACATTTGGTGACAAAGCAAGGCAGGAAGGGCTTTAAACTAAAAAAAGTAAAGTTAGGTTAGCTGTTAGGAAGATATTCCCCATTCTGAGGGCAACAAGGCACTGGGACAGGTTGCCCAGAGAAGTCATGGAAGCTCCACCACTAGCAGCATTTAAGGTCACGTTGGATGTGGCTCAGAACAAACTGATGTAGTAGAGGGTGCCCCTGCCCATGGAAGGGGCTCAGAACTGGATGATCTTTAACTTCCCTTACAATCTGAACCATTCTATGATTTACAGCAAACCCCAGTACACACCTCAATCTTGTATATGATTTTTTCCCCAAAATGTATTACTTGTATAAATTAAACTTTAATTTAACACAAGGTCTCATTTTACAAATACAGAAGGAAAAGCCTTTCAGAGGGGCTGAACATTTCTCATAATAAAACAAGATTCTATTTTCATTCATAAGAGATGCCTAACATAACCTCTTATAACAACGACTTTCTATAAGCACGTCTTTTTTTCATGAAAATTTCATCTACTAAATTTGAGCCACAACACCACACCTTTTTTATTTGGGGATCTTTAACTAGTTCCTGAAAGTTTTCTTAACCTTGTCCTAGATGTCATCAAACAGATGTGCAGGGAAGAAAAGGCTGGTCACACCACTAATCAGTTACAGAGAACGCAACAAAATCCACATCGACTAAGGATAGATTTATGTGCTTTGTGCATTTCTCATATCTATTATTAATTCTGCAGTCCTCAAATCAATTTACAAATCCACTGCAAACTTTCAGGGAGTTTACTATACAAAATAATTTATATTCAGAGACCCAAACTAAATTTAGGACAGGATTCACAGATTTAGACAAGGAATAATTTCTAACAAGTTTAACCTTACCAAACACCCCAAAGAGGTAAGAATACTGGTTGCTAGAAGGCAATGTAAATGGTGCCTCCAACTTAAACATAAATTCTAGGATAGAGTCACACCTGTTCCTAGCAATTTACATTACTTAGCAATACACACAGAAGACTTACACGTTGAACAAAACATTTTCTGCCTTCTTAAAAATCACTGTTCACCACTGCTAAGAAAACAGATAAAGACAAAGTCTAGGTGATATAGAAGCATTTTCTCTGATATTTAAACAGATATGGTATCTGTAGTAAAACAGACTCTGCTCTTTGACCCCAAAGTCGTTGATATCTTCACAGGTAATAATACAGAAGATGATACAGCCAAGTCCTACCCGCATAATGTGGGTCACTTACCCTAACTTGTGAAGCAAATCAAGTTCTTCCAATGCAAAGACGCTGTATTCAAAGTATTGCTTACCCCTAGTGATAACCTGAAGTGAGAAAGGATGTGGAGGGAAAAGAGAAAGGTTCAAGAGAAACATTACCCAGCTGAGACAGTTTTCAGTCCACATGTATATGTATTCACTGCAACGCCTAATTACCCAGCTATGGCGATAATTGAGAGGTAGCTGAGGACCAGCAGCCGAGGGTCTCTCAGTCACCCGGGCTGTCGGACACGAGCAAAGGAACCGCTTCGCCTCTGCTCCGGCAAACCGGTGGGCACAGGAGCAGAGCGCGGAGGCCGCCCTACCGCCGGGTGCAGCTGAGGCGGCGGGGGGCACCCCTAGAAGGGCCGAAGGCGAGGAGCAGGAGCGAAGGCGGGCTGCAGGAGCTTCAGCAGCTCTGTCGGCCCGGCCCGGGCCCGTTGCCCTTGGCGAGGAGCCGCTTGGCCTCTCCCCGCCCGCACCGGCCCCCCGCGTGCGGCCGCCGCCGCTTTCCCTCGCTCGGGTTTGAACTACCCGCCCTCAGCAACCGCTGCCTCCCCGCCCCCTCCGCGCCTGGAGCCCGGGGACACCGCAGCGCCCGGCCCGCTCCTCGGGACGAGGGAACGCTGGCGAGGCTCGTCCCGCTCCTCACGCTTTATACTTCAGCCCCGCGGCTCCCGCCGCACCCAGTCCGGTGTTAAAGCGCCCCTGAGTCGCTCCTGCCCCTGCTCCGCTGCTCCTGAGGCGCCCGGCGAGGGTGAGGCTTTCCCGCCTCTGCCGGAGCCCGCTCCGCTCCCTGCGCTGGAGGGGAATGGGGGGCGGAGGCGCAGGGGCGCCGGCGCTGAGGGGCGGCTCGGGGGGCCTGAGGCATTCACAGCTAATAATCCTTATCTGCACCACAGCCTTTAAGCTTATAAGAGCGCTAGTTAATTTGAGTTAATTAGCACCTTTTTACCCGACAGCCCAGGACTAAAACAGTCACAGAGTGTTTGTCAAGTACATTGCCTTCAAAGCAGTCGGACGGAGGATCCCCGACTCCAGCAGCTGGTTGCCCTCGTGTCTCCCCAGCTACTTTTTGCCAGAGATTCCAGGAAAGACCATTCTCCCTGGCTACAGTATAGAGCACATTTTCTTCACCTTGTCCTTTCGTGACTGGCCTAAGGGCTACTCCTGTTTAATTTGTTAAAGAGCTTGTAATTATTCAGAACCTGACGCCTGGCTTTTGCTGTGGTTTTAATTTTTCTGTATACTAAACAAACCCAAAACAAAACCACCACCACCAACAACAAAAATTTAAAAACAAAAAAAAACCCCAAAAACAACAACCAAAAAACCCCACCAACCCAAACCAAACACAGAACCGCCAACAAAACACGACTACATGGATGCCTTTTTTTTTTTCTGGGCTCGGTAAGGATAACGTGAGGCTTCACACCGGCGGGATGGGCAATGTCAGACCTGAACGAGAGACCCAAAACCGACTCTATAAGCAACACCTGCATTTCAGTAAGCAAACTCCCGGCGTAAGTAAGGTAACCGCTGTTCGTGGGCTCTGGCAATTTCTCAGCTTTCCCTTTCGGCAACTCCGCTCTTCCAGCCTCCCGCATCCGTCCTGGCGTGAGGCAGCCTGAGAGGGGCCCGAGGAAACCAGGGCTTAAAAGTTCCCGACCCAGAGCCGGCGGAAACTCGTAGTTTTAGGGAAAGAATATCGGTTTATTTGACTACAAGGTAACAGTTATAGCTAAAAGGGGAAAGGCTCTTGGAGTATCTCCCGCTTCGTTTTTAAAAGGAGAAAACAGCAGAAACTTTCTTTAAGCTAATAGAAATTTCCTGGAAATGTTTTATGTAGTACCGTCTGTTTCAGTGCAGGAACTGAATAAAGTTGGTTTTCAGATATTTGTATTTATTTATAAAATACCTTATCAGTAAAATTGGAAGCTTAGTAGTGGGACACAGCAACTGCAAGCTCTGTCTCTTGTCACTCAAACCGGGATGGATTTACGCGAGCTGGATCAAAAATATCCAAGAAATTTGACAAGTCGTAATTGCGACATTTTATGCAATACACAGAAGTGTCACACTAGAAAATGTTTTAACAAAAAGTCCCCCTCTCCAACCCCCCCAACAAAAACCAAGCAAGGAAACGAGCAAAAACCAACAAAACAAACAAATAAAACCCCCAAAGAACAACAACAACAGAACCCCACAAAACCAAAAACAAACAAAAAAAACCCCAACCAAAACCTGAGAACGCTGCTTCTAACAAGTGAAACGAGGTAAGTAAGACATTCTGCAAACACTCGCACTGCGCTCGGTTACGACTGCATTTCTTTTCCTGTCAAAAGTACCTGTACGCTTGTGTCTTCCCCATCTCGACACACAACCCTCTCCTCTCATTTGCCTGCCAATTTACCAAGAACTGCTTCACTTTACTGGACAATCGGAATTTCCCACACCGCCTCAACACTCTCTGCTACTCTAAATCCAAAGGAGCATCTTTAGGGCTAGAATTTACCAGCACATGGGAATGGGACTTACCAAAGCGCTCCTCTCGTAAGGGGCAGATTTTATCGGAAACGGCTGAAGTAACCGAAGCTTTAAGATCTGGTAAAGCATCCTGTTTTTCCAAAGAAATGTTTAAAAGATGCCAATAATTAAACAATTACATTATTTCTTTATTAATAATGGAGATATTATTTTCACAGGATTAACTGATTTTTTTTTCATGGAGATATTTTTAGTAAGTCCTTTTAAATTTGTCCGTTTGACAAACGCGTTTTTAAAAGACTAACGAGCCTAGAGAAATAATACCGAGGAGGTTTTATTTGCTTTTTTAGGAGCTGGTAATTTTTTACCATGCGTTTACCAAGAATGATACAGCTCAGGCTGTTTTTCTCCTCTGCTCCAATCTCTTGATATCCATCCATACCCGCGGCTCCGTAACGGAGAAGAGGATGCAAGTAAGTAACATATAACAGTACCTCTGCCTTTTATAAACCATTTTTCTTGTCTGTGCTTTATTCTGGCACTCCAAAAGTTATGTTTCGCTTTATTCTTACAGAGCAATGTGAAGAAGCAAGTTTAAAGTCATTAGTGGGATTTCATTGTGTTTAATTTAAACACACAATTAGGAAAACTAAAACTTTATTATTATCCGAATTTATTTTAGGTAAGTTACAAGTCATATATGAAGGTGATTCGCTGGTAGGAGATCAATGAATTACAACTGATAAAACCTCATCTGTATTAATTTGGATGCTTAGGAAACAATTTTTATTCAGTATTCAGAAGCAGACCTTTCCTTAAACTAGAGAACCTTTGAATGATGTAGTAAATTGGCATATTCACAAAACATAGTACTCGTTAAATTTTGACGGGGGGAGGAGGCAGAAATAAAGAGAAGATACCTGATTCTACAAACTGTCAGTCGAAGATTCAAAATTCCTACGGCCAGCGAGGTGGAGTCAATGACAGAGAGCAACCGGTGTGGTTTCAAATCTTGCCTGCACTGCTTTAGTTCAGTACATCGGGAAAACCCGACATCATGAAACTTCTTTCTTAATAGAATCTTACACTTAAAATGTGTAATATATATGTTTGTAGGATGCAAGTTTGGCTTCATGTGAGTACATATGATACCACGGCATCAAAGTATCAAAATGCCGGGTTTTTCCACGAATTTTACGTGAAATGCTTCTGAAAGCAAAGAGGACCTTGAGGTAAAACATCTCAGGGTGGTTTAAAACTCCTCAGCTATCTGACCAGACCTAGCGCGGGGCATTCTCTATCCTGAGTATATGGTACAGCTAAATATAAGAATGAAAACACCGAGTACCACCTTGGGGCTGATTTTCGCTTACCATACAGTTGCCTACTTCTTTCTTCAACAGACAACTGACACTGCTATTCATATGGAAGCTTGCTCTTAAAATAATCTGTGTGCTTTTTTTTTTTTTTTTTTTTTTTTCCCCGGTTGGTTAGCACCCAGAGCTGAATGTTTATCCCTTTCTCAGCCGTGTTCCCGTTCCCGGCGCGGGGCGAAGCGCGGCCCGCCCCCGCCGGCGCCGGGCGCGCGTCATCAGCGTGCGCGGGGAGGCGGCGAGGCCGGCGGAGCTGCGCCGGGCTTTGGTGTTCCCTTCGCTGCTGCGCTGTGGTGGTGTGGCCGTGGTGGGCAGGGGAAGGCCGGGAGCAGCCTCGTCAGCTTCGTTCTTGCGTGCCAGACCCGTGAGACGCTGGGGGAGTCGGAATTGGGGGCGGGGAGGAGGAGCCTGGGGCCTGTGGGCTGTGAGAAGGGCTATCTGCCCTTCTCCTTCGTGGGCTGTACGGGACGTGAAGGCGCGGGTTAGCCTTTCTTACGGGCGCATAAAAGATGCTCGGAGAAGGGATCTCATTAATATGTAAAAATGTCTGTAGCGGGGGGTGTCAGGAAGATGAAGCCTGGCTCCTCTTGGTGGTGCCAAGCACTAGGACAATAGGCAGCAAGCAAAAACTGAGGCATAGGAAGTTCCATCTGAATAGGAGGAAGAGCTTTACTGTGCGGGTGACTGCAGCCTGGATTGTTCAGAGAGTGTTCTCCTCACTGGAGATTGTCAAGGACCATCTGGGTGAACTCCTGTGTCATGTACTCTAGAATGATCCAGTTTAAGCAGGGAGGTTGGACCAGATGACTCCCTGTGATCCCTTCCAGCCTTTCCCATTCTGTGATTTGGTGAGGTGCTCTTGGCACATAGTACCCCTATCCACATGGTATCTCTGCAATGGATTCTGGCTGCACCCCAGCACGTGTCAGTGCATCGCTGTTGGCTCTGTCAGCTTGTGGCACTACTTAGGGCTGCCAGGTGTCTGAAGGCCAGCAAAACTATGGCCCCTCCCTGCAAAACACAGAACTGTAGTTCACTGCTGCCCTTAGCAGCAATATAATTTGGTGCACAAGCAGCACTAGCCCAAGTTATTTAGCTACAACTGTGATCCACCTTAGTTCAGCTCTGTGTTTTAGAAGAGTCTGCTGGTTTCCAGTGCTAATGGGTGACTGCTCATATCTTACTGCAATGTGATGACACAAAAAAAATTGTAGCACATGTGAGTTAAGATACCACTATCATTATGGTGTAGCATACTTGAAGGCTGTAGAGTTTAATGAATTCTTTCCAGTTCTCTTAAATGGAGTGACATAGTAGAAGTTCTAATAAGATGGTTTGTCAAGTGTTGATCAGACTCTTAAAGCAGGAAATGTCCCTGTCCTGTTTTCAGTATCATAGCTTTCCCAGCTGAATTTATGCTGAAACAAACTGAAGATAAGGGAAATAATCTTTGCTGTAATATTAAGCAAAAGCATCTGAGAGCCTTTCTCATAAGGAATCATCAAGAAGGCTATTTAAAATGGGATAAGGGTTAGGAATTCTTGTCTTCTGTGTCAGACAGAACAGCAATACAGAAAACAGCAGCCTCAAAAAACCTAATAGGAAATATTCTTGTTCTTGTCTAGACTTGCATTGGGTGAAAAAAAAAGTGTTTATGTGTAGTAACTACCTTAAAATTCATGGTTGCAAGTACATTTACGTGTTAGGATAGGATTACTTCAAGCTTGGTGGAGTGTTTGTGGAGTATATGTAGCTGTTTAGCCTGATGCCATGAAGAAATACTTGTCTTCGAATAAGTCCGAACAATCAAAACCAATATAGGGCATTAAGAGGTGTTTGAAGAATAGCATTGAGTTACTAGTCTTGATTTGATACGATTTGAAGGGTCAAATTTAATCTCTATGGCCCCTCATTGTTTGGGGTTTTTTTGTTTTGTTTTGCTTTTTAATTCCTGCTACACTTCTGCCCACAGTCTGTTCCCAGTATTTATAATACCTTAGAACAAGGAAAAGTGTACAGGGTTAGCTAGTGTGTCAGAGGGGGAGGAAGGATGACAAGGCTAACCTTCGTTAGCACCATTGTTACATGAGTGATATATAAGAAATTGCTGGATTTTATATTTCCAGCAAGGAAATTCCTAACACTGGCAGGAAGAAGGAAAGAAAATATTTCTCATTGGTATTTAAGTTGAAAATACTGTTTAACAGAAAATGTGCTGTCCTCATCATTGGAGGTTTTCTATACCAGAATGGTAAAGCTCTGTGAAACCTGATGTTATTTTGCCTTTAATAAGTTGAACTAAATGACTTTCTGAAGTTTCTTTCAACATGAATTAACCCATGTCCTGTGTATCAAATATGAATGGAATTTGTTTGTATTTACTTCTAAAGAAGTGATTTCATCTTCTGTTACCTTTAGCTTGAGATATTAAAATAATTGTGTTTGCCCTGGGAAAAGCAAAACAGAAACAAACGAACAAACAAACCCCAAAAATTACCCCAAACCCAAGCTAATGTGAATATCATGCATTTTTTGTTTTAGAACATGGATTCACAGAAGGACGTTCAGCCTCCAAAGCAGCAGCCAATGATTTACATTTGTGGAGGTAAAGAAAAGATATTAGTGATTTTTTACTTGTTACTGGAGACTTGGTGTTTTAATGACGGATAAGTGCTTAGTCATTATACTGAAGGGTACATAGATACAAGTAGTTGCAGTGTACATCCTGATGTTTAAGGCTTTTTGCATTGCTGGTAACACATAAATGGGGTACATATGCAGTGTCATGGAGGTCATTCCCTAGAGCTTGTGTTGCTGAGTGGAGCTCCTTGATCTCTGTGTTTTATTGGCAGTGCTGTAAGGGCACTCAGCTTTCCTTGAAGTACAGTAGTCAAGTTCTCTCTTACCTATAGATAAATCAACAACATAAAAAATGATAATTTTCAGGAATCCCTGGAATATTTTGTCTTTTAAGAAAACAGACTCTGGACTTTGGAGGGATGAGCTGCAATTTTGATTAGTAGACGGTCTAGGATCTAGTGTGGAATGTGCAGTAATATTTGGGTGATTTTTAGGCAGATTCTCTTTTATCTTAATTTAAGTGAAGCTTGCTTTTTTATTTTCTCTTTTTCTTTTTTTTCCACGATACCTTGATATCATTAAGCTTGATACAGATTCATTACATTTGCTATGTTTGTTTGCCACAAATCGGAATTTGGCTATCACAACTTTTCAAAGTTATCTGTGCATTAACAATGCTGTTTTTCTTTGCCTACTTCTTTTTTCTTTCTCCATCAGAATGTCATACAGAAAATGAAATAAAGGCAAGAGATCCTATCAGGTGCAGAGAATGTGGCTACAGAATAATGTACAAGAAAAGGACAAAAAGATGTATCCTTTTACAAGTGCACTTGAATGCATTTGGGAAGCTGTGGATGGAAACAAGGGGAAACAGAATGTAAGGGAAACAGAAGAGTCATATAATTACATAACAATTCTTCAGGGTCAAAGAACAAACTACTATAGCACAATCTCTGCAGTGTGATTTGACACCTTGATTTCTTTTCTGGCACTTTCTCCTTTTTTTGCATTTTTTGTGCACAATATATTAAATTATGATAGTCTGCTGGGTAACGTGCTGTGAATTGTTGATGCTATTCAGTGTTATTGAAGATGGCTTCTGAAATACTTTATGTAGATAGATTTATGTGACTAGATTTAGACAGTCTCTTTTCCTCTCCCTCATCTTTTTCAACCACAACATACTTTTTTTCTTTAACTGCATTATTCCAGTGGTAGTTTTTGATGCTCGATGATGTCTGCTGAAGATAGTTGACTTCATGATGACATCTTTCTGATAACTTTGTTCTGTAAAACTGTTTGCGTGCAAATGCACGCTTTTATTTGTGGTTTAAGAGATTGAAATATTAAAGTTTACTGTAATACTAAATTTTGTCTATATTGTCTTCCAGCAACAGATTTCTAAAGCTACTGTTTAAATTGTCAAAGTATGCAGTATTTTTTAAGTTCAGTGACAATTGTATTCTTTTTGAGTTTTCTTTGTTTTCATTACTCTTACCTAAACTTCATTTGCATTTTAACTTTGCTAAATGTTCTTTGGACTCCTGTGAACTGCATAAAATTACTATGGTTTGAATAAATTCCACTGAAAATAAATAGAAAGCTACAGAAGGCTTGTTTGAAAAAGATCTTGATTTCAAAAAAGAAAATCTTAAAGGACTTTAGAGCACCCAATTCTGGCACCCAATTGTGGACATGTCAAAAGTATGGATGTTTGGAAGTGTGGAAAAAAAAACAAAAATCATTTTTGTCTGAAAGCAGAGGGAGAGGGAGGCAAGTTAAACTTTAAGAAGCAATGTGGAAATAGAAATTTTTTAAGTGCTGTTTGACTTGTTACATCTGTGCTACAAAGATTATTTGGATAGCACTCTAAAAGTAAAGTGGGATTTTTGCTTTTCAGGGGTCTGTATTAAGCGGTGGGTTTGTGATGATGAGCCAAAACATTTTGCATCTGCCTGTTTGGGAATGTGTGTTACATAATACCACTAAAAGATACAACATACTGCTGGACTGCTGTTCTGGGTTGAGCTGCCTCCTATCCCATATATCCATCCCATATCTTGGATATGTTGTTATGTCTCGCAGCTGAATCCCGCCCTCTTGGGCGGGAGCCTGCAGTTCCTGCCTCCTTTTTCTTTCTTGGCTGCTTTTCGGGGCTTGCTTCAGCTGGCTCGGCTGCTTTTGCCTTCTTCGCTTCGCTTTGCTTCGCTCTGCTCTCCGGCTGCCCCTGCCGCTGTTTTTTCTTCCCCCCGCTGCTTCTGTTTGGTTTTTTTTTTTCCCTCCTTCCTTTCTCCTCCCCCCCCCTCCAAGGTTTGAACCGGCTCCGGACCTGACCTGACCTGACAAGTTGGAGAAGACCCGGGCCAGACAGAGACGCGTCAGCACCCTCCTCATCACAGTAACCCGTCTTTTCCCACTATTCGGTGTTGGGGAGTGTATTTTTGTCAATAAACCGGTTTTTCCACTTTCCTCCGAGGTATTTTCCTTCCCGAACCCAGGGCTGGGGGGCGGAAGGGGTGGTGGAGGTTTGGTTTAGGGGGCTCCTTTTGGAGGTTCTTCCCTAATTTACTCCAGGTCAACTGCGTGTGCCTGATCTCCATTTTGATGGTGCTCTTGAGATAACTTGCTTAATTCATCACTGTAATAATACATTTTTAAGGTCTGCATGACTCTGTGCTGGCTTATAAATGAATTGCAGTGGCTTGTTATAGGGGATAGAAAAAGCACTCTGAAGATGCTATTTTGGAGCTGTTTGGTTAAGATTTTCTTAGGTACTTCACCTGCGCTATTAAGACGAGATTTTTCTCCTGGAAACCAGATACGCTCGGGTATAAATGATAACATTTTTTACCACACGGTTGCTATCAGTTCGGCTGCCGGGCCTGCACATCAGAAGGAAGGGGTCGGCTACTGGCACGGCTGCTCGGCAGGGTGAGGGAGGAGCGGGCAGGAACAGCGCTGCCCCAGGTCGCCGGCAAAGGGAGGCGGGTTAGGCCCTCTGCGGGCACGCCGGCTGCCTCTGGCTGCCGGACAAAGGCGGCGGAGAGGCGCGGACCCGCTTTGGAGAGGGCAGGGCTGACGGCCAACACTGGTGTGGGCGCCTGGGGACCCCGGGCTCTTGCTCTCCGCTGCGTGAAACGCTGAAACCACAAGGGTGATGCGCTAGAGGTGCACTCCCGGTGCCGCGTTTCTGCCCGCCCTCGGCAGGCGCTCCCCTCAGCCTGAGCCCAGCGGCGCCTGCGCGGCCGGAGCTGGGGACGGGCGGCCGCGGCCGCGGTGAGCCCGGGGTCCGTGTCCCGGGGACTGCGCGGCGCCGGGCAGGTGGGTGCCGGAGAACCATAGGTGACGCCGGTGTCGCTGCGGGAGCCTCGGCAGGGCATCCCTGGGGCGGGCAGCGCCGTGTCCCTGGCGCCATGTTGTACATAGCAACAGTTGCTACACACGGGCCGGCCGCGCTGCCCCGGCTCCGGCGGTGGGGAGGGCAGCCTGGCTGCCGGCTTGGAGGTAAACCCGGGATCCTGGCCGGGGATGGGGAGCCTGGCTGCCGGCTTGGAGGTAAACCCGGGATCCGGGCCGGGGATGGGGAGCCTGGCTGCCGGCTTGGAGGTAGACCCGTGGTCCGGGCCGGGGATGGGGAGCCTGGCTGCCGGCTTGGAGGTAGACCCGTGGTCCGGGCCGGGGGGTGTGTGGGAAGCTGTGTTAGAGAGGGACGCGCCGGGCTGGGACGAGGCTGTGGCCCGGAGTCCTGGTCACCGCCGTGCTACGCCGGGCAGCTCCCTCACGGCCGTGGGAATAAACGGGGGAAACCGCCTCTGGTGATGAGCTTTTAATCCTTCTGCTTTAATTATTTCCTGCATTTGTCCCTCTTTCCATGCGTGTTCTTCATTTTCCAGTACTGAAGCCGTAAACTCTTGGGGCAGAATCCCTATGCAACATCTAATTATGACCAGTTATTATTTAAGTGGTACTGTATTGCAAACATTTTTGTGTAACTACAAATTAATGTAGGTAATTATGCAAGGCATTAGAACACAATTATCTTAATTTGGTTTATACACATAGTTGTTTTCACATACTAACCAATTGCCCTTATTGTATTTCTTTAAAATTAACCGATTGCTTCATGCACTGTATAAAAGGGGGGAAAAGAGAATTTTAGCTCCATAGAGCTTGGGATCAAAACAGAAAAAGATGTAGACGACCAGATCAAAGGTACAGGGAGACAGAAATGTCCCATTTGAATCCCTCATTTCATCAGTTATAGACTTTCTGGAAAAGATTCAGATTAGTGCTGTAAGATAATCAGAGACCCAGAAAATGCAGCTAGTGAAGAAAGAAAATTGAATTTTTTTTTGTCTGCAGAGAAGCTGAAGATTTTCACTCCTTTAGATACACTGCATTGGTTAATGTCTTCCCTCTGAAAAAAGGAGTGTGCTTCACCATCTCCTTCGTGCTTATCCCACTTGGTTAAAATGGGTATGTGTTAAATAAATGAGAATGTGGCAGGCAAAAATAGGCAATTTTTCTTGAAGTGGTCTTTCTGAATTGTTCTGACTTGCAGAAGCAGTAGAGTTGCATACCCTTACAAAGCATATCTCATACTTCTGTCAGTAAATCTCAAGGACAGTTTATATGATCAGGCTTTCAAATCTGCTATTTTTTCTTTTATAGGTCTGCTTCATGAGAGAGTGGAGTGTGAGCAGGTTTATTCCTTAAATTTTCATTACTTCAAAATGTAGCTAGAAGCTTACAGAATCACTATTTTTTTGTTTTGTTTTTAATATTTAGTTATGGGTGATGAGTCAGTACCATATTTTCTGGGTGAAGGAACCACTAAAACATATCAAATACCTATTAGTCATCTGGACTACAAATTCATCGAAAAATGCACAGATGTTAAGCACCTGGAAAAGATTCTCAGGGTATTAAGGTAAATTTATTTTTTACCTTCATTAATAATTATATTCCTGTTCTGCAAATTTTGAGGGAACCCTTTTCTATTTGTCTGAACCTGTCTGTGACTTTCTAATTTAAAGTTAAAATACAAAGTGAAAGTAATCATACTAAAAGTGTCCCAATGATAACACTAGAAATCCAAGTCCTTTTTTAGGCATCCAAAAGGTTTGAGTAACTCAATGCTAGTTTTTTTTTAAATGCTGCCACTCTGTTTTGGTTTTCACATGATCCATGTTGCCTGACTAGCAATTTCAGATGCCACACCTGTTTAACTTTTGCTGTAAATGACACAAGTTTGTTTTTTATGAGCTCCGTGGTGATAATTTTGAACTGTGTACGTGGGCATTGGAAAATGGTTGAAGGTAAACTGGAATTTTCTAAGCAAAATATTATTAGATGATAGTAAAATTGGGTTGTAACAGGAAAATAGTCCTCTGCAGTCACTGTACTGACTATACATGGAGGGATGATGTGGTGCAGTTTAGTTCTTTTTTGTTAACATTGATATCTTTTCATTTTAAAGGTCTGGTGAGGAGGGGTGTTACCCTGAACTTACGCTGGTTTGTGAAAAGCGTATTGAGCATTTGGATCCAAGGAGCAGAGCTCTGAGAAAAGACAAACCTGCAGCCACAGCCGCTGATTTCACAGCTGAGGAATGGGAAGCAATTAATAGTGAACTGACGGTACAGGACCTGATTTATAATGGTCCATAATATAATCATTGTGATATATCAGTCTTCTTCTTGTGCCTAAGTAGAACGTAATTATTTGATTAAAAGAGGAAATGATCAAAGGATTATGTTTTTTAATTTATTTTCTTGTTTAACGTTACTGAACCTTAACTGTCCCTTTTAACTCTACAATTTGTTTGGGTTTTTTGGTAGATCACTTTTTATTGGAAAAAGCACTATTGCTCTTTGTCTTAATTGCTTTTCTCCACTACGAACAGTGCTTTTTAAGGACAATTGTTCTACTGCCTTAAGGTAAAAATATATTATTTATTTCTTTTCAGAGCTGGGTGACAGAAATGAATGAAGATGATAAAAAATCACAGCTCCTGAGAACTGACACACTAAGTGAAAGACAAGATAACTTGCCTCCCATTCGTTGTTCCAGCAGCTGCCTTCCCACTAATCAGGTATCTCCAGTTTATTGTGTTAATTATATGGGTTAATTACAGGTTTTTCTAAAACTGGGAGATTTTGTATGTATGAACGAATCATTGTGCCTTTTTTACTAGATTTATTTTGTTAACCAGAAAATAAAAATCTTTAAGCTCCCTAGCAAGAGGCCAATACTTAAACAAAAATGCTTTCCTAGTACTAGCATGTGTATTGTAATAATGTTTTAATTCTGATCAAGAATTCACTGCCAAAGCAGATCTCCTTAAACACCCTTTTGTTGTTCTTCAATTCATATTTCAAAGTACTGTTTAAGCATGTGAATTAGGCTCCTTCTGGATGAAATCATGCCACGAGATTTTCTCCAGCTGCCACCAGGGGCCAGTCAGAAGCCAGTCCAAAACAAACACCCTGGAACTCATACAGTGTGGGTGTTAGAGTCTCTGCAGCAATTGTTTCACTCTGTAGCCACTCCTGTGTTGGGTAGTGCTGGTGTATGTGTAGCCTTTGATTGTGCTTATTTTATACCTTGTGTTGGTATTCCCACTGCAGTCATACAGCATACTTCCTATTTTAGCCCTTAAGCAGACTTAAAAAATCTTCATGACTGCAGAACAAATATTTACACTTTTGCCCAGGTATTAGTTTCCTTACATTTTGATGGATTTTTTTTTTCCATTTATTTATCTGCCTGAAATCAGTTTTTATCTGAACAGCTTCTCTTGCTCGTACTAAATACAGTGCTACTGAAGGGATTGGCAGACAAGTAGGTGGATGGGATTTTTCTGAATTGTCAGGTATTGTCATGGGTCAGTTCAGTCTGATTCTCAAAATTCTCAGTGAAATTCTGGGACACTGCTATAGGAAATTCAGTAAGCATTGTTCTTTTTGGAGGTTTGTGTGTCAGAAATGTTATTAAGGGGTCTTTACAGGTCATGTGATCTTTCTTACTAATTCCTGTTTTTCTTGACTAATTGTGTATTAGTAAAGGCCTGATTTGTGTTCTTGTGTTGTCAGAAACTACTTCTTATTGTCAGCTGGTACATAGATGTTGGACCAAGACATTTGGGATAGTTAGGCAGTCTGTGTTATGTGATATGCAAAGAGGCTGGGGATGCCATTGAATATTTTATAAGTGGTTAGTATTGAGACTAAGGTGTGCTTTTGTTGAGTTTGGTTTGTTTTTCTTAAATTAACTTGTACTTTTCCATATTTTGCAATGTATGTTCCTCTTGACTGTCCTATTTTGCTGAGATAGATTGTGCCACTGTAACTTTGTCCTTGATTCATGTCCTGTATAACTCCTAGAACAGAAAATGGTTTAATACCACGCGAACTCAGTAAATCCAGCTTATAATGTAAGCATAAAATGATGGAAAGTGTCTTGAAATCTAGGATACTCCATGTTACAAAAGAGGGTGTGTTCTCCATTCAAAGACAAAATATTCACTTTTTTTTCTCCTCCTTTAAACCATGCAGCAGTCTTCAGATCAAATTTTGTTCTTCGGCTTTTGTTCCCCCTACAAGGTTTTAGTGTTAGCATTATTACCCAGGAAACCTAGATATAGCTTTATGCTTTACCTGTGGTATGTGATTTCCATTCCTTTTGTCTAAGCAGATGGCCTCTGAAGGAATTCTAACCTGTCCTGAAGAGAGAAGGGAAGCCTGAAACATTTTATGCAGCAGTACAGTTATATCACTGCTAGATCCTTACTGAATAAAAAGAAGCAGTTTGTGTGCACTAAGCTTATACCTGTAACATGAAATCTCAAAAAAATTGAATAATATACATAATCAACTCTTTGTTTTTTCTTTCTTTCTTTTTGATAAAGATGTGTGTCATCTCACAGTTTTTAAACATGTTTGGCTAATCAGTTGGGACTATAATTATTTTTCAGACTGGCATAATTTAATTTTGTAAGTGGGATCAAGTTTAGAATAATTGTGATAAATTTATCCTCTGCTAGAAAGAAATGCACAAAGGCTTCCATAATTTTATGTCATTACTTGATTGGAGACTGTTCATCTGATCTGATGCATAAAAAGTTCAGCATTTTCAATGAATCTAGTTCTGGACATCATTATTGACCCTAAACCAGTGGATTGCACTAATGGGTACAAATTTGGTAAATGAAAGCATCTTGTTTTGTCTGTAATCAGATTTTCTTGCTGATACTATATGTAGGTGTGATTTCAATTCACTACTGATAGTTTATAACTCTGTATAGTGTTTTCTTTTTATTGATGTGAATCCATGGGAAGGGTTTTCCAAAAAGGGACTGAAAAAGAGTAAAGTTTATGCAATATCCCCCTCTATAATACCATGTGGAAGTTTCTGTCTTACACTCCTGTTTTCCTGTCGTGCTGCCCCGGACTATCCTAACTGTCCACACTGCATAATTAATAGTTTTGCTGCCTCATTTTGTCCAGGAGAGAACTAAAGCATGTGTTTAAAGATATTAATATTCAAAAGACTGTATTGATGAGATTTCAGCTTAGGTTCCTTTGCCAAACGTGATTTTCTAATACTCTTTCAGAAAGATTTGCATCCTCAGATACCTCCTCATGCTACAGCCCAGGGCATGCAAAAGGCATACAAGTTTTCTGTTATAAAAATCCACTGTGGTAGGATCTAATAGCCTTCGTGTTGTTTTGGATATTCTGAATTAAAAACCAACACTGGTAAGCTGTCATAGAATAGTCATGTTTTAGGCCAGCACACAGGGCTCACAGGAAAACCAAGGCCAAGTTGTGTCACCTGTACTGAAGCCAATTTGTGTCCAGAAAATGTTTGGTCCAGAAAATGTTCAGTGGGCTGCAAACTCAGTGGGATCCTGCATTATGAATTATGGCAGGAAATATGACAAGCACAGATTTTTTTTTCTGAGTTCCATGGCGTGCAAGTGTACATTTTTCATCAAAGCCTCTTGAATGAGATCCTCTGAAATATTACTGATGGAGAAATTCCTGACTCTGTTGGAACCATAACTTGGTTACAATTATTTCAAAGATAGGACTTACAATTTTTTAAATTGTGGATTTTTGAGTCAATGTTTCTTCTTCATTCCTAAAATGTACATACTATAGTTCTCTCCCTAAGCTGGAGTTGCATTAGTGTAAGTACCTTATGATGGTTTCTTCTGTGAGTTGCAGTATTTTTGCTTATTTAAATTAAGGACTTCTGTTGAAAAAAAAACCAACTTGATAGTCATTAGATTATTACATCTGTAATATACTCCAGGATGGACGTATAATGATAACTCATATTTCAGGAAGGCATATTTAGGAGTTCTCTCCTCTAAACATGTGCTGCTGGCTAAACATATTTGTCATTTTGTCTCCCTTCCTGAAAGACCTAACATTAAGGCTAATTCTGAAGTTATATGCTACAAAAATTTGTGTAACCTAACATTATAGATAGTCAGAAGTGTTTACAGGAAGGGTCACATTTGCATTATGTAAATTGAGGTGTTTACATCCAGCTGCAGAAGTATGTCCTTGTTACAGTGTCACCACTGGTAAAGCGAGTTTTAGGAAGCTTCTGGTCATTTCTTTGGTCTGGTTTATCTCATGCTGAATTGAACTGGTACAGATATTCGGGGATTGTACTGTGATCTCTATCAGATTGTTTGTCTAAACACAGAAAATAGTAAATACACAACTCTACAAAGAACTGCATTGGTCTAACTCAGTGAATACAAGGCAAGAGGAGGACTGAATGGCCATGATAGGGTAGATGGGAATATTTTGAACTGGCTGTTCCACTGTGAAATACCTGTTTGGAACCACACCTTGCTATTAAGGATTTTGAAGTCAACAAGCAGGGAGGGGCATAGAAGAAGTATAGTTTCATGACAGAGGTAGAAGAGATGCCAAAGGTGACAGCTAGTGAAATAGGGTCCATTAGTGTAGGAGATGGGTTGAGATACAAGGCAGTCAAATCTGATTGTCAGAACAGATTGTTGCAGGAAGATGCTCAAGATAAATTTTAGGTAAGGCAAGCTTCAGTGATAGAGCTTGTCTAAAATCTAACATGAATGTAAATAATCTTGGAATTAACTTTAGTAAAATGATAAATAGTGAAAAGAAGTCCAGCTTCTGCTACTTTGAAATTTGCAAATTTTTTGTGCTTGTTCCAGGGACTACCAAAATCTGTGCATTGATTTCTCTTGGGAAAGGGAAGTCTAAAACCAGGTTACTGATGCAATCTCAGTGTCAAACACCTCATCACAAGGCTGGGTTTTCTGAAGACTGGGATCTCCCTTGCTGTGTTGAGAGAATGGTTGGGAAGGTGGCATCACAAGATACTAATTAGAAAGTTTCACTCAGTGCCTCTGTGATGTGACAGGATAGCAGACAAAAAGTGAGACTCAGGAGCCCCTCAAATTGCAAAGATATATGAAATGCATCAAGATTTTCTTTAAGCCAATATGAGTTACATTTTCACTCAAGACTGAGCTGAGATTAGTTATGAGTAGTGTTGGTTACTAAGAAAATACATACTGCAGAAACAAAACCAAAAAACCCACTGTGAATTCCACTGCAACAAATTGTCTTACAAGATGGCTGTTTGTTTCTCTTTTAGAATAAAAAATTGCAAAACAAACAAAGAAGCAAGAAAAACATACCACGGGATTACAGTGAATGGGACAAGTACGTTAAATGCCTTATATTTCAGTTTTTAATAAGTCTTATTTATTTGTTTAACTAGGGAATACAGTTCATGTATTTTGCAGCAACATATTAAGGTCAGCATTTTAGGGAACTGTAACACTGATGAAACTTCGGCTTTTTGTAATAAATATTCTGTTAAAATGCAAATGGCACATCATGTTGCTAACATCTGAGAACAAGTTAGTCCATACTTTTGTAAAGCTGTGTGAAATAAAATAAATCAGCAGAAAAATGAATAAAAATTTATTATTTAATTGAAATTTATTTTTGAAAACAGCTCTAGGGTTATTTAACATATACTTAAAAACATGGACTTCTTTATATCTAAAGCCACAGTTCTACATTGAAAACAAAACTGATGAATATTTACTCCTGCACTGAACCCCACTAACCTCAAAGAATGAGCTTCAGGCAGGTGCATCAGTTTACTCAGATGCAATTACACTTAATAGAGGTTTAGAGAGTAACTATTTTAGAATGGATGGAGCTCTGATACAACAACACTCCGCATCATGTAATGGTGGCATATCACCCTCCCAAGTTACATGACAGATTGATGCCCAAATTATTCAGCACAGAAAGCAAAAAGCACATACTTGTGTTGAACATAGTAGAAGCTTTTCTGTAGTTCCTGAAATCTGGAATATAATGCTGTAGAGTCAGAGTAGAGAGGCACAAGTTTCCAGTGCAGTAATTGCAAATGTTGTGGGTTTGGGTAATGAAATTGTACCCCAAAGCCCCTGCAGAAACCCTGTTCTGCATAAGTTTTGCATATCAGTTATTTTTGTGCATGTATCTTTCAGAAATTGGTGCCTTCTTGTTCAAATGTGGACAAGGAAAATAGGTTATAAAAATAATTCCTGCAATAATTTATTTTCTTTTATTTATTCTTCACTCTTGCTACTGTATCTTTCCAAAGTAATTGTAGAGATTTTGTTTACATGTTTATGTACACAATCTTTAAGTGTTTTAGCATGCTGATAATAGTACAGGTTGTGAAGTTTCCCATGGAGTGTATTTATTTTGGATTATGAGCACACTGAAACAGAGTTGTTTGAAAGATATTTTCCAATTTAAAGCATATCATGGTTTTAAAATGTTTTGAGGATAATTTCAAAACTTTCAAACAATTGTTTAGGTGCTTTCTAAACAAAATGTTTCGCTTCTTATTTTAAAAACATTTATGTGGTTAATTTATAATAAATAAATAGGTAAAAGTAAGCTAGCAAAATATGAGATTCAAAATGGAGAACACTTAGCCTTATGTGAAAATGTTTTGAGTTGGATAAATTTTCAAATTAGTATCTCAATTTCAGAAAGAAATTTTTCACATTGTCAAAATTATTGTGAAAAGGTTATTTTTCTTTACACCCTACACAGAAAAGCAGTGAGAATAATGTTTTTGTATAGTGAAAGAATTGATTATTACTATGTTTATTTTACAGTACTACAGCAATATTTCTTTGGTATACATTACTAAACATGGTTTTCAAAAGCTCCTTCAGCGTAGCTTTCAGAGGGTCTGAGACTACTTATCTCAGGTTTACTGTATAAATTGCTTTGAAGCTATTTCTTAGTTATTTTGGCAAAGGTTAATAGGGATTTTTGATGGGGCTGGGATGGAGCCTCATGATACTGTTTCTTAAATTTTACCTGTCTTTTTTGGGGAAGATGGTGAGGAGGTGAGGCAGAGATTTTTCTTGATCACAGATAATTGAACACAGCCTATATCTCTTTTCCTTTGGTTTATAATGAAAATACAGTATGCCTTTCTATCAGCTGAGGAGTCTTGCTATACAGCATCATTGAATTTATCATTTTATTAATTAAAGGTTTGATGTGGAAAAGGAATGTTCTAAAATTGATGAAGACTGTGAAGAAAGTAACTCAAAAGCAAGATTCTTTAGTAGGCCAAGTCTACCTATAATTGAAAAGAAAATTGACACAACCGGTAATGTCTTAGAAACATAATTTTTCTTTAGTTGTAATACTGTGTTATAGAGTATGAATACAAATTAAAGAAGTGTATCATAGAGTTAAAGTACCTTTATTTTTCAGCCCCTAGAGATGCAAAAAGTTGTTAGATGATCATGTGAGCTTGAAGCCCTCTTTGAAAAAAAATCTAGTCTTGCTTATTCAACAGTAAGAATGTTTATGTTTAGTTGAGTGCACTAGGTAAAGAAGTAAAGCATACATCTGGTACTATAACTGAATGGTAGAGGTTAGTCTACCATGTTTTTTCTTGCATGCTGAGTTGTATGCCTACAAGAATTTAGTGTTCTATTACAGAAAATAAAATACAACTTTGTCTTTTAGTAAGCCATGTGCTTTTAAAAAATGCAGACTATGAGATTCAGTGTATTTTATCTGACATTTTTGGTTACATCTGTGCAAGTTGCTAGTTGTTGTAAAAAATTTTTTTTTGCTAGGAATGACAAAAAGAGAGAAAATTTTTATTGCTACTCGTGAAAAAGAAAAGGGCAATGAAGCCTTTGCCACTGGCGATTATGTGGAAGCTGTGACATACTACACTCGGTGGGTAAATACTGTTGTGTTCTTTTATTTTAGTGAATCTGACTTGTGAATGTTGTTTTTAGACCAGTGTAATTGAAACGACTTCTTATTGAAGCAACTAGTGACAATTAGATTATTTTCAAATGGGCAGAAAGACTTGACAGAAGAATATTTAAAGCATTGATCCAGCCTGATATTAATTTTTATTTATCAGAAGAGAAGGGGCTAGATAGTGATGAAATGCAATCTGCAGGTGTCCCATGCTCCCTCAGATATTTTAAACCGTTGAGATTCAAGGGCATGTTTACAAAAATAAAAGGATAATCAGAGTGTCGAGAAACTAAATAATTACAAATGTAATTTCACTCTATGCTTTGAAATGGTAAGGACTTAAAAAACCCCAGAAATCAGAAGCGTCAAAGTTGTCATTTAAAAATTTAGAGTACATGGGAATCTTGGGGTACTAAATGCCAGTGTAAATGGAGGGTAATGATATGATACTATTGTGAGATGAAATATGAAGATAATTAATGACATGATATTACAGTGGGATAACCTTGAAAAAAAGTATGAGAATGTTCATGTATTTGTGATCAGTGCAGGTAGGTATGGAGAAGATAATGAATAGAAATAGTGTGGAACAGCAATAAAATAAGCTTTATGTTAATAAAGATTTATGTTTAGGAAGTATCATTCATGTTGGCACTGAAGGAGGCAGGATTTTGTGGAGCAGCTTATGAAAATTTATCTGGAGGTTGCTGATATAGATAGATAAGTATATATATGTGTGTTTGTGTGCACACTTGTAATGATATTCATAGACCAGAAGCTGCTTAACTGAGGTTAAGCTTAAGTTAAAACTTAACTTTGATGGCTAATGGGGATTTTTGGGTTTTTGGGTTTTTTTTGGTTGTTCTTGACTTGCAGCCATAAGATCTTTCTTGTTTTGTTTGGGTGTTTTACACAAACATAAAAAAAGCCTATAGCTGTATTTCATACACAATAAATAAAATACAAATACGTAATATAAAAATAAGTAAAAACATCTTCTTTTGGAACATAAATAAGGTACTAATTACTAAGGATAGGCAGAATCCTTTCTAATGGAGAGTTTTTCCATTTTTGACCCCATGGGGTATTGTATGCCTTCTGAAATGTGTGATAGTCACACCATGCTGTTCTAACCAGTCACTTTTCTAATCTTATCTGAAATCTATCTTCTCAGAGTTACAAATATTTAAGTAAGATATTTTGGACTGAATTGTTAATAACCTGAAGGGGTCATCTATGGCTCGAATGGAAAATGTAGAGTCTGAGCTCTTATTCTTACCCATTGGCTTACTGGACTGGCTTGTCAGTCTCTTGTGTGAAGCCTGTTCTTGTGTGAAGACAAACCTTCACACATTGAATCACTGCTTAGACTGGAATGCATCTCCTCTTCTTCCTCACCGTCCTACCCTTTCTAAAGAGCATGCACAGATTATCCACTGTATCTGTTATCCCACTGGGATCATAGCTGCATAGAGCTTTTATTCTTTTTTTTTATTTCCCATGCATTGTTAATTTGAGATTGTTTTTCATGTTTGTTTTTTTTTCCACAAAGAAAGTGTGAATCTACTGCAGTGTGCTGTCCCCCTGGAACTTCCATTGCTATTCTTTCCAGTGAACATAGTTTAGGATCTTCCTTACAACATTAGCAAGGTTGTTGGCAAAGATTTCCTTACACCATTTTGTTATGTGCATCCTAGCTGTCCTTATTACTTGGAGATGATTCTGTTGTTACAGAATCTAAAGCCATACCTACAGTACCAGCCCTGCAGCCAGACATTGACCTGGACAATCATCCACTCTTACCTGAGTCTTTCCATTTTCCAAGCAAGATCGAGGAGAATCCCATGTGTTCTCCCCCACCACCATACTTTCCATCATAATCCCCAGAGCTATGTAGTGAGTTACTCTTCATCTCTCAGGGGTTCCATTTGGCAGTTTTGTTGGAGTCTACATGGATGGCAGGAGGAGGTAGTAGTCTAAGTGACAGGCAAGCCACAGCATCTCCTCTGCAACATCACACAATCTAATTCCTGGTAAGGAAGAGGCCTCTGAAGACAGTAAATCAGGTTGGTGGATGGTTGGTTGCCTGTGGTCTCACAGGAGAGAGTCTCTAACCACTGCTGTGGTTAGAACACCAGTGTTAATATTGCTATAGTACTGTTTTCAGCTTCCAGTAGTGAAGTGTTTGTAGATTCAGGTTTTCTAACAATGACTCTAATGTGATCAATATTCCCTTTCTTTTAGGAGTATATCAGTAATGCCGACTGCAGCTGTGTATAATAACAAAGCTCAAGCAGAAATCAAACTTCAGGACTGGGACAGTGCTTTGCAGGATTGTGAGAAGGTACTAGATATGGAACCTGGGAACATAAAAGGTAAAGTAGAAAATAAAATTTGAATGTATTATTTTAGCTCTAGCAAATAAAATGGTAAATGTTGTTAGTTGACTTAACTGAGCTTTAGATCAGATCTAAGTACAAATAAGGAAACAGCGTATCTCCCCAAAGCAGTTTTAATGGTTCTTTGGGGGTTCATGAAGTTTTATGCAGTTTGTCCTGCTGATCTGTAATGGGAATTCTTACATGGCAGCATGTTTTTCATATGATAACTGTAAGGCCTCTTGTATTAGTGCAGTGTTTCCATAATACCCAGACTGAATCATAAATTAATTTAAAAAGTGCCATGAAAACAACCAAAGTTGTTGGTTATTCCTTTCTGAAGTCAAGGACTTGAATGTAGCTAACTGTATTTCCATGGGTGGAGGGGGCAAATCTGAAAACTGTGAAAAGGTGCATCACAATTCATGATGGCTGCCTCAAAAGACATCATGTGAAATTGCATCATTAAAAATCATTGAGAAAACAGTTGTTACTAATATAGGTGTAATTGCAGAATTTTAAAAATGCATAACTGCACTTAATATGTCCAGAAAAAATAGTATAATTTTATTCACTTTATAATTTAAATACATAAATAATACACTTCGTTATTCTGTAGCTTTGATGCGTCGTGCCACTGTACACAGTCATCTGCAGAATTACCAGACAGCTTTAGAAGATCTGAATAAAGTGTTGTCTGTTGAACCAGAAAACTCTATGGCTAAGGTAAAGATCAGTGAGTTGAATATGGCTAGAAAGAGGTTGTATGCAGTTGTAGCATAAAGTGAGTACAGTTCATGTTGTTTAATGTAATTATGAGTTTTGAAGACATACTCAATCTGCTGTGCTGTTGATCAGCTTCCCAAGACCACATGTGGTAGAAATTAGGTACATGAATGTGGCCACATCTTTTGTTCAGGACTTGACTGTGAGGAAAAGTCTTCTCTGTTAATGTAATTTAGGTGCCTAAAACATTTTCTGCTGAACATGCTTGCAGTATTAGTGTCTTACTGATCAAAGCTATTTGGAAATTTCTCTTGAAAAGATCTATTGAGATACAGGCATTTGAGTTTGAATTCATAATGAGAAGAAAAATTCAACATTGATGCCAAGCTTTTGTTGTTATAGTGGTAAACTTAACCCAAAAGGAGAAGAGCTGGATTCTGTCCTTGCTTCAGTGTTGTGTTATAAATTCTCATGTCTCATCTCCAGGGTAGAATGAAAAACCTTTCATACCTCCTGATAAATCTGGAGCCTTCCTAACCAATTTTGGATCAAAGAAAGCGAGATGCTTTCTTTGAAAATCAGGGTTAGGATGTGGTCCTTGTATTACTATTGCTTTGCCTGTTCAGGAGAGGCTTGGTTTGTGTCCTTTCATTGGTGTGTTAGGGAGGTTTCGCAGGTTAGAACAGTCCTTGCATTTGGACTCTGCGTGTCCTGAGACTCTTCAGTACTGGGCAGTTTTGATAGTAAACTGCTCATTGGATGTTAATTATGAGTCCATCATACCACTACGCTCCCAATGTTTTTACATATGACTTCTGAATGCTGTCCCAACCTGATTTCTGTCCAGATCTTGTTGCTGGCGTGCCATAAGCCGCTAGCAGCTTGCTCATTGCTACTTTTTTCCATGGATTTATTTATTACTATTGCTTGAACCAGAGAAATCTTCTTGTGCCAAATTCACCACATACAACATTTATCCATTTTAGGGTGGTCCTGGAGCTAAGTTTCTGTCCAGAATAGCTCCTGAATTTCATCTCAACCAAGGAATTACATGTCTCTAGATTTAAGTTCTAGAAGACATCTTTTTTTTTTCTTTTTATTTTCTGTTTACAAGGCTGTATAACTAAATAGCTTGTGAGTCTGTGATGACCAACTGTGCAACAGTCTTTGTGAAGTGATATATCAAATAGGCTGTGCTGAGACTTCTTATAATACCAGACATAGATAGTCACTCATTTTTATTGCACTCTTCCATTACTTGCTTTTCTGAGCAGTGCTTTTGTAGCTGAAACATATGTCTGTACTTTGTCCTTATCCATGCCAGCTATTATGACTTGGCTGGCACATCTAGAAATGACAAGTGCTTGGCAGGGCATTTTTTCAAGTTTCCCATTGCTTGGAGGATCTTCAAAACCCTCTTGAGCTAAATATGAATGTATGGAACATAGGCAGAGTGCATGTTTATATCCAGAATCACTAATACAAAAGTGAATTGGTTGAAAGTAACTGAAATTCTTCAAGGTAATTTGTCCATGTGAATCTTTGCTTGATCCTGTTCTTATGTGTTTCTTGAGACAGGAAGTACTGAGATGGCACTTCCTTGCACAGCACTGAATTACCACATAATGCTGGGTGTGTCTTAGTCTGCTCTGACAGTGTAAAGTGATTCAGTGGTTCATGGATTACAGTGATAGTGCTGGGTTAACAGTTGGACTTGGTCTTAAAGGTCTCTTCCAACCCTGATGATTCCAAGTGCAATTAAAGGAATTGTTTTGAGTAATGGTAAAACGTTATGGAATGAGAAACTGTTTGATCTATTTGAATAATCATCTAACTGCAGTTCTTATAAGAGGAGCACACCTTACCATTTTCAACGGTGTCCTTCTGCTACACTGTTAAGAGACTGTTGTGGTTCTAGCTCTCTCAGTTACATTTCTCCATCAGATGTCCATCTGACATCAGATTCTCCATAACATAAATTTTGATTATGATTTTAGGCCTTTTTGGAGATTCCCTAGAAAACCTGTTTTCCACATCTCTTTTTAGTAGACCATGGCAGATACCACAATCATAAATCTACCTTTTTTTTTTTTTTTTTTTTTTTTTTAGAGCAGGGCATTCAAGAAAAGTATTTATTTATGTGATATCTTCACACAAAGATGTGGACATATCTTGTGTCTATCTCTTGTGAGAGAGACAGAAATTGACTATTCATCTTGGTTTGATGCTGAGTCCTAGAAAAGTCCACATTTATTTACCATCTTTTTATACTGGCAACATTTATCTTGATAATTCTTTGGCATTTCACATTGATTACTTAACAGAATGTATTTGCTGTACATAAATTGTAATTTATATACATAATAAAAAAGACTTCTGCTATTGCTGGTTTTTTATCTCTATTGTAGAAAAGTCTACTAGAGATTGAGGAGAAACTGAAAGGTTTAAAGCCCGTATCTGAACCTCAAGGCAAAGGAAAAAAAATACTTATTCAGGAGATAGAGGATTCAGAAGATTATGAAGGAAGAGGGGAAAATACAGAAGAACGTGAAAGACATGGTGGAGATAAAGGTAATGTCTTATCATTCATTTTCAGTTTTATTTTAACCTAAGGAAAAATTGTTGTCTTTGAGATTGTAATGTTTATTCACACAATCCATTCATATTTTCTTGCAAGGAATTTTGCCTATTCAAAGACTAAACTTAAATTGACTGCTTAAAGTAGATAGGAGTGTGAAATCTAGAATCCACTTTTATTACACATCTTTGTAGCTCTTTCTAGAATGGACATAACAGAGACAAATGGAAAATGTTGCTATAAATCACCTGCTTCCCTGTGCAGTTTTACATCTGTCCTTTGATGTGGACCCAGTTAAAAATTTCTTCTGGAGGGAGAACATTTTGTGTTCATGTGATCTTTCTCTGACACAGCTTTCCCGCCTTCCCACCAACACATTTTTCTCCTGCATTTTTCTTCCCATGCTTGCATCAAAGGGTGTAAAAATGATCAAGTATAATTTGTCAACATCTGTAATTTTTGTTATTACTTGTTTTGGAAACTATATATATATGTATATATTTAAGAGCTCATCTCTGTGCTCTGG
Organism: Sylvia atricapilla; assembly: GCF_009819655.1. Taxonomy (NCBI): domain Eukaryota; kingdom Metazoa; phylum Chordata; class Aves; order Passeriformes; family Sylviidae; genus Sylvia; species Sylvia atricapilla. The sequence goes on from NC_089140.1 coordinate 131,799,102, forward strand.
AAGTTTATGTTAGAGGTAAACAACATGTAATTCTTGTACAGGATGTAGTTTACAAGCAGTCGAAGTGTATCTCCCATTCCTGGATGAGTGTGTGATTAACTGCAAGGCTCTTGGGATGAAGCCACTGGCATAATCAGAATCCATGGCTTGCAGGAGGAGGTGGGGCAGCAGAGGCTAGGAAGGCTTGCATTGGCAGGTTGCTTTTGGATCCGGCTTCATGGCTGGGCTCCTGCCTGCAACAGAATAACATCCCTAGGCTGATTTCACCCTTCTCCTTTCTCTTAGTTATGTTGGTTCTTTAAGGTATTGTGGCATGACAGCTGTGACTTCTATGTTTCTGTGTTTTATCTTGAAACTAAATCAGTCTGTGGGTTTTGCAGCTTAGTCATGAGTGTTGGACTCTACATGTGGGATATAATAATATTTTATTGGCACACAGGATTAGGGAAAACACATTTTTCCACATCAGTTGGTGTCTACCAAATCTCCTGATCTAAAACCTTGGAAGAAAGGGTGCATCATGTCCTTAGCCTTAAATGTCTGTTAATTTGGGGTTGTTTTCTATTGTGAGCATTCAAATGACTATGTGCCTTCTAGCTCCATAGGAAGACTTCCATTCTGTTGATGAAAGGTTAGGCCTTTAAACATAGGGAGGATTGTCAACTGACGCCAATAGCATATGTGTTCCTGTGATATTGATAAATATTTCTGAGATTTAAGTGGCATGCATTGTCATAGATTACTCTGTATTTTCTTTTACAACTGGAAACAAATATGAATTCAGTTCAGGTAATGAATAAAAATGTTCTGTGAACCTAACAGCAGTAAGTAGACTAAAACCTAGTCCTGTAATCACAGGCAGTCCAGTAGTCCATGTAGTCCCAGGTCATGTAGTCACATTTATTTCACACTCCAGTTGGTAAGCCTAATGCATTCCTACTAAACTTACAATTTAGAGATTGGAAGAAAAATCAAAATATTTTTTGTTTTCTTTCGGACTGAAAAGTTGATTTCTTACAGTCTAAATAGAGTGTAGTCACTCTTCATCTTCTGTTTAACTGAAAGCAAAAGTAAATATAGCCCTTTCTGTACAATAGGAACGGAAAATTGCTTGCATCTTAGAGACTATAAGAACCAGTATTCAGATACTGCAAAACCTAAAAATCATGTATATGCTTGACAAGGCACCTGGCATTTTGACATGTTTCTAAAAGTTATAACCTCAAGTGAAAAATAGAATTTAAAGATATATTGATACATTTTAAACAGCCCCTTTTAATTAAGACAAATTTGTTGAGCTGTGTGATAATAACTTGATTACAATATTAAAGAATATTATATATATATTATTATATATTATATAATATTAAACACCCCCCAAACTTCAAATATTCCTATTAGAGTGTTCAGTGGGGTTTTTATAGTTTTATGATGTCCTTCCATTTAAAGTTAATTATTTCAGTAATAACATAAATTAAAATTTTTTTCTAGTTGTGCTTGTTGTCATTCTAGACAAAATTCTGTCCAGACTTTTCAGTACCTTTCTTCAGATTCTCCTTGGCATTTATAATGTGTCTTGAATTTTTTTTTCCTTAAGAAAAGTTCAGAAGTATTGGTATTTTTTTTTTTAGCCCAGAATACTGCTTTCACAAATACGTTTCTCTGTAGAGACCAGTACAGGAGCATTGTTTTTGAGGACTGAAACTAAGAGACAATGAGAACAATATTTGAGAAGTATGGCTCTACATTTTTTTGCATGCTGTTTACTCAGACCTGAAATATTTAACCAATTAGTATTACCCAGCAGCTAAACAAGGTAACTATCAGCATGCCTATTGTCAGGGGGACTCCAGACTCCATATGGAGTCAGAAATGCTTCCTGTTTAATCCAGGACTGGTTCTATGAACTTCATCTTTAGGAAATTTCCTCCTGTATTTAGGAATTACACATTAATGACATTCACATCACACATTATATGCCTGCCTTGCTCTTTCTTTGTCTCTAGAAGCTGGGATGCTCTTTGGCAGTATTTTGGCATGTTTTCTGAAAGCTTGTCCTATCACCTGTTTTTCTGTGACATTTAATTATTTTTTTTTCTGTATGTAAAATGAAAGTATTTTAGCATGTATGTTAAGGAAATTGTTAATGTACTGGTGTCTTCATCTGCCCAGCAAGCATTTTACCAGCATTCTCCCTAGCAAATAGGCTTTAAACATTTTTGGTGTGTTTGACACCACCAGTTGGATGGATAGGTGGATGTCTCAAATATAAATAATTTAAATTTTACGAAAATGTCTGTGTAGGTAGATTTAGCCTATCGTTGTTCCCACTGTGGAGTATGAACTTATTATTATTAATCATGGTATTTCAAAACAAGGACTTCAGCTAGGTCGGAGGCACTGGAGGATTTATTGTTTCTACAAATCTGCTTTTCCATCCTGTTCGGTTTGATTTCAGTAACATTTTGTGTGTTAAAAAAATTATTTCTTTCATTTTGGACCATCTAGAGTTCATCTGTATAGAGTTAGTGTCAGATGTCTTGATAAAGTACATTGAAAGTATCATTCCAACATGTGAAAAAAATTCTGTTGGACAAATAAATACATCAGGTTGAGGGAAGGGGAAGATAGCATCTTAATAGTACCAAAAAGGCAGAGTTGTTCTGTGATTAGTAGTATCGAGAGTCAGGCTCTTGCAGAAATCTGTCTTTGAGTACTGCGGTGGTAATGTGGTAGAAATTCAGCTGAATATGGAAGATAAGAGATTTTATTATCTGATACCCTTACTCTATGATTTTTCCTAACTAAATTTGTAATAACAACGAAAGTTGAATGATCATAAGTATGCATGAAAGGGGTTTTGACATGTTTAAATGAAATTTTCTTGAGAATGTTTGATAGCTTGTGATCTAATTTTAACATGCAAGCTTTTGATTTGGTCACGGAAGATCGAAGCGTCCGTGTTGTAATAGGCGGTAATTAAGGAGTTAATTTCAAGGTGAGCCCTGTACCATTCTGACACCTTAGCACAGGGGTTTCCTTGTGCCCAGCAAGGGAAAACGAGGCTTCGGAGCGATCCCTTCTCAGTAACAACTGCAGGTTACTTGTAAGTAGGAATTTTCCGTAGGCTTAGCAGCGTTCTCTGAGGCAGATAAGCCCCGCTAGCGCGGGCACGCCGCGGGCTGTGGCGGCTGTCGCTGTGCGGCACCCCCCTGTCGCGGCGGGCCGATAGTCGGCGCTGATGATGCGGCTCTAACCCGCCTCATTAACGCCCCTGCAGGCGCGGCCGCGGCAGCCGGGGAGCCCGCCATGGGCAACGCGCACAGAAAGGCGCACGGCAGAGGCGGCGGCAAGGCGCACGGCAAACACAAGGACTCCGCGGAGAGCGCGCAGAAAAAAGGCGCGTCGGAGAAAAAGTCAGAAAAGCATCTGTCCGACCATGAAGGCGAAGTTAATGGCTATTTACGCAGTGATGAGAAGAGCGAAAGCGCCGAAGTTGAGATCTCCAAATCGCATAGAGGAGAGTCTCAGTCGGCTGGTGGTGACAGTTCCACTTCACTTCCCCCTGCTGCAGCAAAACTAAAAAGTGAAGGCAACGAGTTATTTAAGAGTGGACAGTTTGGAGAAGCTGTGCTCAAATACTCGGAAGCGATTGACTGTGTCACTGGTCTAGGTGAGTGTAATGCTTTGAATCTAGAACTGTTTAGATGATTTAAAGGAACTACGAGTGGACGAATTTAGCCTGCCGTCTGCATTTTTGACAGGAGCTAACATGCAGTAAATCTTCATCATTTCAGTAGACAGCAGTTTACGTGACAGAAAATACATTATGATGAGTGAAATAATGTTTTAATTTTCTTGGGGTGCAGCTGTTGGCATTTATTTATGTTTGAATACTTACATATTCTAGGCGACATGATAAAAGAAAGCTCTCTATTGCTTTGCAGTGTCAGCATACTGCATCACTGCAGTGCAGCTCGGAGTAAGCACATCTTTAATTCTTAAGTGTAATTTCAGTAATACTATTCGATTTTAATTGTAACTTCTTTTAGGAGAACAAAGTCCAGACGATTTAAGTGTCTTGTACTCAAACAGAGCAGCATGTTACCTCAAAGAAGGGAACTGCAGTGACTGCATTCAGGACTGTAACAGGTAAATTAAAACCTCCCATGTAGCACAACAACATTCCTGGTGATGATTAAACATTTTAACTGGTATATTGCTAGCGCTGTTTGACTTAGAACAGTATCAATAAAGTCTGATTCCCTGTCTAAGTGACAGATACCTATGTTATGTAAACAATTACGTGGAAACTAGGAAAGGAATAACTTTTAACTTACTGTCTTACTGTGTAAGAGCAGTTTTAAGCTTATTGTGTTCACAGAAATGCATAGCGGGATTAAAATTTTTAATATAAAAGCAGGCTTGCGGTGGAGTTCTGCAGTAACTACATGTAAAAGCTTTGTTAAGCCAGATGCTTATCACAGTATTGGAAATTGCTTTTGAGCGCATGTATGGTGTATGTGTGTGTATTCTTTGTTGGTTTGTTGTTTTGATTTGGGTTTTTTAAATACATACTTTGTAGTAATAAACAGTAATTACAGCTGTTAAGGAATTGAGCTAAAATCCTCTCTGCTTATTGTGGCTTTTAAGGATACAGGAATTAGAGAAGTTCAGACACCTTCAGTAACTTCTAAACTCTGTGTCCCACTAAATTATTACTGTATTTTTGACGTTTTGGGGTTTTTAAATATTTCCAAAGATTGAGTTCATAATGCTGAGGCCTAAGGTGCAAAAAAGTATCTTGCAAGAATTAGAAATCATATTAATTAGTCTGTGGAGTTTTTTGTACAGCAGAATTCTACTGTTAAAAAAAAAAGCCCTCCAGAACTAAAAATCAAATGTGCCTGTACCTTTGTAATGCAAAGGTACAAAACATTTAACTTACTGCATATATTCTACCTGACAGAGTAAGTTCTCTTAAAAAATGACTCATTAGTAGTATTTTGTTAAAATAGATGCAGGATCACAGACAGCTGGCCAAGATGGTGTATTTAAAGCCAATGCGTTTTTCTATTCAGGAAGTTCGAAGTATGTAAGACATCAGCTGGAATCAGTAATACAGAGATTTTAGGGTTTATATTCCTACAAATTAGAAGCTTTTTAGTCTTACTGCCTAATGATAGTGTTCTTAGTGTCATGCATATTTTCCTGGATGCACAAGAACTCATGATGCTTAGTGGTAGAAATAATTTAGAGACTGGGAAGCAGAACTGCAAACCTGCAAACACGTGTAAGTTAGGCATTGTCAAATAAATCTTCTGTAGGCAGCACAGTATAATAAAAGATGTTACTTGATTTCAAAGTAAAAAATTATGTAGGGTTTATGTTAGGAGAAACCTCCCCATGAACTATGCTTGGTCTTGCAAGAAGTTGCCCAGAGATGCTGGGCAGAGATTCCCTTGGAGGGTTTAAAGGCCCAGCTGTGTTGAGCCCCAAGCAACCTTGTCTAATCTTGGAGCTGACTGTATCTGTAGCAGAAAGCTGGGATATCTCAATCTGGATTGCTTTATCACTTCATGAAATCAAATTGCCTAGACTCATCTTAATTTCACTATTTCAAAAGTTTATCTTTCTTTAGCAAGATTCATTGAAAAGAAGGTAGTCTTTAAGAAATAGAGCCTTTGTGGACTGCTTCATATTGCTGGAAAAGGGCATGGTGTTGGGAAGGAGTTCTAATTGCACAACGTTGAGCTTGGTGTTGACCGGGCAGACAATCAAAAATGTAAACAGACAAAAGACAGGCAAAAACCTAAAGTCCAGAGAAAGACAGATCTATATTCCTGTCCTAGTCAATGGGTTTTTTAAAGTGCATGCTTCCTTTTAAGGAAGAAGGACTGAAAGTCATGTAGGCAAAAGCACCATATATTTGAAATCCTTGTAGATCTAGGCATGACTTGAGAAAAATAGCTTTTGCTCTTAAGCAGGTGCCTTTACATTAATTATATCTTGGTGATGAGAGTAGTTTTCCAGATGGAAGATAGAGCTTTGAGTAAAGTAAGCTGCAGTAGAAGCATTAACAGTTTCAAAACTGGGTGTAATTTAGGGTGTTGATATGAACCACTCGGACCCATTTTCCTTAGTTATTTTACTCTAAGTGCCATCTGAAATTACAGAGTTACATATAGATGAGTGTATCATAAAATAGTTCTATTAGTATTATTTCAGTTACTGTTTTTCAATCCTGCATTTTTCTTTTTTTTTTTTTTTTTTTTTTTTTTTTCCCAGAGCTCTGGAGCTTCAGCCATTTTCCCTCAAGCCTCTTCTACGCCGAGCAATGGCCAACGAGTCCATGGAGCGATACCGACAGGCGTACATTGATTACAAAACAGTCCTGCAGATAGACAGCAGCATCCAGGCAGCAAACGACAGTGCTAACAGGTAACTCCACACAGAAGTTCTCTGATAGTAGTCAAAATAAAAGAACAGAATTCAAATTAGTTTGTTTTACACGCTCCCTCTATTGTAGCCTCGGAATTGTTGCACAACTAGTTCGTTATAGGTAGAGGATTTGGCTATTCTTCTAGTTGTTTTCTCATAATTTCAGTTTTCCTCTCCTACCAGTGGGTGCCTTTCCTGCTTTTCAAAAATCTAATATTTTAAGTATTTTGAAGTTGTGTTTTTTTTTTTTTTTTAACTAGTGCTTCTGCTTGGTCTCTTTCCTAACTTGTATTTTATACTATGTAAAGTAATACTTAAGGTCCATGCCATTTCTCTGACATCCTGTTTCTTTTACATATTAACAGTCTTTCTGTGGCAGTTGGAGGTTTATGTTAAGTGTGAATCCTTCTGTATGCTGCAGTTGTGGAAATACTGAAGTATCTTGATACAGTGGTTGGCTACAAAGCTTAAAGGTGTAAAAAATAAAATTGGATATTATATTCAAGTATTAATACTTTCAACATGAATTCTTGCTGCCAAGAGAGATGTTTGAATTTCTCTAATTATGCTTTAGTACTATAAAGTTGAAAAGAGAATAGTCATTAATCACTGAGCAGGAGCCCACGTGCATGTGGCTTTTACAGTGGAATGTAGTAGTTTTTATCTTCTTAAGGCAAGGCTATGAGCACTTGTACTATTCATTAAAAAGTCCATAATATATTTCTTTAAAATCCATTTATTTGGCTAGAGGAAATTGTGACACTTTATAATCTCTTAAAAGTCCTAATTTTTTGATAACACAAAAATTGTTAGTGATCCTCTGTATCTGTGGTGATAATAGGGCAGTTGAATTGGTGGAATAACTGCTTATTCTGGTACCTATGCAATTACTACACTTTTAAAAAATCTCCTTGGCTTATTTTATCTGCAGGTACTTTTTTCATATTTCTCCTTGACTTGGAACTTGCTTAGCAATAAGCTTATTTTCCTTCTTCCCTTAACACTCTTCCTTTTCTCCTCTCTAGGCCTTCCTTATGTTTTTAGCCTCACTGCTCATTACTCTTTTCCTCCCTGGCAACCCATCACCTTATTTCAGCTGCTTCTTCCTTCTTCTCTTCTGCTGGTAATTCTTTTTTGCTTGCGAATTACTGGTTTCTAAACCATAGATCTCCTGTGTAATTGAACCTTAACTATATTCTTTAAAAAATATTTTAGCATTTGAAACTTCCACTGAAACTGTACTAAAGCTTTCATTTTCATTTCCGAAGTAAGAGACCTTGCTAAAAACAAATTAAAAAAACCCCCACAACATTATTGTACTGCCTTTCAAGTTAAAGTGACTACCCCAAATGTAATGGTTTTTTGTATTTTTTTTTTTTTTTATATTAGGGAGATCAGATCTTAACAACCTTCTTTTATTGGAGGATTTCTTGGTTTAAAATTCTCTGTGGGGAATAGGATAGAGATGCTCTAGGATGCTTGCTGACAGGAAAAATTCAGCACCCTTCTTGTGTCTGAGGGTGGGTTTGATAAACCATGTTGAAGCTTGTCTCTCTGTGCTTACATAGCTAAGCAGACTTTCCAAAAGCCTTAGAATCAATTACATGCTTTTAATACTTACATAAAATACAAGGATTTTTAACATCAAGCCTTTACCTGATCATTTTGCAATCAAAAGGAAATAATTGAAGAGTTTAGATGTATAATGGAAACAAGTATAAGCAGTTGTTTGGCTGTTTCTTATGTTGATTAGTAGATGTTAAATTGTGTCTTTTATTGATTCCTGAGATGATTTTTTTAGACAAACTGAAAAGACTGGCTCTTTAAATGTTGTGTGTCAAATAACTAGAAATTGCATTTCAGGCATGCTTTTAGTTAGTGGCATTTTCCTAACTTTGTGAACATCAATGGATTTCCTACTTTATATATTTTAATTTCCTCTTGAGTGTTTAATTATTCACTTTTCTCTGTTAGAAATACAGAAGCTCTAATGTGTGGGAGTACATTTATTTCCTTCTACTAAATTGAGGTTTCATTCCAGTTATCTCAATTCCTTTAGTATCAGTGAACAAATTGCATGGAATATCTTGGAAGTTGTTTTTACAAAGTCCCATATGAGTACTCTACTGCAGAAAGAAATTTGTGGTCAGCTCCAGAACTGCAGGATTGTTGGGTCAAGCCAGGGTGTTGCTGGCAAGATATGAGTGTATTTGTCCCAGCTTTTTCATGAGACACCTGTGCTTTTTAAACTAATCCTGGCACACAGGTGTGCATTTTTGCAAAAGACTCTGCTTACATTATGATAGTCAGTTGATCATCAGATACTGCAGGAAGGATTCTTTTTGTGGATTTTGATGGATTAGAGTTTTTTCCTCCAACTTTTTAAGCCCATTATGATAAAGGAAAAACCAAATTAAATAGGAAGTCAATATGACTCTTGTTTCCTGTAGAATTACTCCATTACTTTCTGTGGGAAATACCTAAAGTTAATTAATTGACGTGTTAATATGAAGTGTACTGTTTTGTTGCCTAAAAAAACAACCTGAGTGAAGCTTTGGGTTCTTCAATTTATGATGGTGCGCCACATTTTTTTCTCAGCAGTTGAGTTCAGGCTATCATTAAAATCCTGAAGTTTTAATAAAATTAGAGCAAAGCAGTACTTGGACAAGCCACATTGTTGGTATGTCCTCTAAGATACTTAGGAGTGGTACAGGCCCCTGCAAGGGCATGTGCAGTTAACACACATTAAAATAGTCTTTTTTTTATCAGTTAGAAAATAAACAAAGAAACTCCGTTATACTATGGAATGTGATACTCTGTGAATGAAGAAATTTACTTTCAAGTCAAAAACATGTTTTTTATGCAGCATAGCGTAAGACAAACTTGCTCATTATATAGGTCTACAAACAGACTTTTTAGTCTATCATTCTGTAAATTTTTTTAGTAATTGCTTTACATAAAGGAGATAAGAACTGGTGCTGCTTCTTCTATTATTTTTTGATCAGATGGCAGTGGGAAAAGAATATGGTCTTGGGCGCTCTGATTCTATTGCCAAAGCACTACACTGACACTGTTTTTTTAATAGCTGTTATTCAAATACTTAAAAAGAATGCAAGTAAATAAGAAAACTCTGTTGGGCAATTTATATTCACTCTGTGTTGTCATTTGTGCCACTTTCAAAGTTCTTAGTTTCGGGGTTTTTTTTGGATGTGTGTTCGTGTAGTATGTTTTTTATACCTACGTTAGATGGTAGTGCACCTGATCTGAAAATTTTAGTAAATTATGAGTTAGGCTTTTTTGCCAGTTGAACTTGATTCTGAAGCCTATTTTGAGATTAGGAGATGTTTACCACACTGTTACTCTTATCATAATTGATTTTTTTTTTAACAGTGCAAAATTTCTAATGGAACCATGAAATCTTAAATTGCTTCACTTACTATGTCTACTTATGTCTTTCTGCAAAAGTGAAAAAGGCAATGGGAAACTCCCACTTAAATAGTTTTTGGATTGAACCACATATACTTGGAAGTAGTTGACATATATGTGTGTTGGTTTAAGAAAGGCTAAACAGTTTTGATATGTAATGAAGATATTTTTAAGTGGGGATTAATTGATAGATTTCCAACTATATAACTATGAAATGCAGTGTAATGCAGACTACTTTGTGACCTTCATTGCTTTTTTTAGACTGTTGTTATGGAAGAGGTTTCATTTGACATTTGCATATTTAAGTATCACATTTTGACTGAGAATACTGTAGTCTACACTTACTACAAATAACAGCAATGAACAGCTGAGAAAAGTAATAAGTACATGGAAAATTTTTTTTTATTTCTTAACTGGATGTGGTAGGCAGCATTTAGAGCTTAGTTGCAGAATCAGTCATTGGCTTAAATATTAATAGATCATGCTGAAGTCAGCTTGTCTTCTAAATGCCAGCATAATACTCTAAAGTTGAAAAGGTCTGAATCTTAAGTGAATGTGATACTGTTGACTGCTGTGATAATATTTTTCAAATTAGCCTTAAGGATAATTGTTCAGGTTTTTTTCTTCAAAAATTCGAACATTGCAGTAATGAATTGTTTGTAAATTATTAAAGTGTGAGTTAAGTATTTGAAAATTCATGTTGGTGGGACTGTTCTTTTTCAGAATAACAAAGACTTTAATAGATCAGGATGGTCCCAGTTGGAGGGAGAAGCTGCCACCAATTCCAGTTGTTCCAGTTGCTGCTCAGCTACACAGGTGGGATGGAGGAAACCTCACTTCAGAGAATAAGCCAAGTAGTACAGACGTCAACAGGGAAGAAGAATTACAGATGGACCGTATGTATAGCTAATGCCAATACTAATTACAAAATGGAATACATTTTAGCAATGTCAAAGGAAGTGCTTTAGAAAAGCACACTAAGGGATCTTTGTGAAAAGCCAAAGTAAGTTACTGTCATTTATGTGATGGAGTTTAATGTGCTTGTGGAGCAGAGTTATGGTAATTTTTTTGAACCAAGTGTTGTAGTTTGCAGCATGTAATTTCTGAAGTTATATAAAATCAGCAGAAATGCTCATCAGCAAAATATCAGCATCACCACGGCCCAGCTTCTGGCCCTGCACAGGGCACCCCAAGAGTCACATCATGAGCCTGAGAGCATTGTCCAAAACCTTCTTCAACTCTGTCAGCCTTGGTGCTGTGACCACTTTCCTAGGGAGGTGTTCTAGTGCCCAGCCACACTCTCTGGGTGAAGAACCTCTTTGTGATATCCAACCTAAACCTCCCCTAGCTCTGCTTCCTTGAGTCCTTTCACTGATCCTGAGAGTGAAGAGATCAGTGCCTGCCCCTCTGCTTCCCCTTGTGGGGACATTGAAGACCTCAGTGTGGTCTCCCCTCAGTTTCCTCCAGCCTGAACAGACCAAGTGACCTCAGCCATCTCATATATCTTCCCCTCCCCCAGTGCTTGAGGTGAGGCTGCCCTAGTGCACAGCAGAGCAGGACAGTCCCCTTCCTTGCCTGGCTGGCCATGCTGTGCTTGATGCTCCCCAAGACATGAGCATCAGTGGTTTCCCTGACATCATAATACAGGTATAACATAGTTTTCCCCTAGAAAAACCACCACCCAAACAAACACCCAACTTTGGCAGAAAATATTTAGAAGACACCTTTCAAATATGTTCTGGACTTGTCCGTTGATAATCACTGAGTGCTGAACTCTAGGAAACTAACTTCCTTCCTTTTTTTCCCCCCCTTCATTGCAGTTTCCATTTTTCTGTTTCAGTAAATAAAGTGAAGGAAGCTCTCTGATTCAGTTCTTACTGACATTAAACACTCCCTTCGCAAACGCTTTAACTGTCATTCCTTATTCAAGTATTAATTGGTTTCCCTTTGAGTTTATTTCAATATAAAGTAGTATTGAAGATAGTCTCCCCTCGATTAACCACAGGGCTGACTGCGGTTTATAATTGGGCTGTTGGCCAAATACACACCCAGTGATGGGATTATTTGTCTATAATTCATTACTGCAATATTGAGCGTCCTCCAAGTGCTTGGCAGCACTTTGATGCTAAACAGGTCTCAGTCTATTTCAAATAGAATGGGCTTTGGTTAGGCTTTGTTTTTATAAATATTAAAAAATGATTGTATAACTGTTTTCTTCACTGAAGGTTGACTCTTGAAGTTCTGGTTGCCTTCTTATGCCTCTAATGCATCAGTGAGACCTGACAATGATAGCTGGTACTGAAAGGCTGCCAGCAAAAATGTTCAATCAGTAGTTAAACCTGACTGTTGGCTGGCACTTTTTTGCAACAATTGTATGTTTTTCTTTGTGTCTTACAACTTGAGTTGTAATTTAGTTATGTGTTTCATGTAGTTTGTTTTTTCCCCAAGTCCACAGGTAGTTTTCTGGCATAAGAAACTGTCATGTTTTTATAAAAGAACTCAATGAGTTCAGTTGTTGGTTATATACAGTGTTGAAAACCAGAAGCTTGGCAGGGGGGTCCTATTCTTTAGCATGGTGCAAAAAATAGATAATTTCATTATGATTTACTTAGAGCTACGTTGCGAATTACTGTTTGCTCACAACAGAGTCATGAAGCTGCAGTCAAGATCAGTTTTTCACTACAAACACAGCAAAAAACTGTAGCCTAAACCAAAAGCATTTGCAGCTAAGGAAAGGCAATTACAGAATAACACAGTATTAATTAAAAAAAAAAAAAAAAAGTGTAGTTAGGTGTTTCCAGGTTCCTCACAGCATCCTTTAGAAATAGTTCTTAGCAGAATATTACTGAAGTATCCCTAACTCCAACTGATGTGATGATTTGTTTGTCACTGTCAGTATAGCATGGTAATTGTGGTAGTTGATTGCAAAGAGATTATTAGATCAAACTATGGCCACCTTGGTGTGATGGTGGAAGGCCTTTAATCCTGCTGATCAAATCTCCACTCTTGTAAGTAAAAGCAGGGTCTCAGTGGGGACAGGTAGGCCTTCTCTACCACACAGAAACTGGGAAGGCTTAGAGCTGTCTGTTGCATTCCCATTATGTTCAGAGTGTGTTAATGCTGGTGGATGGGGCCGTATTTGTGGAGCCAAATGTAGGTGTGGTCATGTCTTTGTTGGAGCAGCAGGGGAGGCTGGGGACAGGAGTGGCTGAGTGCTGTGACAGAGGGACTCCATTGCCAGGCATTAATCCTTAGTCTGCACAGATCATTCAGCCACCCTTAATGAACTGACCTCATGTGACACTGTGATCCTTTCATGCTGTAGGTGAGGAAGCTATGGAGAAGTTCAAGAGGTTGAAAAATGAAGGGAATGATTTTGTAAAAATGGGGGAATATGAAGAAGCTGCAAATAAATACAGTGAGTGCATGAAGTTAAATACTGAAGAGTGTACTGTCTACACTAACAGGTAAAGATCCAAAAGCTAATGTTGCTTTGTGGGATAACAGTAGTTATATTTTTCATTTCAAATAGAGATTTTGCATCCCTTCACTCATGGTTGTGAAAAAGGGATTGTTTTCCTACTTGGTAAGTGTTTGGATTTCTTGTAAAAACATTTTTCAAGGGAAGCAGGTATTTATGTCACTGATACATATCTTAAAATCTTCTGTATAAACAGAGTGAGCAATAGTAGAAGTTATAATTAGCATAGGATTTTGCAGCATTTTTGAGATTTTTTTTTCCAAGAATACTGGTATAATTTTAATTAAAAACCTGACATGCAGTAGCAATATCTCAGATATGAAGAGTAATAATTCAGAGAAAATGTGCATTCTGAGAAAATAAAAGTAAGAACACCATCATACATCAGCATTATTTTAAAGGTTGACCTAATTCAGCAGTATAATTCTTTATGCTGTAATCTTATCAGCTTCTACAAACTAAGAAGGATTTGATTAGACCGGTACTTGAATAGGAGAGTTCCAAGTAATAATTAGGTACAGAGAGCAGTGTTATGCATTTAATCCAGAGCACATTTTTACCCAGAATGGCTGTATAAAATCTGTATTGCATTAACCACTATACTATCATACTGTACTAACTAGGGTCTGCTTTTAAAACACTTGCATGTCTGCTTAACCTCAAGCATTAGTCATACGTGAATTTTGACTTTTATTGCAGGAATTTCCCTTCTCTAAATCCTTCCAGTGTTCTTGATAGTTAATGATTTTACGTACTTTAAAAAAAATCACATTGAGACTGAACTGTTTGAAGTATTGTAATTAACATTTGCAAGTCAGAAGATGTTGCCACTACAGCACTGTAGAATTTACTTATATTGCAGTATATTCTGTTTTTCTGTATTAGAGCTCTCTGTTACTTGAAACTGTATAAATATGAAGAGGCCAAGAGAGATTGTGATCATGTTCTTCAGATAGAAGATTCTAATGTTAAAGCTTTTTATAGAAGAGCACTAGCGTACAAAGGATTACAGGTGAGGAAAAAGAACATGTATTCTTAAGCACTTCTAAACTTGCTTATCCTCTTCAAAGGCAATGCTGTAGTTGCTTCAATGTGTGAATACAAAGCAAGTACTCAGTGTGATGATTTATTACTTTGTAGAGCATTAGGCATACATAAAACATTACATAAATATTTTTGCTACATAAAAACCTGCATGTTGATGTAATAATTTGAGAAAATACAAGAATATTGCAATAAGTAAGGTTTTACTGATTAGTTAAGTGAGTTTCAGATCTGTTCTAATGTTCTAGTATTCTCCTTCTGGGTACCCCGATCTGTTTTATCTCTCAAGGAGTTTACTATAACTTTGCGCAAAACAAGTGGATTCTCTCCAAGTCTGTCTTCATCTGTTCGAACTAAATTCTCTAGCTGTCTTGGCATCTGCTCATGTTTTAAGTGTCATATTAAATGAGGTTTTTAATTATTGTTGTTTTCTCTCTCTTTGTTCCCCAAATGCATACTAACCCTTTGTCAGTACTGTACTTTGTCACTCTGTGGCAATGTCAGTAGTCAGTCTTTCCATCTGCACAGTGGTGGTGTCTCTACAGGGCTCATCTTACATACAGTTTTTAGAGTATCCTTTTACCTGATCATCATAAATGCGGACACATTGTTCATATCCATCCTGAACATGACTTTAGATCTCATGTTCCATCACTGGAACCGTGTTGTTTTCTTACTCCCTCCCTCTGGTGCTCCCCAATCTTCTGTGATGTTAAATTAGCCTTTCCACTCCATAATCCGCCCACAGCAATCCTTGCTCTACCCATCAGGTCTTACTTGGTACTGAATTATCAGCTTCTTGATTTTGTAGGCCGATGATGGCAGCTCTCATCTGCTTTGTGTTAAATTTCCTAGTGTCTGTAAACAAGCATCTGAAGTGCTGTCTTCTGTGTTGCAGGAGTGCACTGGAGGTCCACCAAGTTTTGTCATTGTCCTTCAAATGAATGGACACTTACTCAGACCTCCATTGTGTTTGATGCCTTAACAAAAAATTACTGTATGTGTCTCAGCTTACAAATCACCTGAAAACCTGTTTGTGCTTAGCAGCATAGCAGCCTATTCTCATCCCATGTTATAATTCCAAATGCAAGTCCTAGGAAAGTGATACATTTGTCCTCTGTTGCAGTAGCTATGAAATTTTGAAAGTGTGAAGAGTCCTAATTTTGTGTAATGTTTATTCTGTAATTGTGCTAAGCTACCTGGTATTAATCATCTCTAACCTTATGTTGTTAAATTTGATAAAACATGAATATAAATATGAGTACATAATCATTCTACCAGACAGAAAGAAAGGGTGTATTACACACTTCATGAAGAAGGTCAAGAACTGGAGAAATAACTTCTGCTTTTTTGTGTATCCTAGAAAAAAATACCTATTTTTGTATTACTCAAGACAACCTGAAACAGTGTTGATGAACTCCATCAGAACAGTCTGAGCTGTGGACCCCCAAAATGTTTTGTTGTGGTTGGATTTAATGCCTTCATTATTGCCAATTTCAGGGATGAAAGTGATAGGTAAAATCAGAGAAAATGACAAAAATTATCTGAAATTGACAAATGACTCTGTAATAAAGAATTGTATGAAGTAAAGACATGTAGTTGGACAAAGACCTAGCTAAGGTGGGAAGTCTTATTTGTATGCAATTAGACACACATTTAACTACAAAAGCTGCAGTGGAATTTAATGTGGCAAATGAGAGGGGTTTAATAGATTTACCATGATGTAGTTAAGGGAAGATCAGGAGAACTATTAGTGAGATGTGTTAGGCCTAAAACACAGGACCCCAAACAGCATCTCCTGCAGCTGTCAGTCCACTCACTTGTTTTGCGTGTAGTTGGGCAGTTGGGCAGGCTGCAGTTTTACATTCTGCAGTTTCACAACCAAGTAGGGTTGATTGCTGACCCTTGTTCCTCTTTCCAGAAGTCTGTTCCAGAATCTCATTTCTCTGTAGTTGTGAATCCTCACATCTGTAATTCAAATGATTTAGCTTAATTAGTAGTGGATTTGTGATGAAAGCAACTTAGCCCCTTTGTGCATTCCTTTGTTAGGGGTACATAATCCTCATTCTCTCACTCTTCCTTCGTGACCTAGCAGGCTTCAGTTCACCACTGATGTCCTGCAGCCTCTCTGCACCTTGAATACCAGTATGGCCACCAGTATGGAACAAAATGTGGGAAAGAGTTTGAGTGACTGGGACACTGGTTCCTCTCTTACAGTTGGGGTGCTGAGAAGTACCTCAGGTGGTACATTAGGATTTTTTTCCCCATGATAATACAAATGATTTCATAGTAACCTTATGATGGTGCTCGGGAACAGAAGAAATGCTAGACCATTCACACAAGAAATTTTGTTGGTTTTTTACTGTCTGCATGGTCTTCTACTGTTCACTGCTGCATTTCCTCTTTATTTTTGATACTCTAGCCCCTGATATGTCTTGATATTTTTAATATATGGTGATTCCAGTCCTCCTCAATTGATGCTATTAACTTTATCTTTCTAGAAAATTTAGTCTAAAAATAGTAATTATACAGAAAAAAAGTGAAATAAAAACATTAAACAAATTACAAGGCTGATTACTGAGGAACTGTGTCCTAATGCCACTCTGTCACTGTAATTCTCCTAATCTTGTTTAGCCCGGAGGTCATAACGTAATCCCAGTCTTCTCAAGTATTAGCAAAATTTCACTGTAAGAGATGGTCTATGGGATTGAATCCCAGGAAGATTAGATATATCTTTTAGTCAAAGCTCAATTTAATTTGCTTATTGGCAAAGCAAGTATGCAAACTTGCTGGACTCACATTATATTAATTTTGAAGCAGTGTTATACTGTAACAAATTATGCTTAAAAGCAGCAAACTTCAATAATTTGCTCTGTGATACAGGGAAGAAGTTTCTGAGACTAAAGTATTTCATATTACATATTTAATTAGAAGTATTTAGTCATAGAGTATTAACGCATTCTCATTTCCTTTTTCCCTCTAATGAAATCACACTACCAGTATTCAGATTATTGTTGTCTGCTTAGTGTCCAGATCCCAGTATTTTTACCTTTCTTACTTGTAAAGGACTGTATGGTACTTCAAATTTATTTTTCTAGTGATGTGGTTATGAGAAAAATCTTTTCTTTTACTTACAGAATTATCAAGCCAGTATTGATGATTTCAACAAGGTGCTTCTAATAGATCCAGATGTTCTTGAAGCACAGAGGGAATTAGAGGAGGTAACCCAACTGCTTCACCTTGACAGCAGCGCTGGAGCTGGCAGTCAGCAAACACAAGGGAAGAAAATAACCATACAAGAGGTGGGATACCTGTTCATTTCTTAAAAGCAAACACAACAGAAGCCACACATACAACCAGATAATATTAAAGCTTTTGTTTGCCTATCTTGAATCTCTATTGTTGGGGGGATGGTGTTGCACATCATGTTGAGGATATTGGAGGATTTTTACATAGGATAAATCTTGGACTTCTCACAGGCATATTCAGACCTACAGCAGGAAGGGGAATAGTCCATTTAGATGGCATTAAACTTGAGGATATGCTCCTTGTAAACAAAAGCTGCCTAAGCTTTGAAATATACAAAGAGTTTTACAGAGTGCAGCTGTGAAATAGCAGTTTTGTTTGTCAAGTCTGTGCTCCTTGGGCAGCCTTTGGGGCTGTGCTGGCAGAGGTCTGCAGTCAGCAGATGTGCTGGCTGCTCCTGTGCTGGGCCTAAAGTTACAGGTCTGAAAAATGAAATCCTACCCTAAAGAGCAAGGGTAAAACATCTGTAGGATCTTACAAATGAAACACAGGATGTACTGTTATGTACAGGATCAAAACATTAGCTTTGCACAGTTCTGGGTAGAATTAGGTGATGAAAGGATTTTCTCAGTCATCTGATATTTTTGGATTGTAGCTTTGCTGGTCGTTTAAGAATTATTTTTTCCCCTTTTCATTTAAAAATGTATAGTTAACATGCATAGTTACCAGTCTGTACAGTGATACTGTAATTTGATAATGTAATTTCACAATGTGCTATACTGGAAGCTGCAGTTATTAATATAGGAAAAAAATAGGTTCTTGAAGTACTTCAGGTAGTCACGAGCTCATGGGATTTTATGTAACTGGCATAAGCTGGTATAGTGTTAATTAAGCTCTGAGTTGTAACGAACAAAGGGACCTGGAAAATGTTAGAGGAGTTTTGGGAAGGGACCATGTAGTTCAGAGACCAGCTAACTACATTGCTGGCCCTGGTAGTTTTTTTAGGGGTGATGCAGGAAGCATTTATGTCTGCTGTTTTAATTACAACTGCCCCTCTCTCGGCTGCTGTAGTACAAGGTAGTCCCATGAAAACAGACTGAAAAAAAATTAGAAAAATAACGTATCATCATTATTTCATGTTGATCAAGCTATAATTATATAAAAGACAGGTTTCTCCATCGATTCTAAGGATTGTTGAAGGATAGAACAAAACATCTATAAGCCAAATGCAGTATTTTCCAAAAATTACTAATCCCCTGTTCTATGCAATATAGTATCTTCTGAGTTTTCAAGAGACTTTGGCATTGAGAGACCCTGTTGAGCAAGTTTAATCAGATTATACTAATTTCACAAGCTTGATGGCTTGAAATAGATGTTAGCAAATGTAGTTGCCTCCATAGTTAATTTTTAGCGCCTGATTCATGAAACTTCATAGAGGCTGCAGTCTCGGGAGAGGTTAAGTGGATAGTGAGGCAGTTCATCCATGCTGAGCTTTCTCTTTCCAAAGCAAAACTCCAAACAACAACCCGATCTAGCTGCCTTGTGCCTGTCTGAACTGCCCTGGAGGCACTGCAGAGAAATGAAACCTGTGTGTCTGCTGCTTTGACTCCAGTTGTCCCTGTCTTCTGGAACTTCACTTTCAATGCACGTGTAGAGTCCTCCTTTCTCCCAGTGCTCTCCAGGGGTGATCCCACAGTGCAGTGCCAAGCAGTGAAAAGGAGGTGTAAAAGCCACACTTTGGACTGTGAGCCCTTAAAAGTGAATTAGAGAGCTCCTGTTCTGGGGGCAGTAGGACGTGGAAGAACATGGGTGCCTTTCTTTTGTGAAGAGCAGACTGCCAGATTTAATCCAGTGCTGTGATGGATAAAGGCAGTTTATGGAGCTTCAGGTTATCTCTGTGTCCCCATGAAGTGATCTGTTGCCACTTTGTTTGTGAAGGTGACTGAAGCTGCTGGACAGGACGAGAGGCAGTTTGCTGCAGCAGGAGATGCTGAGACTCCCCGCGTTCCAAAGCGAGAGAAACTCCGTGTTTGGGAACCAACCAACGCTTACGACTTCGGTCAGATCGTGAATGCAGTGAATGCCAATAAGGATAAAGCTGCTTGTGCAGATCTTTTGACAATCACTGAGCCAAAAACATTGCCAGTGCTGCTAAGTAACAAACTTGAAGGAGAAATCCTTCTGGTTTTTATCCAGTCATTGGAACATTATGTAGCTAGAAAAGATCCTGGCCTTGCATATCAGCACCTTTTCTACTTAAGCAAAGCAGAAAGATTTAAGGTAAGAACCGAACCTGATTGAATGTGTACTTCAATTGCACAGAAATCTAAAGGAGAATTTCATATCTTAAAAGGAAAAAACACACTGACTTTTGTGTCTCTGTCAGATGTTACAATTTTCAGTGAACCTGTGCTGATTATAAAATAATTTGTTTGGGTTGTTTTGTTTTTTGTTTTTTTTCAGGTGGTGCTGGCCCTTCTTAGCAAAAATGAAAAAGAAGAGGTACAGCAACTGTTTGACTTACTTTCAGAAAGCCAGAGTGATCAGTATGCATTGGAAGATCTTGAGAGCCTTAAAAAGGTTTATGAACTTTAGGAAGTTAAAGTTTATTGGCTGCATGCATATGTTTCACCTTACAAGATGAATGAATGAACTCTGCAGACTTGGCTGAATTCAAGAGGGTCTTTACCTGGACTGCTGGAATTCTATTTTGTTTTGACAGAATATGCACATTTAAAACTTGCTGCTCTTTTCTTCTTGTTGTTGTATACATCTCTAGAATTCAATGCCCATCTCTGTTCAGTAACAGAGTTTATTTCATTTGGCATACTGATTTTATTTAGACTCAGAAAAATATATTTTACATTATATATACAAAGCGAAATACCTTGATGGTGCAATAGGTAAATACACTTTTAGTCAGCTCTTGTTACATCATTTTGTGAGTTCTATGTTCTTGTGATAAAGAAGTGTCTTCAAGATAAATGGGTCAGTTACTTTTAGCAGTAACTTCGCTAAAATGAGTTTACGGAAAGTAAACATTTTCTGAAAAGGTAGCATTTTTCAGAAAACTCCTGTGGCCCATCTGTTTATTCATTATTCCTGGTCTGTACAAAACAGATTTAAATATTTTGGCTCAAAACATCGTAACAAAAAAGGTGAATGAATTATATATTAGCTTGTCACGGAAACAATTATTAAATGGATGGGTATATTTTTAACAAGTGAGTAATTTTTAGTGCACAGAGAACTTTTTTCCTGTGTGGGCAGGAGGATGGCAGTTTTTCTGACTTCTTTTGGGCAGTGACAGAACAACAAATGGCTGCACTTCACAATAGAAATACTTAACTCTGAGTTTTGTAATCAGATTATTTAAAATACCAGCTATTTCTGTTTACAGATATATTTATAAAACTAAAACAATTTTTTGGACCAGTATGATTTTTTTTTTAAATTTCAGGCATTACTTACATTTTATATTTGATTCTGACAAAGTTCCTTCAAAGGTGAAGCTTTTAAATTTTTCAGATACTCCGATGCCTTCTTTGCACAGGTGATATAAATGTATATCAGACTCACTTGGCACTGCAGCAATATCATTAAGAATGTTGTTCTAATGAATTTTATTCTCAGGTGTATATTAATTAATAAAGTTTTTTTCTTGAGAAGTACAATTATGGCTTCTTTTTTAGTTCAGTACACTTCAGGCTTATAATTCTGACATGTGGATTATGAATTTCAGCTTGGAGTGCCAAGAGTGTGGGTTTTAATTCCTATAACATCATCAGTACAACTTACTTAGCAATTAACAGGTTTTCACTTTGTGTGTGTGTGTGTGTGTGTGACCTCCTCAGATTAAGGCAGACCCTAAACTTTGGTTGGTTGAAGATGTGAAACACCAGCAGTACCTGCATTTTGGTGATGGTCCTGCCTCATTCAGATTTCATTGAGATTGGCTACTTTTTTAGACAGTGGGAGGGCCTTACAAACAGGCAGAATTTCTAAAGACACAGAACTGGGGAAAAAATGGAATCAAACACATGTAAGGGACTGCACTGCTGGTTTGGCCTGAACAGCTCAAGACAAGGGCACCAGTCTTCAAACAAGGGGCAGCATTAGACCACTGGAAGGCATTTTGGGGGCAGGGGGTGCAGAATGGAATGTCTTGGCGTGCATTTCACCATTTAACAGGTAAGGGCTGCCTAAGTCCATTCCTCTTGCCTTAGTCTGGGAAACTGCAGGAGAAATCGCTGTAGCCCCCAACAGCTGGAGTTCAACAGCAAACTTGGGGTCAGAGACAATGTCCTTAGCCAGGTGAGGCCGAGTGGCCTCTGCACAGAGCCAGCCACAGCATCCCAGGTGTGGCACTGGAGCAGCCGCAGTCCAAAAGCAGCTCCTTGCTCACCATGGGACATGCTGCAGAAGTGTTTTGTGCCCTGTGTAATGGTCAGCAGGAGAAGCCAGAGCTGAATTAGTGCTCTCCTCACTGCTGGGCCAGGAGCTCATCTCTCCCTGGGCAGTCCCCATCCCTGATACTCCGGGTCTAATTTTCCCCTCCTGTTTTTCATCACTCCCATATTTTAAATCTTGTTTCAGCTCTGTGCTTGGCCTTTATTTATGCTGGTTTTTCTGTTTCCCTCTGCCCTCCATAATCTCTTCTGCAGCTTTGGCATCTCTGCCAGGCAAAGGTAGGACTGTAGCTGCTACCTCAGCACTGCAGCGCATGGCATCCTCATTGTGGACACAGCACCCAGAAACAACAGAGTGGGCAAAAGTGGGGAGCAAGAGCACCCCAGATGTCTTACCTGGCCTTGTGGCAGGGGGACCCCAGTCCCAGCATGGTGTTATGCTCTCGGCTTGTCACTCACCCCCTCAGCATCAACATCCACACCCCTGTAAAAACAAACCAACCAAACCCAACAGCAGGACAAGAACAGGAGCAGAGCATTGGTTCTGCAGGTGATGGGAGCAGGGGAGCGAGTGTGACCCTGCAGTGGCAATAATGCAGCCTGTGACACACACAGATGTGTCCTGTACTGCCAGGCCTGCAGAGACCCAGCTGCTCCTGGACACACATTCCTGGTTTTCACACAAGAGGTGACAGCAAGATTCTGTAGCCACTAAAAATGCAGTCAGCAGCCAGGGAACAGCACAGGAACAGGGGGTCACACTGTCGTTATTTATGGTCCTTTCAAAATATTTTTGACATTTTTTGAGAAGCCAGCTCCAGGCTGACAGGTGCTACTGGGCTGAGTGTCAGCATGGCAGGGTTGCTTCTCTGGCCAAAGTCAATGTCCCACAGGGCCTCCACTCTTACTCTTCCCACTCTCCCTGCGTAGTGGTGCAGGCAGCGGTGAGAGCCCCGTGACCTGACAAACCACACTCCCTGCCCTTAGGTGGGATGTATTTCCGCTCATCAGAACCTGCTCTGCTTTACATAATCCAGTTACACAAATAAAAGGCTACTCCTGTGGCTGCCAGGCCTTTCAGAAGACTTAGACTTGTTCCTTACAATAAACAAAGTAACATAATATTGAACAGCAGGGAACAAAGCTGCTTCTCCGCTGTAAATCAAGATTTATGACCCAAGTCAGTGTGACACTGCTGAGCACCTGTGAGCTGCAGCTACCCAAGGGACAAAGGGCTGGCAGCTGGAGCAGGGGCGCACCCTGGCTGGCTGACGGGGATGAATTATCACAGACCCCCGAGTCCTCACTCCTTCCCTGGGCCCTCCCTTAGGGGTGGGACACATTTCAGTGCAGACACAGCCTCCAGCTGTGGCAGTGCCATTTTCTTGCAACCCAGTGCCACTTCTCAGTTGCTCCTTGCTAAATGCCACCCTCATAAACACAGTCAGTGGCATGAGAGTGGTTTTCCTTGTAAGCAAGAGGGATTATGAGGGGATCAAGTGCCCCTCACAGAATGCTGTGCTCAGAAATGTCTTGAGAATGCAGCCTGTGAATAAAGGGAAGCTCAAGCCCACACAACCCCATCAGCACGGGTCTGGTGCCTAAACACAACCCCTCCAATTGAGGCTGTTGGGAATTTTAATGCCCTTATTGTTGAGATGGAATCAAAAATAGTCCCTTTGTAAAGCCAGCTCACTAGGATCTGGTGCAAGGAGAGCTGCACCTGGCAGCTTGCTGGGTTTGGTTTTGCCCCCTCAAACACATCCTGCTGCTCCCTGTGTGCTGGCAGGTGCTGAGACAGGCACATCTCAAAGATACTCAGTTACCTGGCCTGGCACACGAGGGAGGTGTGACAGCAGATTCATCTCCAGAGCTCTCTGCCAAGACTGGGGGTTGTGTTCAGCACAGTTCAGTGTCACCCATGAGCCTGTGGAGCAAACTCCTCCTTCTCCAGACCAGCTTTGATTACCAAGTACCTCACAGCCACTTTTCATTGTCACCAGTCTGGGACTGTGCTTCTCACCATCATCAGGCCTGAGGGTTCTTCAGTTCTCACGGGGAAACCATTTTGCTCCCACAGCAACACCAGAGTATTCCATCTAGGAAGACCAGAGTGTCACCTTTGGGACTGGCAGGAGCAGTGTAAGGTGGTAACTGTGCTCTTCAGATCTTCATTTCAGAAAGCGATTCTAAATAAACCTCAACATCATTCCAAAGTTTCTGTTCAAGACCACCACAATTTCACCTGAACTAGAATATTAATGGGTTTTAATTTCATTACTTCTAGTATTTCTCAACCTTCTGCTTGATTACCCTTGAAAGGCATTACTATCCCTGAGACTGCTGGTATTACTAAATAGGCATCTATTTAAAAATCAATCTGAATGACTGGAAGAGATGTAAGTCAGCCAAAAAAATCTTTATGCGACAGTAAAAAGTAATTAGCTCATACATGCAAAACTTTATGACATTGGATGACTGAATGAAAGGATGGATGCACAAGCCTGGATGCTTCAATACAAAAAATACATGCAAACATCATAAGGAAAGCTTTTATGATGGTTTTTATCTAATGTTGTAACTATCTCAAATAATCTCAGATATTAAAATACATTTCCTCAAGATCCACAACCCAACATGAATTAGTCAAATTGGCCAGGAATTATGAAAAAAATTCTGAAAAAAAACACCATGTTGGGAGATCAGATGTAAACTTGATCTTTCCTGTAATTTATTTCAGTTTAAAATAAAGTACTGAATTCTTAAAGTAGATCTGTAAATAAAAGAAGCATCTTCTGCATTACTATACTACTAATAGAAGTGTACTTTTTTTTTTTTACAGACTCAAAATTCAGTGCTCCATTAAACTTATTGGTGCTGTTAAGACTCCCTCACATATGAAATATTACCTCTGAATTGAAAAATGTTACAAAATTATCAGCAAAACAGTTTTCTGGCAAACTTATCTCCAGAAAAAACTTACCTGCATTTTAATGTTACCTCTTAAAGTGATGTACAAAATTATCAGATGATTTCGGAGTGACTGAAAATAATGGTGTTATTTGATAAAATTTATTTACATGCGTGAACCACATTTCCAATTACCTGCACAGCAAAACTGAGGTCCTGAGAAATTTAAAGGTAGGTTTAAACTTGATGAAATAGCTCTTCAGTCTGACAGAAGTAAAACTTGCATATGGGTCAGGGATGAGATGATCCAATTTGGGTTCCTGCAATGCATCCCCATCGGTTTTAGTTCCTCACTTCCTGGCCTCTCACAATGCAGGTGAGAAAATGCAGCCTAAGGAACAGGCAGTTCAGCTCAGCACAAAACACCAGGTGTTACCCAGAACTCTGGCCAGTCTGTGGTGTTTTAGGAAGAGCTCTGTGCAGGCCACGTGAACTGAGAAGGGCATCACTTTAGACGGAGGAAACAGAGTTTGAGTTTAGTCAGCGATCTGCCTTGTGCCAAGATGGTGCAGTTTTGTTTAAAGAGCTCCTGCCAGAACTGCATCCCTCTCACAAAACCATTTGCTGTCCTGCCTGCCAGACAGGTAGCTCAGATTTCTTTTCATCTTAGAGAAGGCTGAAATCTTGTACAAAATGCAACTGCCTTTAGATCTTATATTTCCAGGAATCAGAGCATTCAACTTCCAAAGCACATCTAATCAAATAAAAAGATTTAAAAGCAGCAAGAGATAAGAGCAGTCAGCACATTACAAGAAAAAAAGGCTCCCAGGGAACATCCACATTTTCCTAAGGCTGATCAGCACATTAAACAACAGACCGACCACTAGAAGTCAGTATTTAGACATTTATTTCAGATATGCAGTTTACACGCATATTATTGAGCAAAACCAAATTGCAAATATACAAATACTGTAACAAGCATTACCAAATAACGTAACTGGCACTAGTGTTATAAGCTATTACTGGAACTGGTGAGGGTAAGTCATGGAAGAGGACTGTAGCTTATGGCATTCCTTTCATCCAATCGAACTTCCAGTAGCACCATAATGGCAATACATGAAACACAAGACAGAACATTGTTAACTGTTATTCTGAGATTCACAACTTCTTTTTTTTTTTTTTTTCATTTTAGTGAATTACTTAGGAAAAAAATGTTAACAGTGCAGGCGCTTTGGCCAACTTCAGCTTGTGTTCAGCTGTACATCTTCCATATGCAAAATAAAAAGAAAAAAGCCAGCATATTTGGAACCCATCTTTGCATCTGGGCAGTCATTGCACTGCACTTAAGATTCTGGGACTGAAGACAGGCATGTCTTGCAAAGAGATGTCATGTCCACTAAAGCCTGAGTGAGTCTTTGGTAGGCCAATACCTCATTATTATATCTCTGACAGTCATTTTATTCACTAGGATTTTCTTTTGTGATCCAAGGTGGCCAAAGAGGACATTCTGGAAAACATTACAGTAAAATCCTCAAACGACCAGGCACTTCAAACCCAGTCTTTTCCAAAGGCACCAAGAATGGACGGGGCACCAATTTTCCCCCTAATGAAAGGTGACTGCATCTGCTTTTCTACAATGCTTAGAAATCACTGGATTGTTATTTTACAGTTTTTATACACTATATAGTAGCCTTATCTGCTGCATGATTGGTTGCATGAATAAATAGGTAACCCCACTGTTCTACACAGGTGATGTCTCCATTCCACCATACATTAGGTACCATTTTCTTATGTTTTGGAATTATGTAAAAGCCATAACCCTGCTCAAAGTGTACACACATACAAACACTTCTGACACAGGCTACATCCATCTGAAGATATGCAGTTCATTCTACATGCATTCTAGATACAGTGTGTCCAGTTATGAAACAAAATTATCATTCTGAATATTCACTGTTGAAGTATGTTTGTATAGGTCTGTGCAGGTCTTTGCTTCACTTAAATTTAAGAGTTCACACAAGAATGGTTTTAAGTCACTAATGCTCAGCTAACACCCTTTATCCCAAACCCCATATTTTCCAAGTGAACAGTGCAGGACATATTATTCATTTCAGCATTTAACATATTAAGAATTTACCAATTTTTATCTAAATACACCAAGTATACGCTTTCAAGCAAAGTTGTGGCAAAAATACAAAACATGGACGTATTTGTACTGCTGTAATGCACTTGGTTAAAGCCTTCATGTCTCTTCACACAGGTCGAAGATCCATAGGAAGTATTTTGCCTTTTATCAGACAAGTATATAGAAAATGCAGTTGTATCAAAACCGGTCACCTGAAACTTATGGAAGTCACATGTGATTCGACCAGCTTTGACAGGGTTCTTTAGTGGCAAATATATTTTTGCAGCACTTAGAGATTTAAATTTCAGTCTGAATAGCAGTGCTTAATTCCACAGCCTGTTGTGAATGGTTGTTGTTCGTTTCTTTCAGTGTTTCACCAACAGCTAAATCTCCATCTGTGGAAGATCCATTATGAATGCTTTCCTCAGCAATGTAACTCAGCTGTGGAACATCAGCGCTTGGGGCTGTTGGAACAGGCACAGGGATTCCACTCAGCTGTGGAGAGTTTTCCAAGCGATCGTTTTCCACCTCGGGCAGAACACTGACTGTGGCAAAGCGAGTGTGATAGTCGCTGGAACCATGGCTACAGGAAGTTTTCATGCTTTCCATATCTGAGCAACTGAACTCAGAGAAATGGCTGGAGTGTGAATCTGCTACGGATGGAATACTATCGCTCAGAGAGGGAGAGTCAAATTCACTGGAGTTTGTGCTTTGCTGTTCCAACAGCTGAGCATCCATGTCCTCTCTCGTCTCATTAATCTTCATGCTACTCTTCTTTCTCAGCTTACCTTTGCACTTCTTCCCCGCCGTGCTGTCCTTGGGCCACTTGGTGGCGCCGGCTTTGCCTTCGGGCGGCCCGGAGCAGCCGGCGGAGCCGCGCCCGGCAGCGCCGCCGTCCTCCACGCTGCTGCTCCCGCTGTGGTGCCGGAACTTGGCTGGCTTGGATTCGATGTCCACCTGCACTTCCAGGCTGTTCCCTTCCCTAGAACAGGGGAGAAGCCGTGAGCGTAAGTGGTCATGGGAAGGTGGAACACGCTGCTTTCCAACACACAGTGAAAGTGAGAGGGATGTACCTTGTAAGGAGCAATGTTTAACCAAATAAACAACCCAAAGAAAAACACAAAGTCAAAGGAAAACCAAATGCTTTACTGAGCTATAGCAATGGTGTTAACTCTTTGGAAATAACCCTGGGAAAATGCAGTAAGCAGTTGCATGAAATTCCATTCGTAACAATTCCATTTGTAAAATCTACAATTTCAAAGTGTAATCTTGAATGTAGAACAGCTGAGGTATGGTTAAAACATCCTTTAATTAAGCAAGGCTTATAAGTATTCTATTTTCACCACATTTCTCTTACCTGTCCAAAGGGATGTAGGAGTTCAGGATGGATCCTGCCATTGCTTTGGTACTGGCATTGTCACTAACTGTTCCCAAGCTAACTGTGCCAGATTCTCCACTCAGACTGTATCGTTCTTTCTGCACATCTGCTTGTACTTCCAGTCTTTGAGAGAAAGAGAGAAAGTTGCATGTACCACCACAACAGTTAAAGCACACTAGCTGAAAATTAGTGTCACCTTGTACATGGCAATAAGTCAGTAATAAATAGAGTGCCTGAGTCACTCCAGTACAGATATGTTTATTTATCCTACTGACACATGTTCTCCATTCCCACCGTCAAAAATTACTATTTTTTTTATTAAAACCAAGCAAACAAAAACACTCAAAGCAAAACCAGATTAATTTCCTAATGGTGTTAACCAAAACTTCTGGATTCTTTCCCTCCTGAGATTTACAAGGACAACTTCCAGGTTCAGCTACAGTCTTCTGCAGATAGTACATTATACTCTAAAAATAGTAAAAACACTCAGAAGGGTACATAAATTCAAGACATATTTCCCCTGTAACCCCTGCTGCAAATTTCTACTGATCAAGTAAGAGGCAGAGAACTGTGTTCTGTACTCTGCTTTACACTGTATGGCTATCAACTGCAACAGGAATAATAGAAACCTGACCAATCTTAAGTTGAGCTCAGCAGATTAGCCAAAAATCAAATTACAAGCTTTTTTCTAAATGTCTTGTTTATCTTCTGTGTTCTGACAGTGAAACTGAAGTGTTTGGTTTTTTTTTTTTAACTCTCAGCTCTTTAAAGAAGAGAGTATGTATACTTCACTCAGCAGTCACAGCCTGACACACCTGCCCCAGCAGAGGGGAACTCTTGATACTATCCCACTCTCTTTATTCTATATAGCCTGGACTGCCAAATTACTCAAAATGAGCAGTGTTGGTAGCTAATTTAAGGAGGAAATTCCATCCTGAATTGGAAGGAATTCCAACGCTAAGAATGGAATGAATATTAGCATGCCACATGCTAACAATCCTTTCTACACACTCCCTTTCTCTTCAGGGTGCAGGAGAGCCAACTACCAGAAAGGTCCAAATTCACAGAAGGCACTGAGCACGTGACAAGGAAGCTGCCCACTTGGCAAGGCCAGGTGCTCATCTGCCTCCCCTCCTGCCTAAGTCCATTCGGAGTCCACACTCCATCCAGGTGCTCTGAAGGCACAGCTTGGTGCCTGCAAGCTGAACGAGTCAGCAGTTCTGACTTTTGGGTGAGGTGCACCAGAGAACAAAACCACGTTAGAGACGAGCTGCCTCTCTGACTCCTGTCTACAGGCAGCTCTGCTGGGGAGGCAGAAGAACAAGACCTCAGGCCCCACTCAGCCTCCACAAAATTAAAGGCTTGAGGTCAGGCAGGATCTCTTGAAAATCAGTAAGTTTGTCGGAGATGAACTGTTTATCTCCCAGAGACAGTTCCTTTTAATAGGAACCACCATCAAACAGCAATAATCTGAAAACCGGGGAGGTGACTGTGCCTGCGCACGGAGCAGGACGGTCAGGGCTGGGAGCAGGCCCTCACCTGTTGAAGCAGTTCACCATGGCACTCCCCGAGAGGCTGCCCGTGATGCTGGCCCCAGCCAGGGCCATGGTGCTGGCCGTCTCGCTCAGGTTGTCCCGGATGGCTCCTATCCTGTCCATGTGGCTGCCGCTGGCGCTCAGGCTGCCCGTCAGGCCCCCGACGCTGCCCTCGCCGATGCTGGGGTTGTGACGCGCCTCTGCCACCGACGTGGTATCTGCACACAAACACAGAAGGCTCCTCAGGTATGGGAGCAGCACTTGGCTGTTTCTAGAATGGGGCCATGAAAGCGGTGTCTGAAATTGTGCTGAGAAGGATTTATAAAACATATGGTCACAAAAAGAGAACTCTCTCTCAAAAAAAAAAAAACAAACCCAAAAATCACAAACAAGAAGAAATAATTTAAAAAGACACCTTCCTTGGAGCTGCTATAATGGCTATGCCGGACATAACATACTGAACAGAGCAAAAAATTAACCATGGATAGGACAGGAAACATGGATAAAAGGCATGCAGAGAGACCCCATCACACAGGATAGCTCCATGTGATCGAAAAATTGAAGCATTAGACCAGTCTTTAGTTGGCCCTATTAAAAATAAAAAAATCTAACGAACTTCCACAAACCAGGATTCTGAAAGAACAACATTAATGCTATGCTATATTATGGAGAAGACTCGAGTTTGGCTTTGGGCAAGAAAAGCTTTAACAGTTGTTATAATACAACCCAGAACAAAATGACGACGAGAAGTCATTATCATCTGAGAGGTGCAATTTCAGCAATGAGCAGAAGCGGCCCAAAATGCAAATAACTACTCTAGCATCTAAGACAGAAAATACAAGTCACAAAGCCCATATTTATAGAAAATGGAACACTGAATTTTCTTACCTACAGCTGCATTTGTTCCACCAACATTTATATCATTTTCATCATCAAATTCTATCCTGACACCTTTTCCATTGCCAGCTGACACACCACAGCCTCCACTTCGGCAGAGGGAAATTGGAACAACTCCATACACATAAGCCAGCATAATAGGAACACCAATACCTACAGAGGAAAGTAGAGTCTTTCATTAAAAGTGACTTTTATTTTAGAGCCTTTCATAAAGGCAATTTCATTTTCCAAAATTACTTAATATTTGATTAATATTACACATGAAAGAGATCAGGAGGGAGCAAAATTAAGAAATATTGGTAAATCACTAATGTAAAATGACTGGAAAGTACTTTCAGCAGGCACAGTGTCCTCTGTCAGCATTGGTAGGAAGCAAAGCTTAATGACTGATGAATTAATACTTTCCATGTGTCCATAACATCCTTTACAAACAAAACTGAAGTACTTAAAGATCCACAAAAGCTCCACTGGGGACTCTGCTGTTCCACCTGAGAGGCAAAAATAGCAGAGATCTATTTCAAATGTTACTCAACTAAAAATGTTAGTACCTCTACTACTTTAATAAGGGGCTTCGATTTACATCCACTGAAGAGAGACATGGTTTTGCTATCAATTTAATAGGACTAAACATTATTATTACTCTGGGATTTGTCAATATAAGATTTCCTTAAAAGTACACAATTCTGCAGAGTACGGTGGCAGAAATTAAGGGAAACCAGCTAAGGGAACTGTAGACTACAACATACACAGATACACACACACATCCATCCCACCACTTTGAGTGGATGATGGAAGTTAGTCCTTTGGCATATGAATTAAATCATCCTATTGGCTTTGCTGATGGGAGTATACAGAAGGTACAAAAACCAGCAGATTGAAAAATGTCAAGTTGGCACATTGTGAAAAAGTCCAGAGAGAAGCAGACCTAATAGTAAGGCTACTCAGTCTAATCTAAAAGAAGGGTTCCAATTATACAGTTCCCTTCACTAGAAATTGCTTATATTCAAGGAGGAATTCAATATTCTTATGGTCATTATTTTGGAAACCACACAATGCCCTGAGACTGGAGGCCATGTGTTAATGGCAATGGGGCAAGAACAAAACTCCACAAAATAAAACCCAACTGCTTTCACTGAGAAGCCACATTTCATCTCTATTCAGGGATAACAAAACAGCTTGAGAGAAATGAAGTAAGGCAGACCTATAAATACAACTATGAGACTTTGTGTCCCACCACCTGTTTAGCAGGGATCTGACACCACAGCCACATGAGAACAAGGCAATGCTGACTGACACCAGTTCCGTGGCTGGCATATCCTCATTTGCACAGTGGTCCACCACTGATAACAAGCAGTTTAAAGCCACAGCTTCCTGGCCAATCTGAACCATCACTGCCTAAAAGTGGACACGTCTTCCACAGGTTACTCATTACTCTCTGAACATTGCTTCTGGCACAAGGGGGAACACTGCAGACAAAACTGTGTACACGGGGCTGATCCAGCTTTAAACTAAAATGGTGGGTCTTAGTGTAAGTCAGCTATCCACAGCAGCTTACTTTACAACTGTGAAGATGCCTGTGCTGCAACAAAGAAGAAGTGCCAGGCAAGTCCCTTCCTTTCAAAAACAAATCTGGGTTTACAGTGATCTTGAAATTATCTGGGAAGATGAGACAACTGTTTTGCAAGGAACAGCAAGATTCTCCTTAAATGCTATCCCTCAACAATCACCATGATAAAGAGTGTGATGCAATTTGAACTGACTCCCAGAGCAAAACACGTGGTTTCTCAACTAAGTACAATATTAACTGTAAGAGACCATTTTTGTTCTGCATGGAGAGAAGTTTGATATGAAGTTATTAAAATATTAATAGACTCTGTGGCAACAGTTTTTTCCTTGGTAACTTAAAAAACTTTGAAATATTTCAATCTTTAAAGCCATATGTGACAATGTGGAAACTTCAATTTTCAGATAAAAATTAGTTTTAATTCTTCAGGAAACGCTCCATCAAAATCAAGCACTTGATTCTGCCCCAATAAATGTATAACCTCAGACTCCTTCTCGTCTTCTCGCTACTTCACCTATAAAAGGAAACTACAGTACTTAGCTGTGTTAACTCATGAGTGTTTATAGAATTCTGGTTGGAAGGTGCTACCAAGACACAAAATAGTAATATTTGCTTACCTACAGTTACTGCAGCTACAACTGGAGAAACAATTACAGATAAGGTTACACCACCTGCTATAGCCAAGTTTCGCTTGTGCTTTGAAATGTCTTTGCCTTCGTATCGATTGTGAATCTTGAAAGAAGAAAAAAAAAAAGGGGGGGTTTAGAGTATTATCAACATCAATAACACATTGCTGCAAGGGTGGAAGAAGTGACATAGTTTGAAGCTGTGCCCTGTTGTTTTCCAGAGAGACCACATTCTATGCAATGATTTATTTCTTATCTCAAAGGAAATCAATTATATACATATCCTGATTTTAGGCAACCTCTTACAAGTTAAGAAGTCCTCCCATCTAGGAATTAAGCATTTATTCTCAGCCTCAAGTTTGAAGAACTAGGTAATTGAAGAGCTTGGTTTAATCATTACTTCATCTTACATGGCTGGGAAAAACAGACTAACTTTCAGGATACAAGAATTGCCACATATGATCAAATTGACACATCTTATTCCCAGTTGTCTTTTTCCTGAACAGTATGGAGCTAAAACTTTCACAGATTACTAGATCTATAGAAACAAGTTGACATAACAGAGCCATGAGAGAGCCTTCACCAAACACAGCCTGGAAAGAGGAGAAAGCATTGAGCTCCATTGCTCCAGCAACTCCTCATGATGAGCTGTTGAGACAAGAAATGTTTTTGCAAACCTAAGTCTCAGCTTAGTAAACATTCTGTTTACTAAGGAATCTGCTACCCAAACCTCTTACTGATGGTTCAAGTCTGCAATAACTCTGAAATGTGACTGCCTTAAACTTACCTGTCACACACCCCACATGAACCTGAAAGGCCTTTAAAAATCACTGTTCTACAGAAATTTTTCACATCTGTGTGTTTCATTTACTCTCTCTAGGAACATGGTTTCTCAGAGGTATGCACCACATCTGTCATCATTCTTGGCTAAGATATAATTACAGAGGAACAACAGGTATCTTAATGACTGTCACAAATCCAAATTAATCCTCACTTCATCTAAGGAAGAGCACAAAAGATGAGTACACAAGAAGATAATGACAAAAAAATGAGTTGCATGTCATGCTTTCTAAATTACCATGTTACTGAATGCTGTGCTTTCTAAAATATAATTTCAATTAAGAGTTTTTGTAGGGTTGTTCTCATTTTGGAATAAACAAAGTCATTGTTCAGGCAAGGCAGGCAAGGAAAGGGCAGAGAAGGCACTGTGCTTTGTGCAAAGAGAATGCATTTACTTGCTCTGAGGTACATTATACAGAGAGAAATAGAGAGTGAGAGAGCACTTGAATATTGAACATGACTGTGGATTAAAAACAACAAAACTGAACATGGACACTAACAGTGTGAGTGTGTAAGAATTATAAACCCAGAAAGATGAGGTTTCATGGGGCTCTGAGCAATTAGCAGGATTGCCTAAGGCGCTGAATTTTACTGTTATGGACAATTCTAACTCCCCAAACAAAAGGAATAATGCAACAAACAGACATCCATGGAGGTTACTGGATTCCTTAAACACAAAGCAAATAAAAAAAAAAAGGAATGGAAGGAGGAGGTTACAGAGTAGAAATGGATTTAAAACATCAAGACAGAAGATTATACTGGTAGAAACAACTATGAAATAAGCATTCTGGTTTTATAGATGTAAGTCTTGTAATCTAATAGGTTTCTGTGTTTATTGAGATTTCTCTTCTGGCCTAGTATTTTTGTTTGGTTATTCTTTATTATTATTCTTTATTCAATATCCAGAAGACTAGCACTTCCTCAAGGAAACTCTATCAAAGCACAAGCACAAACTCTTCCAATGCAAAGGACAGACAGAATACTGAAAAAGAACAATAAAGCTTCCTTTACCAAAGCAGCAGCATTAAGAAAATAGGAAGTAGGTCAGATTACTATGAATGGGTATAGAAGAACAGTATAAAATCAGAAAAGTTAAACTAGAAGAGACAAAAAGCAAAGGATATCCAAGTCAAGGAGAAGTTATTCTACGAGTACAATGCTAGTATGAGGAAGACCAAATTGGATCAATTTGCTGTTTAAGAAAAATGAAAGAGAGCCAGCAGATGAAACTGGAGACCTGTTCCTATTTTCTTTTCCCTTCAGTTGTCATTGAAGATTAACTGTGGGACAGAAAACTGGTGATGAAGAAGATCTGTACAAATACAGCAGATTGGAGCGTACTTCCATAAACTGATCTGAAAAATATCTCAGCAGGCCAAATTTAAGATTAATCACTAATAGTAATTTTTGGAAGTTAGTATTAGTAGATGTCTGAAAAAAATCCAGGAAAAATGGAAATGGTTAAATGGCAATGCTAATCTTAGAAAGGGTACAAACCAAGAAGCTGAGAATGTAAAAGACCACTGAACTGAACTTTCATTTCCTGAAAACTGGGACCTTGTAGACATCAAAGCAAAGGTAGGAAACAAAAAGGTCACTGACTTTTTTTTTTTCAAGTAGAAATCATGCCAACTTAATTTTCTCCTGTAACAAGATAACTCAGCCCTGAGGATGGGGAGAAACAGATGTCACACACTGACTAATTAAATTCTTACATTCTTGTATGACACACAAGCAGTTATAATGGTCCAGACTGAAAAAAAAGGATGAGAGAAATCTACTAAGCTTCATGTGAAACTACAGAAAACATGTGAATAGCCATTTTTTCTAACTACCCAAACTGAGAGTCTTCACTCCATACTTCTTCCAAGAGATGTGCCTTGGATCCAAGAGTATTGAACATTTTCGTTAATGTGGAAGATAGAACGAGAAGAATGTGTGTGTTGAAATTCAGATCAATACAATCTGGCATGAATGCATAATTCTGCAAGAATGCCAGAATTAACTCCAGTCGTGAGAAGCTCAAAAACGGTTTAAAATGACCAGATGCAGCTGAAGGGCAACATGTTCAAGACTACCCATAGGAAGAAGCCAATTGCCTGAATACCAGTACGTGGGAAAGGGTTTGTGTTTTCGAGTACACAAAATGAAAATAGCACGTCGTTGAAGAAGAGGTAACTGGTAGTTACTGGCACAGAATCACCCTTTCATTTAACTCAGCAGTAGTAATGCTGCAGCTTCACTGCTGTATTCAAACTGGACAAAAAGGTGGCATGAACAACTACAAGGAAATGCAGAAAACGAGAATCAGCAACCTAAACCAGTGTTTTCTTGACAGTTTGATAAGAAATGCTGGAAGTGCTAGGTTTGTTAAGAATAGACCTAAAGTATCATTAAATATGTAACAGCATATTGCAAAACACAAGGATTCTCTGCATCAGCTGAAGAATAGGGCAGTAGGAATCAAATGTAAATTCTCTTCCTATAGCAATGTTAAGACCAGTAAGGTTTTGTAAGGAAACCAAGCTTGAAGGGCCTGTGGGATCTCCATCATCAGATGTTTTGAAGTGGAAATATTTGACAGGGGTCACAGAGAAATGACCATTAAGCACTGGGGTACAACAGAAATTCTCACGAGGTTGCCCTCACAGACTAATGATTTGAGACATTAATACATGAAAAGTGCTCTGTGATGGGGTCCTATTCCAAAATATGACAAAAGCTAATCATGCAAATGTAATTTGAAACAGATTAACTGCTGCCTTCTTCCTCTCCTCACTTAGAAGGTTCCACTGACTGTATGGGGCTAAGCTGTAACAGAATAAAAGGGTCAAAACTCAACTGGAACAGAAAGCAGGGTACTTGCTAGAAAGAAAAAGATTAAATAAATACTGGATTAAATAAATACAGTGGAAAAGCTGCACCCCTGAACATTTTGTCTAGCGGACACACTCTTTTGCCTCCCCAATAAATGCAGAATTATGAGTCTGTGCCAGTCACAGTGAGAATCCATGCTGATAAAAGCAGAAAAACAAAACTTCCAAGCCATCTTTTCAAAAAGCCCATTTCCAAAAGATCTAGATAACTTATTACTATATCCTAAATTACATATGAGTTTGTTGATTACTTTATAGTAAAAGCTATTATATTTTCTAAGAGGATATCAACTGCCTTCTGATTAACATGATTGTTTCTAGCTCCTTCCCAGAAGAAGTAAAATGAAGACAGGCTAGCTAGCACAGAACACTGCTCCACATTAGTGGACTGGCCCAAGGCAATTAACAAGCTGTTGAGTATGAATGCACAAGGTATATGTGTATGCACAAACCTGGCATAATTTTATACTAAAATTCTGGTAACTATCTGCTTTTAAGAAAAAAAAAATCTTTTTTGTCTTCCTTGTGCTCTAAAGATTGTTTAATTCTAAGGGACAGCAGGGGAATCAGAGATTAAAGCCAGAGCAATTTTGAATGAAAAGCATGCAGGAGTTTTCATGGCAGGATGTAGAAATTGGAAATTGTTCAGTGTTTTGCTCTGCATGTTTTAAGAGAATCCAGATTCTTAAACATTGCTTTTCATTCCTGCACAACTGACACAAATAACCTTAAATAAAGCAGACATCGGTTTGGCTTGGTTTTGGGTTTTTGGTGGGTTTTTTTGTTTGTTTTTGTGTTTTGTTTTTTGGGGGGTTTTTGGGGGGTTTTTTTGAGATTGTTTGGTGATTGTGTTTTGGTTTTTTTTTAAGAGGCCAGTTTGGATACCCAACTTAACATAGTATCACCCAAGCCATAGAACAGAAGGTAAAACCTGAAGCACGTTGGGAGATGAAGCACTTTTTACCTTACGTCCCACATACACAGGAATTCCAATAATCATAGCAGGAATGGCAATGCCAGCTATTAAGGCAATTCCCACAGGAGCTCCAACAAGTGTCCCTAGTTGCCACAGGATTTTCTTCTTACGGCTCCATGGTTTCTTTCCCCAAAATGTGCAACCTGATGGGCTAATAGAGAGAAATAAGAAAGCTGTGAAGTAAATAAATCAAATATACTACTGAACATTTCTTTAGTTACAAAATTATTGTCCTTAGGTTCAAGTTACAGATGTAACACTTCACCAGTTATTTCTTCAGATTTTTTTTTTTTTGCCTTGAGAGTGTATTTTGCAATGTAACAAGAAGCATATTGCTACACACCAATCTTTGGTTCACAGTAATGTGTATAATCAGAACTTCTGTATTGCTAATACAAAGACAATAGAGTTGTATTTAGACATCAGTAAAAATAGGGTGTGTTAATTCAAAATACTTGATTTGTACTAAGAACATGTAGCATGCATAAAATTTACAAAATATTTTAAAATAAAAATAATAAAGTACTGATTTAAATACATGTATTGAAAACTAACTTAATTCTCAGACATGAATACTTCAACTGTGATTCTCTACTTCAAGAGGAAGAAAGCCAGACTTACAGTACTTGGGAATCTCCCTCTAAATACTTTAGAAAACAAATTACCAACCACATAGAAATTTTTTTCTTAAATGTACCTTAAATAATGTAAATCTGAGATCTCTTT
Source organism: Sylvia atricapilla (assembly GCF_009819655.1). Taxonomy (NCBI): domain Eukaryota; kingdom Metazoa; phylum Chordata; class Aves; order Passeriformes; family Sylviidae; genus Sylvia; species Sylvia atricapilla. The sequence goes on from NC_089140.1 coordinate 131,837,602, forward strand.
CATACAGAGCCAACAGAATTCACAGCCACAGACAGCACAAGTCATATGATTGCAGCTTCCATCATTCATTTTTATTATATAAGCAGCACAGCGTGGGCATGGCTTTATGTCATCAGCTGTTTAAAAATGAATATTAAAATCATATCAGTTCCTTAGACAAGCAAATATAATCACAATGCAGACGTACATTTGGGAAAACTGATTGAACCATTATCTGAAATAAGGTTGCTTTACAAATCTTCATTTTACCATGACTTAGTATCAAATTCGTTTTTACAAACCTCGGATTGAGCAAAACTAATGAAAACAAAGTGTAATAGACCACATTCAAGTAATTGAATAGTTAATGCATACTCTCTGTTCAAAGATTTTTCTAAGCTTAATAAAATATATATTAGAGTCTGACATTAAATATGTATGCTAACACAGGATTGATAATATGGTCCCTTTAAATATAATCCTCTTTTACATTTCATGCTGTTATGAATCTTATACTTGAATGTTAAGTCTCCGCTCTGTTAATGTATCTTAAATCCATCTCCCCATTCAGATTAATATACTTCTTTGGTATTGCCAACCTCCTCTTGAGTCCTTTTCACAGCCCTACTTTATACTTACTTACTCCCTAAAAAATATAGCGTAGCAGAAGAAAACTCTGGAGAATCTCCGTGTTCCCCAGTCAAATGTGGAAAAATGAAGTTAAGTGACCAGCCCTGTCAAACAAGGGCTCATTGAGCAACAGGGAAATACACACACACCACAGTTGTGATCTCCACTCCTGCTTAGCACCTGCACTTTAAGAGAAGCTTAAAGTGCTTATTTATTCACAGCAGCAGAAATACCTTGCAGCTCCTAGTGCAGAACTCCAAATTTACTGCCTCGGTGCTACTGGGTAAGACAAAGAGAAAGGAGAGCTCACCCTTATAGAAAGAATACCTAAAGAGGTGCAAAACCAGCAGAAGAAAGTACCTCTACCAACCCCAGTGCACAAGGAGTAAGCAGCTGAAAGGATTCATTAGCTACTCCCACATGGGAGCACATGCACAGGGCAGAAAACAAACAGAGGAAGTTCTTCAGCACAGGAAAGGAAGAGCTACTGCTCTTCAGGCTGAGAGGAGTTGAAAGGGTAAGGAAAAGAGCTGGTGGGCTAATTCTTCTAGCTTATTTTCAAATTTATTTGAAAGCTAGATCAAGATGGCAATTCTTAGGGCAAGATGGGATGCATTGTTAAAATAAGCCAGAGCAAACTACAAATTAGAGACTCTCAGTCTGGGGCTGGATTGGAGAAAAACAACACTAACTACAAGGTGCAAGTGAGACTCTACCTCAAATATCTACTTTGTTTGCTCAGGCAGAGACAAAAGTTGCCAAATAAATCAGAGTTTGGGGTAATTCAGACCCACTTCTTACCAACAACAAACTGGAATCCTGATGTGCTAAACACTGCTCTGAATAGTTAATCCTCTTTTTTTGGGGAGTTACAAACAAGCTCAGCTTTAAGAGATGGAATTGTTTGGCTTCTGGTAAACAAGAGATGAGCATTTCCTAGAAAGCTAGAAATTAGTGCTAACAAAGATGTCAAACATCAGAGCTAGCATCGGAGTAATAGCCTTTTTGAAAACCTAAAATTAGTGGTAACCAGTTTTAGTTTTAACAGCTGGGAAATTTCACCTACGGTGGAGAAAACAAGTATACTAAGTGACACAGCTAAAAAGTCAACATGCTAAACGTGGGACAGCTTGCAGCAAATCCATTTGATTTCACATTTTAAACTACAAAGAACTTAAAATGATGACAAGCTTTTAAGACTTAAGTCAGATGGTCTGGTCACAGAGTACTTAGAAGCATAACATTCAAAAATTTAATTCAAATTTGTAATTGTTACTTTTATGTTTCTGAAAGACAAAGCATCTAGTATCTATCTACCTTGTCACCATTCCATTCTTTCCCTCTCTAGGGTTCATTGTGCAACGTACAGAAAAGATGTTTTCCAGCACCCTAATCATAAATACCTGCTGCTCCAGATTCCTGGCTGTAACTGATAGATGAAGAACGAATCGTTCTCAGGCGCAGACTCTGAGCTCTCTCCTGGCGAGCAGCATCACAGGTCTGGTTGGGATGCCAAATCTGCTTGCAGTGGTAGCAGAACTCAGTTCCACAGCCCTCCCGTCCACACGTCAGCTTGGGGCAGCTGGCACATCCAAACGCGATCACAGCGTATCTTCAACAGGCAAGAGGGGCAAGAGAGAATTTTGTTAATAAAACCAGTTCTAAGTATAGAACAAAGCTGTCAAAGCAGCTGAAGCAGGTACAAAGGCAGTGGACATCCAGAGCTGACTACTTCCTTTAGGAGATGGCCAGCACCAGTTCCTCAACATCTCTTTCCACACCTCTATTGCCACTGTGTTAGATTAAGACTGTACAGAAATGTTGTAATCACTGCAACACTCACTCACCTTTACTCCATGCACTATTCAAGCATACCGTATTTAAAGTTGAACACAATACTCTAAGATTTACAGTCACCAAGAAACCACAGTTTAGAAGAGTGGGACAATAAACCCAAAAAGGTGTTTAAACAGTTAGGAAAAGTTATAGTTTAAAAAGTGTCCCAGTCACTATGGGCACATCCTAGGCTGACTGTCCATGAGGGAGGATCCCTGCTCAGTGACCTGCAGTGTAACCTACAGCTGTAACGACGTCTGATTTGGCACTGCAAGAGAGTTTAGGATTTTACTATTTGCCTTTTATCATGAATACCACTATTTACTTTAAGTAGATGTTTATTAAGTCTTTGTATTTTAAAATGTCAGAACAACAAACCAAGTATATTTTAAATAGGATTTTGGTTTCTCAATAATTAAGGCATTTTTAAAAAGACATTTCAAATGTAAATGCAAAAATTGGTAAGAGTTTGGGCCTCTATGCCACCTTTACTCTGACAATACTACAAAGCAAAAAACCTCCAGGAATGCTGAAGCTTACAAAACTGTGTTACACTACACTTTGTAATCAGATACTAAATGAACAGCTCTAAACAATGAGTTGAAGTGACAAAACTACTCCTTCATTAGACCTGCATTTCAAACTTCACATGATACAAACAGTGTGTTCATAACAGTAAACACAAACATATGTATATATGTTTATTAATTCATACCCGTTGTAGCTTCTCAGTGAGTTTATGCAATAGCTTTCTTTTAAACATATAATACTAAATCTACTGGTATAACATTTAAAACAGATGTATGGTTTTATTCCTGTGAACAGGGTCCCTGAGTAGACTTCAACAGATTTATAAATGCAACAAGACTTAAGTTTCTGTCTGTTCAAATGAAGGGAATTTTATTTTAAAAGACTGTTTATTTTTACCCCCTGTCCATTTTATAACAGTTGCATAAATTTACTCAAAATATTCTTTACTAGCAATGATACTTTAAAAATATTCCCACTCACAAGCTTATCTTAAAATTTAGCAGTTTTTATCTAAGTAGCTAGATCTGAAACTCTGCAAAGTTAATGCAAATCCTATTCCTTTTATTATTGATTTAAAACATCATATTTGATGTTCCTCCCTAGGAAATCTTGCAAACAAATAGGACTTTCAATGTTTAACTTACAGATTATTAAGTTACAAATGAAATACATGCTTCCCTGTTTACAAATATTTCTTTCTTTCCAAGCAGAGATTTATTTCAATAATTGCTAGACTCCTCTATATTGCTGCCAAGTTAATCAGCTTCATTTTCCCCACTTTCTGCAAACTGAAGAGATAATTGCTTTGCATGTACACAAAGAGACTCTGATCCAAACACTTCTTCAACAAACAGGGATACATTCAAGGCTTGCTAACATTAGACCAAAAAAATCTCAAGTCTAAGACACAGAATAAAGTATCGATTTATATCCTGCTGCCTTCCTATCACTAATAAAGCATGGGCACAACCCTGAAAACACTCCCTAATTTGGACTGACGTATTTGGCATACCTTTAGAAAGTAACTTTTTAGACCAGAATAAATCTCAGTTCAAACTGTACAGGATTACAGGTTTAACTTTGACATTTGCAATTTTTAAAGGAGATGTGAAAGACTAAAGTCCTTGTTTAGGCTGAGAGAAGGGACAACTAAACAAACTCAAAGTAAAAGCCAGTAAAACAAAAACCAGAGGCAGTGAGCCATTAGTTGAAGGCTACAGAGTGAAAAGATGGATGAAGAATCTGTACTCTTTTGCATGATCTGCATTTTACCTGATAAAGGTATAAAAATTTGGCAATCACTGCTCTCTTCTAATGATGTCAGCAATACAATCTCAGAGCAAAACCATTAAATAATTCAAACAGAGGAGAAGACAGAACACATTTGGAATACTGATTCAGTAATGCTTTTTAAGCTTACACTGGAGAACTGGTATGAAAAACAGAATACAAAGATACTGGTCTAGGAGAAGGCTCCTATCAGTGCTCCTTCACCAGGGAAGGATCATCTATGTGACAGGGTCTCCTATCAAGCCACTGCTGGTCAGTTACAGCTGGTCCAGACTTTTACAGTGTTTCAGGTAACAACCACGATGAGGATCCATTTGAACTTGCAACAAAAGCTGTGGGTGAAGCAGCCCAGGGTCAGAAAGTCCGTGGTGCCAGTGGTATGGACCATTCTGGCACTGGGCTGCTGCAGTGCAGGAGACCCCTCAGCTGCCGGGCAGCCCATCCAGGGCAGAGCTGCTGCAGCAAAGTCCTCCTCCAAACTGATCGGCTGCTCTCCTGTTGAGAGGACAAGTAATTCCCCATTGGGACACAAGTAACAGCAATACACTCTGTAGATAACTTTGTTTCAAGATCTGTTTGCTTCATGTTTTGCTGTCCCTAGGACTTGTTTTTATCCACATAGAGTTGAAACAATGAGGAAAAATAATTATTTACTTCTTAACTTACTGTTTCTTTCCTTAGAACCCAGGAGACCAATGATGTAAAAAAGCCTGCAATGCTTTACCAGACTGACCTAGTTTCCCTCCATTTTTTTTCATTTCAGGGATCAAAGTTTTTATAATTGCTTGCTCTTTATGTGGTCCAGATTTTTGACTTAGTGTGATGCCCAAACTCTGAAGCAATACTACACGGGGTGTTTGATCAATGCTGAGAAGAGCTGAAGCACTGTTGTGCACCATCCATTTTTTACCTATTTGTGCAGTAATTTTTTTTCCTATCAAAATGCTCCATTTCACACCAATTTCCTATTTATTACAGTAGTTGTTTCTAATTTTAAGTCAACTTCAGGAAATTATACTACTCTCTGAAGTTATTGCATCTCTCCTACTTTGGGGTTAACTGCAAATTTAGAAATGCATTCCATCCAGGTTCTTAACGAAATATTTGATCCATGCTACAACGTCATAACCCTAACGCATTCTGCCAGTATCACATTTCAAAAACTGTTCAGAAAAACGCCCTCGGCTTTAATTGCATATTGTACAACTGGATTAGCTGCTGAAGCAATTAGAAACTACAACTACTGTTGTGCCATATAATTATTCAAGCAAACGCCTGCTGATCTGAAGTTTGTGTGTACTGTATGTCATGCATCATCTCTGAACAGTGTTTGTTAGCAAAGGCTCTTCTGTGGAAATCTGAGTAGTGTTTGCTTCCCTAAACCTTACACCTGTACAGTTCCCTCCTCCATCTTCCTGCTAAGCTCCACCACAACATCAAATCCTCATTATTACTTTACACAACACTCCCACTTCTCCTTCCTACCTCCCTCTGTGCCTTCCCTCAGTTGGGCACATACAGACTTGTCAGACAGTGCTGTGGTGGCAGCCTGAAAGCCAAATTTAAAATTTTAACTGGAGGATTCATACACAGGTATTACTCTTGCTGGAGGCACTACTGTCTTTCTGTTGTTCAAGTAGTATGCCCTTTCCCCTAAACGACTTGGATTAGCTTTTGTTGAATGCTCAGTCCCTGCTGCCCAACATACGTAAGAGTTCTGAAGGTTTCAAAACTATCAGGAGAAGGTTGGGAGAAAGACAAAACATGATTGTAGGAACTCTTGTTTGTTTAGGATGACAACCAGAAACAGTGATCTTCCTGAGAAGCACCCAAGCAGCCAACTTTATTCCAACTTAAAACTAGTAATGAGAATTTAGTGAGGAGGCACTATCTGTGCATTAAAAGCAGAATTCATCTATCACTGTGAAGCATTTCCCTGCCACTTTAAGTATATTAGGAAAAATGGTGGCCTCAAAAGTACAACAAAAGGTCACCCATGCAGTACAAGTTTGTTCCCTTCACACAGATACTGGCAGAGTTTATCTGCCCGGCAATATACTGCATTTTCCACACGACTCCCAGAGTATGGAGCATGCAACAAGCAGTTCTGGAGCAATGATTTAAATACTTGCTGCACACTAATTGCTGTGGTCCCACATGACAGCATGGAACTTTACCTTTGCTCTGAGGATCCACTTTTTATCTTTATAATGGTGTTATCCATAGCAATTATCATCACAGTTTCTGACCACTGAAAGATACTTACGAGGTTTATTTTAAAAATAGATAAGAAAATTGAAGCATAAAACCCAAAACAAGTTAAATAAACCTGCCTTAGTCTACTTAGTTAAGTATTAAAAAAATATCTGAACCACTGAAACATGGTTTAATAGAGAATAGTTTAACAGGCTTTAAATGCTTCTCCTGGGCTTGAAAAGTAACAGTTTGTAACACAAAAACTCAGGGCAAAGCATATTTGTGCCTATCAAATAATACCTTCCAGTGGTTGTTTTCTTTTGCAGTATCAAAATATTAAAAGTAAACTGTACTGGCTTTGTCCATATGACTTTGTTACAAGCTCATGCAACCAAAACACCCCTCAAGTTATTTTTCCTTCTGTCTTCAAACTATGCCACAGCAATGCCATCCACTTTGGACCAGATATGAAAATATCACCTTTCCAGTCCCTGCTTTTGACTTGCATTAGCAAATGCTGTTTATTTCATAGTATGAAAGCAAAGCTGCATTTGAAATAACTCCTAAACATTAGGCATCTGGTTATTAATATTGGAGTATTTAATCTACCTACCAGTCAATCCTATCTTGCTTTTTCTCCTGCAATATTTTTCCTTTTCTTATTCTACTTATTGCTCATCTGTGAGACTTTGAAACAGCTGTCAGCCTCTGAGCTTTTAGTGTGCACTGCACATCTGGATTGCAGTCATGACTATCATTTTTAGCAGTATGATAACACAAACAATCTCTAAAAAAGCAGTTTGCTGAAGAATGGCATGAGACACCAGCAGCACAAAAGCATGAGCTGCTGCTCAGTAGTACTCAGACTACTTAGAATTCAACATGGTTTCAGAACTGTTTAAAGTACTAAAGCAAAGTTAAAACATTATGTTTCCCAGACAATAAGCAGGAACAAGCTGATTATCCCACATCAGAATCCTGCTGACAAGCAACAAGTGCTGTCTCAACCAGCCACAAGATGGAAGATATCTGAAGCAGGAGAAGCCTTTTAATTTAAAGAAAAGCTTAAATCATTTTCCACAGTTAAAAAGCCAAATTACCAACTGTGCTTTAATAAGTTAAATTACAGTCACCAAATTTTCAATTCCCTTTAGTTTGAGTTTTGTACCATCTCCTTGGAAGTGCAGTATCTAAATTTCTTTTGCTTGCTGTAAATAAATGGCAGGCGTCCACCAGTAAAAGTTGCTTGACATTGCTGAATTTGCCTCAGTGCAAAAAAAAAGAGAAAAAACCTACCTTCCTACTCAAGGAAGCATTTTATTTTGGAAGGTGGTTGTAGCTTGGGATGGTTCTTATTGTTTTCATTTTCATTTGTTTTGATTTCTTGTATTTTCTTTTACTGAAGAGAATTCTGCCTGCTACTTACTCATAAAACTGTAACAACAGCCTAAGCAAAGCAAGTAACTTTTCAAAAATCATAATGCTATGAAAATTCTGTACCAACACTGCCACTTTTTAGAAGATACAGGAAAAATACATACCCACAATCTGGAGCTGGGCACCATCTACAATCAGGATCTGCAACCAGCCATCGCCTAAGCATAAACTCTTCATATTTTTCCATCAAGATGTCATCATTTAATATCAAACGAATATCATGAGGATTAAAACGTTCTGAGCATTCTGGGCAGCTAATATTAACTCTGCTCTCAGAGATTTCTATCCGGAGATACTGACGCAAGCAATCCACACAAGATCTATGGTGACAAGTCATTATCTCTGGGAACCTGTCCTTGGAGTGCCGCAGAAGGCACAAGGGACATTCCATGAAGTCTCCACTTGGTTTGCTGCTCGAGGTTGTTCCGTTATCAGAAGAGGTACACGTGGAGAAAATAGAGTTCTTGTCTGTACACATTTCTGAATGAATACTTTCAATACTTGCAATTCCATCAACACCTCCATTTAAATCCCTAGACTTGCGTTTCGTGTCCTTTTTCCTCCGAAAAAGTGAGCCCAATGAGATTCTTCTTTTCTTTGGTGCCTTTTTGACCGATGGCAAGCTCACAGACGAGGCCGAAGACTGGAGGTCCCGATCAGAGCCCATTTGCCGATGTAAACTCATGTCTAGGTCACTCATCAGAAAGGGGTTAAATTTCATATACAATCCTAATCATTTTTAAGGATCAAAGAGAGGCAGAGCAGACAGGCATATTATTATGTAATCCAGTTTGAGAGTCTTCATGCAGAAAATTCACATGTATCTGTTTCCAGCAAAATTCTTCAGAAGAATTCCCTGTATTAGAAGAGATGGAAAAAAAAGCAGGATTAGAATCACAGCTACCACTATTGGTTCTGAAAGGTCACAGCACTCTAGTGACCTGTAATTCCTACTACTACCATCTTTTCCTCACCATCTGACCCAATACCTCTTTCTGTCAGCTTTTTCTAGCCTTTATAGCCTTCTTATCTTAACAAGCCTGAAATTTCCTTCTGGTCAAGGACTATCTTTGTTACGCTTAATCAGTGCAGAGAAGGGCATCTATACTCCCCTGCCCCCCCAAGGAAAGAGGGTGTGTGCACGTGTCTATGCATGTGTAGAAATTACCAAAACTCAAGGTGACAACTAAGCAAATATGCAAGTTTTTCTACAAAGCTTAACAAAAGGCTTATAGCATTGGAAACTTTTCTGTTTTCTCTACCTTACATTTTCTACACATGTGATAAGGTCAAGTACAAATCCAATACAGTTAATTAAAAAAGATTTTTCAGTGTTTTTTGAACCATTTAAACTGACAGCAGAAATTAAATCACTGTGGCTAACTCAAGATATTCTCAAAAACTGAGGTTTCTCAGAAAAGTATGCATATTTATAGCATAATGCATCTGAACGTATCAGGGAGCAGAGCCAGAGTGAGTGACAGCCAACACTGCTTGATTATATAGAACTTGAAGGGCACAGCAAAGACGACAGTTAAGGTGACAACATTTGAATTTTTATCAGATATATTTCTGTAAGGAAAAAAAAAGCACCCCCAAACCAGATTCCCACCACATATCAAGCTTCAGTTATTACCTATGTACAAGATGACACCAAGGATTTCCTCCTGTTCTCTGCTGCTCAACTGACTGCACAGTGAGGAGAAAGGAAGAACTCTTCCTATTTTCCTCTGACAGCAGGAGAAGCAGCAGATCATCTCCAACCAAAACCATTAAGTTCTCCCTGAACATGCAACTATTCCCACTTCTTGGAAGCTTGACTGTACAAGAGGATTTTTTTTAAATTTTTGGTGAACTGTATCTGTAACAGAAGAATGAGGAGGCATTTCTTATACGCCAGTGTAGCAAATCTGCATGTAAAAGTACTGCCAGAATCCTTTCTTTCCCCATTGTTTCCCAACTGACCCCCCAAAAAGGTGTGAATGGGTTTCTATGACCTTACCAAAAGATAAAATCAGAAACTGGATACTAAAACTAAGTCCAAAGGTAGAAACAAAGGAATGTAGACATTAATGCCTGTGTTTATAAGAGCTAAGCAGTCTGCACACCCATTAGAGACGGGCACAAACCCAAACACGTGCTGTAGTCTCCGGAACAGGGTCACTGAGCTGCTTGAGTCAAGACTAAGGAAGTTTCAGGGGGACATCTGACCAGCGGCGGAAACAGGAATCCTTCTCCAAAGAGGAAACCCCGAAATAGCCCACAGGCTGTCCTCTCACTAGGGCAATGCTCGCAGCAGATCCACTGCTGGGCCCTCTTCAGACCACCATAGGTAGCTGTTAAGTATGTACTAGCAGGTAGCCAAGACAACAGTTTAGACTACCACCCAGTATGGCAGTACTCCACAAGAATACTTCCTCAAGTGCAAAAAGTAAAGGCAACACAAAAAAAGGAAAATAACAACAACATCCCCAAAAAACCACTCAACCCCACACAAAAACTCCAACCAAAAAAACTTGTACATCTCCTGGTTTTGACAGAGGTCTTACATTTTGAGCCCCTAGAGTTTTTGTAGAATTAAAAAGCCACCATATTCTATTTTTCAAATGCTAAATTATTACTACTTCTTTTTTTCTAATAAAGGAAAATCTTACCACGGTGAACATATTAAAAAAAACAATCTCAGCTTACTCTCATAGTCTAAAATAAAGAGTCTAAATACTTCAAGAACATAACATACTCTTCCTTCCCTCCTAAGGGAACATTTCTAGTAGGAAAAAAAAAAAAAAAAAAAATCTATCTTGGATGCTTTACCTGCTCCTGTTCCCAAAACAAATTTAATAATTTTGCAGCTGCTGTTTCTCATTAAATGAACTAAAACATTCCCTGATCTTAAAAAAAATAAAAAAGGTGAAACTGAAAAGAACTGCTCCATGATTTTGACAGAAGATGACATCCTTATGTCCAGGATCTTGGTATTATGTTGTATCATGGACAGACACAACTGGTAGACCATGTCTGAAATATACTACAGATACAGTCCATTTCTTAGACGTGCAAGACAACCTTAAAAACATTTCTATAATTGGATAATTGCTAACAGTGGTATGTTCACACAGATACTACCAGGGCAGTGGAAAGTGCCAACCTCCTAAATCAGGAGAGTTCATGAACAAAACGAACAGCAAGCAAAGCATTCATTTCATTTCATGCAAAAAGTCTGTTGTTTGGTTTTAGGTTTGGTGGGGGTATTTGGGGGGGGGGGTGTGTTTTTGTTTGGTTTTTTTAAAAAATAGAAAAAGATAGGAAGTAAACACAGTAACAGAGCCAAGTCTATGACTACAAGCATTCCCCTCCTCCCTTTCTCTGGAGAGGAAAGAATGTGTATTACAGCATTTCTGCCAGTTCCAACAGATGTACAAAATCAAGAAATAGCAGTTCTGGTGATGAACCAGTTGTACTTTTTTTCTTTTTAAATAAACAAAGATTCTCCCATGCTGTAAAAAAAGAGACCAGTACATCCCATAGTTCTCTCTGCATAATGGGATCTGATAAGCAGTCTCTCTAAAACAGTAGATTTCTCTTCTAAGGAAAATTTGACAAGATTTTTGAAAAGAAAAGTTGCCAGTTATTTCAGACAATCATCAATTAATGCTCTTTAGGTTTAAATGCATAAAACTAGTTTTAAAAGCTGAGCTCTTCCTTATATAGTAATTTTGGACTGACATTCTAGTGACGTTCAAAGATGACTTTGCCGAAGTGAAAAGATTTAGCAGATGATTTATTAGAGGAAAAAACGAAGACAAATGTTACAATGCTAACAATAATCAGAGCTGTACAAAATCATAAAAGCTTTACTAGCGCAATCTGGTGCACTGGCCAGTTCTCATGTTGCCCAACCCAACACAGCATCTGCATGTTTCTGCTGACAAAAAGAAGTAAAAAATGCTTGATTCTGTGCAGCCAGAGAACACAACGCCCGTATTATTCCAGTAACAACGAGTCCACATGAAGGGGAGATGCTGTGTGCAAACTGAAGCTCTAAAATCCAACTACTTGAAATGAGCTGAGACACACAAACTATGGTAATAATAAGCAATCTGATTTTGAGGCAACATACATTGCAAGTTTTGCATTAGTCTTACTGACCAGTATGAACTCTGTCAACACACACAGAAGAAACTGATATGGGCACCAGCAAATGGACAGAAAAACCAGAGTGCAAATCCTAAAACTTTTAAATTCACTACTGTTGTCAACATTTCCTCAAAAGCACTTACTGACTACAGAGAAAACGTATTCCTGGCTTCCCGCCATGCCTAAAGCCCTACCACAAATCCAAATTCCAGCCGTGCTTTACATTCTGTTCGTGCCACAGACTTACCACAAAACACCAGTTGCCACAACACAAACACACCTTGTCATCTGAAGATGCATAAATGACATTTACAGTTGCAACTCACCTATTAAGTATTAAGCTGGTATCTATTCCTTCTGCAACCCTGCCTAAAGTATGTAGGGAAACCTAAAGAGCATCCAGCTAAATTCCTTCAGTAGTTCTTTATGACCATGCTTCTTTAAGTAAAATGGTATTGCTGACCCTATAATGGTGGGGGAGGGAAACAAAATGGGAATAATCTTGCAAAGGGAGAAGATACAACTCAAGAAATGACCGGGGTGATGAGTATCTTCTAATATGGCTCTCCATGGCACAATCTTTGCTTTTCTCATCGATTTCAAAACACTTTGGAAATGCCCTAAGTGCAGCTGAGAATAACCCTGCTGATTTTGCAAGAAAAAAAATGACAAACGCCTACCTCCATTAACCAGCTGCTGAGGAAAATTAGCTTCCTCATGTTCCTAACTGTCCTCCAAACACATCATAGGCACAAGCTCACATGCTGCTTGCTCTTCAATTACACACTCAATCTGGCATACAGAGACAAAAAATCAGAGTCTGCCATCAGGACAAACAGCTTCACACATGTTTGCAAAATAAAGGCAGGCTTAAACATCCGTGTAGGAAAGGAGAAAACCCACCACAAACATAAATGTAACTACATCATCAGTAAAACACCTTAAATAGTCCCTTGTGTAATTGGTGATTTGTTGCATTGCACTAAGTAGTTGGTTTGTTTTGCACTGGGTGTTCTTGGTCATACCTTCCCATGTATCATTTCACCTATCCTTCTCCTGATGCCCCTGTATCTCCCCTCCCCCCTGGGTCTGCCCCACTGGTCCTCAGGCCCCCTCCCCTCTTCCCTAGGGCTTAAAACTCCTTGGACAAGGGGTCCTGCTCTCTTTTTCCTCCTGGGCTCTGAGGAGCAGGTTCTGCATTAAACCTGGGGGGTCGTTTCCCACGAAGAATCAGAGCGCCTTTTGTGTTTTATCTTCGTCCTAGCCCCGATTCCCCGCTGAGGTCCACAGCTAGTCAGGCTGGACCTTAGGGGTTCAGGAACCTGGGCAGTGCTTAAATGGCAAATCTAGCCTTCTGTTCCAGACTCTCCATCTTAGGCATTTCCTCCTTCAGTGATTTAACCAAGCACCAACTCTGTTAGCATACTGAAAGCTACCTCTTGATTAAAACTGACTTTTAGTAGCTTCCTTTCTGACGTGTGCAATCCCCAACATCAATACTCTCTAGCTGCTTTCTGAAACGCACTGATCCAGCTTTAAGAGAGCTGTAAAAAAACCCTTCAGAGCTTGAATTTCAACCACCATCACAGATAATTCCTGCTTTCCTCTTCCAACGAGGAGCTCCTGTCAATCACACAGCATCCTAAAATTTCTATGCTGTGATGTTCTTAACATAGAGGAACCTCTAATCATCTAGAAGAGGCATCAAAAACAAATTTTCTTTTTTATTTAATCCATGGTCTAAGAACTATAAACATAGTGGAATAAAATGTAAAACAAAAATATGCAAAAGCTGAAGCTACTAAATGAAATACCAGCACACGGGATTTTGAAATGGCAAGCAAATATCTCATTTCAATGGCCATTCCTTAAATGTCAGCTCATTCCACTGCAGTTTTTAAAACTGGAAGGAAAATACGAACACTTTTGCCTGAGGATAAAAGAATATATCCCTACGCACTTTACACATGCCTCAGGTTCAAGTATACATCTGGCACTGCTGAGTTAAAAGAGTGATAAACAACCCGGAAAAGTTTAATGTCTCGCACAAGTTTAAATGTTGACATCTATGTCCGTCTGCAACACTCTGTCCCATTAAAAACATCTCACCATAGTCATGTCAATGCACATGGTGTCAGGACATGTTAGCACTGTTACTTGGTTTTACTACAGATGACTTAGTACAAGCAGAACCAACACTTTGCAACTTGGAAGAAAACAGATAGAAATTATGTTGAAACAACAAAGGTTCTGGTAGAACCTTTATATGCACTAAGATAAAAAAAATCATTTAATGGTAACATAATGCACCATATTGTGTTAGGCAAATACATTTTGTGCAGGTGAAATGCTTAACTGCAACAATTAGAAGAATACCTTTATGACCCCTTCAGTATATTTCCCTTCATAATCTAAGATCAAGAATAGCAACATTTTCCATGTAGTGTTTCAAAGACTGAAGAGGTCTTTGAAAGGTTAAAGATGAGGTTAAAGACACTTTTGTGTGTGACATTTTTGATGTCTTCTAACTTTGATTTCTATCAGGAGGTGAAATAAAGGGCTAATGTATTTGGATTAAACTGAACAGCTAATTCTATAAAAGAAAGTTAACAAATTTGTATCAAAAGATTTCTCAAGCTTCAGCACAAACTCAGACATACAGATACTTATTAAACATTTACAGTGATTCGTTACAGTATGACACACAGGATGCAAAAAAGTAGTCAAAGCCTCTTAAATAATTCACTTAAATCAAACTGAACCGTGTAGAACTAAATATATCCTCATGCAAGTTTTACTTCATTATGACTTTTCTCTGAAAAAGGGCACCAGTATGGTAATTTACATGTTATGGAAGTAAGTCTTACCTTTCAGACACTTTTGCAGGAAAGTATCTTTTACTTTCTATCCTGCTTTGTTCTAAGAGCCACATATGTGAATGCTTTTCTTAAAGCACGAAGAACATTTATTACAAAAGTTACTGGAGTTGCTCCTACTAAATACTTTCCAGAGTGAAAATCACTTGCTCATTAAGTTAATTACATCTCATTTCTTTATGCTTACAATGGACTATCGATAGCTGCAGAGGCCATTATTCCAAAACCAGAATTCCCAAATCCACAACTAACTCAAGTTTTTCAAAAGATTTAGGAATCTGCCATGTCAAGACCTAAACTTCACATGTCATCTTTAAATGACAGAAAAACAGCTGCAGTAAAATCATATCACTTCTTTAACTTATGTAAATCCAGAAGACAGAAGAGTTCCCAGCAAGGACCATATCAAGCATTCACTCACTCATTTCACACTGGAGCTCACAGTGGCCTCAGTGAAGGTGCTGACAAGACCTGGGACATGCCCATATCAGCACAGTAAGCAGAACAGGGGAGGGCCCTTAGCCCTAATTCAAGAGGAAGTCAAACTCCCTGGATGAAGCCAGCTTGGCACCTGTAGGCCATTAGACCAGTGCCAAGTGAGGAACAAGGGGTCTCCCAAAAGCAACTGGAGCTGCTTTAACATATGGAAGCCTCTACAACGCAGAGTCAGTTTACTTTAGGGAAAGTCTTCTAATAATTAGACTCTCCTGACTTCTCATAGGGAGATTTAGGTTAGATGTTAGGAAGAAATTCTTTACTCAGAGCACAGTGAGGCCCAGAGCACAGAGAAGCTACGGATGCCTCATTCCTGGAAGTGTTCTAGGCCAGGTTGGATGGGACCCTGATCAGCCTCTTCTAGTGGCTGGTATCCCTGCCCTCGCAGGGCAGGGGGTGGTGGGACAACATTATCTTTAACATCCCTTGATGTTATTAAAACATTAAAACATATTCATGGATACTGTCATACAAGAATTAAGAGAAAAGCATTTGTGAGGCAGAGATTAAATTATCTCTACTGACAGTTACCATGTCTCAGTTTGTTCTGACTACACTTTATTTTTCCTTAAGGTCCTGTGTCAATTATGTGGAAATTCTATTTTCACTTACAGAACAAAGCAATACTGTTTGTAAAACAATGACACAAACAGACTGACTATGAACTCACTTGGGCTCAAGGACTGAGAGAGTCAGACTGACTGGGCATGAAAATTCCAAGATTGACAGTATTTAAAATACAGAGAAACCTACCTAACCTTTTATTAGAATTATCAAAAGTGAACTGATATACAATGTCCTGTTTTAAAAATTCACAATGGTATGTAGCACATGACAAACCAACCCTGACAGCTAGAAAAATCTTCAGCAGCTTATTAAAAATAAAAAGTTATGCTTCTTCCTTAGAAATTTATGAGCAATACATCCTGTATCATGTGTCCATGACAGCTGCTATTAGGAAAGGAAGTCTTGCAAGCTGCTCAACTCATTCTGAAAGTCTCTGAACAAATGACTAGCAAAACTGTTCCTTTGGCAGATAATACCTGTAAAGAAGAGAGTACACCCAAAGTGCCTCCTTCAGTCTGGTGGCAAAAGAGAGAGAATTTCTTAAATTCTAAAAACATTAATTTTCCAAACCAGCAGCATTAAATCTGGGTATATTGTGTGCAGTGTGGGCAACCAAAGCTAAGAACTCAGTGAAGAGACGCCTTCTATTTGTGTATCTGCAGGCCTGTGTTTGTTGCAAATAAGACTCTGCAATTTTCCCTTATCTAACTCCACAGAGCAATCGTAGTTGAACCACGCACTCACTCGCTTGCGTGTCAAAAGCTTCTCCAATGCACTGTGGTGCCTTCTGCAAACAAACGTGCACAAAACTCTGCCAAGAGGAAACCAAAGTCTTGGAAACACTGAAGGGGAAAAAACCCAACAAAACACAACAAAACCAAGAAGGAAGTAAAACAAAAATCACCAAAACATTTAACTACTTTAATCCTTTAATCATTAAAATCCTCACACTAGGACAATGCTTTTCTTGCAAAAGTAACTGGAATGTATTCTCAGTGCGATGTATTTTCACTTCTAAATATTGTGGAGAGATTTATTTTTATGCATCCGTATCTATATACAGATATATAAGTAATGTTTTAAAATATTTTTAGACTACCTAGTGGTCTGAAAAGTGAAAGCAACAATAAGGGATTTAAAAACTGTACAAGCTGCCTCTGATCTGTACCAAAAAAAGAGGTTTAATCTAACTGTATTAATACTTTCATTCCTGCAGTTGCTTTTTATTCTACACTATTTTATTCTACACATTGTAAAATAATCAGAGTAAAGACTTACACCAGTGAACTAACAAAAGACAGTTTTTGTTTCCTGCACTGTCACCAATCCTGTAAGTGGAAAACATTGCAACACTCCTGAATGCTGAGATCATTCCTACAGCAAACTGTTCCAAAATGAAAATAACCAATACCAACAAATTTCCAGAATAAGCAGATTTAATTTCAGGTCTGTAATTTTGCCTGGTAAAACAGTAATGGCTACATACTGAATTCTGACAAGCTTTTGTTTTCAAGCAGGCTTATGAGTTTGCCCCACCATGAAAACAAACCAAATAAAGTGTACCAAGATATAAGGGGGGACAAATACTGTAGTAGATCTGATCTGGAACCATGACCAGGAGTTCCAGAGAGAGCGCATAGAATTTGAACAGCATACCAGAGACAGCAGCTTGAGGGGATATATAAGAGGTTACAGACTGCAGTTCCTGGCTCCTAATGATTTTTAAATTCAGAAAGAGCCAGAGTTTCTATCTTGCACTGAGGGAACATATTATTGACTGTCTGACTGGCAGCATCTTCCAGCTCTGTTTTATCTCTGGCATAATCAACCTCTATTTTGGAGGCAAGGGAGACAAAAAAATTCCAGCAACACCAGTATCCCATCCTCTCCAATATTGAAATAGCTTTGCCTCCAACTAAGAAATGCTGGAAGCTATTAACAGATTACTTTTTTAAACATTTGTTGCCATTTTACCATTTAAAAAACAAAGTATAAACAGATATACTTTGCATTGAATTTTTAAAGTAAACTAATTAAAAGGGAATTAGAGTTACTAAAAAGTTAGTAAGAGTTTTGAATTCTTCTAGCAACATCAGGTTAGGCTGGCTAAGAGACCTTACCATGGGGATAAGAAGTTGGTCACACTTTTTGAAAGTCACTGTGACAACTCACAGTAACTTTACTTTGCCAGTTATCTCAGCCCTTGAGAACTAAACAACTGCCTTGCATTGGTCTCCTTTGTTGTATCTTTACAGGGAACCAATAATTTTGGTAAATATAATTCAATATAAAACATACAGAAAAGCTTGGATGACTGAATAATCCATGTCTGTCTATTCTAGCAGCAGCAATTCAAGGATACAGACAGAAACTATGACAAACTTTTCTGAACTGTCTTATGGCTAATGCCACAACTTCTGAAACTGCCCTCAGGTCAGGTACAAAGTTGCACCAGCCTAACCAACCACTCCTGTTCACTCAAGTGGTGAGATTAGGTCAAAACCTAGCAAAACACATTCAGCTCTCATGCCACCTGACCTATTAATTTATTCTGTCAAGTATGTTAACTGAAAAATCCTGCATGGATATATTTCAAATCACCAAGTCAATTTTTTGTAATGATAGTTCTAAATTAACTGCTGCAATATCAAATACAAACCAAGATTAAAAAAAGAAAAGAGAAAAAAAAAAAAAAAAAAAAAAGAACAACTGAGAGAAAAAGAGACAAAAACAAAGACAGGGAAAGGTCTAGCCAGGGAAACAAAAATACTCCATCCTGCCAGAAACACTGCCTGTAGCTTCCAGACAGGAAACTCAGGGCCTCCAGAAAAACCATTGGCGTCAGGAAATGGCAGAAGTACCATGAAACTTATCTCACAGCTGAACTTAATGTAAAATGAAAAGAGAACATTAGAAAAGGAAGGCGAAGACAAACGGACTAGCCACAGATCTTTGCTTATGGATACACTAGGTGAAAACTTAAATCGTACTGATGTGTCTTTGGAAGAAAGAATTAATGGAAAAGATTATTCTAGTCCTGCTGCAAATAAATAAATAAAAAACACCAGGTTGAAAAGACAGAGCCCATTCAGCAAAAGAGAAGGGGAATGATCTAGCAGCATTTACAGGCAGACTCCACTAGCACTGT
Organism: Sylvia atricapilla; assembly: GCF_009819655.1. Lineage (NCBI taxonomy): Eukaryota > Metazoa > Chordata > Aves > Passeriformes > Sylviidae > Sylvia > Sylvia atricapilla. The sequence goes on from NC_089140.1 coordinate 131,856,724, forward strand.
AAATAGTGTAAACACTAGTTAAAAAGCACAAAGCAAGAAAAAGCTGAATGCCAGTCATTTAAAGTACATCTGATGCTGGAAAAACAATACATGCCAATTGGAGGAGTTATTCTGCCAGCACAATTATCCCACCCACAACAATATCATACAATGCCAAAAGATATGCTATGTCAGCACACAGCAGGATTTAGCCAGGTTGATGAGAGTTTTTCCAAACATTTTTCACTGACGTCAACACAGACTGAGGAGTAAGAGTTCCTCTATGCACAACAACTGCTGCATAATGGGCAGAAAAGTCGTCACAAACACACCCACTCATGGCTTTAAAGACTTAATCTTGTGAAACTTTCTTATGCTTTACTGCCTTGTTAATGGTGTCCAAGCACAAATCAACACAAGGGAGTTTGTGAATCCCCTGCAAGCCGCTGCATTAGCCAGAGGCCTTGTGTCAGGTGAACACTGGGTCCCAAAGTCTGACAAGACCCTGGCAGTGCTGCCACGTTCTCCACGGGCAGAAAGTTTCACACCAAATTTTAAAAAATAAATACTCAAAGGTTTCCTGCTATGTTTCACACATTTATCAACAAAGTCAAAAAAGACCTGCAGAAGACCTACAGTGATGTTCCTCTGCCAGCTGAGTTCCTCTGCTACTGCAGTTCTGAGTGTGCAGTGACACAAATTAGCGTACGCCAAGATGTAGCTGCACTATTCCACTTACTATTACTTTTAAATTAATGAATTACACCTCCATTGCCAGGCCTCACAACACAGTATTTCTGAAATACAACTCCTGAGCCCTCATGCTTTTGAGGAGGGATTGCAAAGACCTTCCCCTCCACTCACCCCCTCACATTCAAACTCACACACCCTTTCTGTGTTGGATGTTACTTTTTTTCCTCAAAGCATCATCTTAAACAGCTCTTTCTCCTTAATTATAGAAACATCATTAGTTGGGCCCCTTCCTGCAACAGACTGTGACACATCATCTATCCCAAACAATTACAGGCAGAAAATACGAAGCAAGCATAATGCAATTCCTAGAAAAGCTACTGTGCTTATTTTCTCCATTATTTAGAATGGCTAAACACTTCCTAATTATAGTCTCCAAACAAACCTGTATTATTTCAGGTTCTGAGGTAAAATCGTACTTTGTGGTTTTTAAATAGTAACACTGGTAATATGCCCTCAACAGTAGCCTTTTAAATAAATGTTTAAAAAACCCCAACACCTTAAGTCAGATTTAAAAGCTTCGTAGACCACAGAAATACCAGATTTGGTAAACTGAATTAGTGCAGAAGATTCTGCCTCTAACCATGAGTACCTGTTAGCCTAAACCTGAGATCCAGCCCTCAAGTGTTTAGATGATTTCTTCCTTTAAAAAGCAGCACAAACAATTTGCAAACACAAAAGCTTCTTGTTTTTAAAATCAGCTGAAACCCTACAGCTTAACTCTGAATCCTGTCACAGTGGCATCCACAGTTTTGCTCTGATGACCTTAAATAGAGCTTTGCTGAGCTGTCTGCATCCAGATAAATTTTAGATGAAACAAGTACCTTAAATTGAATATAACACACAAGATTTCATATTTATTTCAAGTCACAGATATTTGTTTAATCAACAATAACAAAAGTCAGATCTCTGTTCGTCTTAAATCTAAAATACCTGTTTCTCTGGTGGCTCATAAATTCACAGTGGTTTTGAGTCCTTGCTCTCTTTCTATTTGCAAGTTAACCATTAAAAATTTCAAATTGTAGTAGGTGATTACTGATTTATTTTGTTTTTGCTTATCTAAACCTAGTGTTAGCACTATGTAGGGAGGAGGGGGGAAGAGGTCCTTGAGCAATATATTTAGTTTGCCTCTAAAAAATATCTTCACTCCAAGCACCAGCAAAGAACTGCAACCGCAGTTTAAAGAACTAAAAGCAATATCCTGCCAGCCAATAGTGTCAGGCACAAATATTTACAGAATATTCTGAAATGCCTTTAATAAACAAATGGGACAAAACATAGTTTATCAAGTACATCTTCTACCCACAAAAAGACATACAGCGAGCAGCAGGCTCCAAGGATGACTCCCGGTGACAGCCCCCAAGCCCCGTTTCCATCCCAGCCTGTCCAGAGCTGAGCGACTGAATGTGCCAAAGCAAAACCTCACCCTAACTTCGCTGACGTCAGAGTTTTCTTGCCAGCAGACGCTTTAGAAATAGTTACATTAAGTCTCCATTGTGCTGTGTAACTCAGAGCCTGCATTCCTGAATCGCAAAGCGAATGCGAAGAGCAGGAAGAGGGGGAGGACAAATTCCGTTTTTCAGCCCGAGACTACAGCTGTATCTGGCACAGTCTGTCCGTGTGACCGGCTCGCTTACAGGCTTCAGGTGAACTCTCTGTCAAGCAGAGGCGGGAAGGGAACAAGGCAGCGGCAGGAGAGCCGCAGAGGCGGCGGAGCGGCGGCAGGGCAGAGGCGCAGCCCTGACCCAGACACAACGAGCGCACACGGCACTGCATCTGCCGCCTCTCCACCTTCCAAAAACAAACCAGATGCCTCAAGAAAGAAACATTCGAATTATTCTAGAAGCAGAAACCAGTGCCAAAGCCAACAGTTTGAATACTCTGCGGATTGCTGAAGACTAAGTGATTGCTGAAATCGCCTGCAGACACTGGTCCGTGTTGGTGGCAGAATACCTCACGCTGGCTGCCCGGGGAATGAACAACAATACTAAAAAGATATCAAAAAATAACTCAGAAGTCTCCTCTACTCACTCTTGGTTTTTTTGGGGTTTTTTTGACAGTGATTGGGGCTCATCTTTGCACCAATCCAACACCAGTAACATCCTGAATTTTTACTCAGAAACGTAGCATTCACTCTCAGCAAGCTACACAAAAACACGAAGGCACATTCAAAAGTCTGATGGCTCATGTCACAGATCCTCACACTTGAGTCTGTAAGCAAAATGACCTTGCAACCATCTTCATACCTTACTCTCAAGCTACCCCATACATTTACAATAAAAGGCTCCTCACTTCAGTCAGAGCCTCTGCCTTACATCCCAGCAAGTGCCAGATGAAACAGAAGAACCCTCACCGAGGACAGCATTCTGAAACAGATTTATAACATAGATTCTATAAACCTACATTGAACACTCCAAGATAATGACACGTAGACTCACGTCAGGAGCTGTGGAAGCTGCTAGTGAAAATCATCTTGGGGAGAAAACAGCATCTGACAGAGACACCAGACAAACCAGAGATGATGCTGACATTTAAACAAAAACCAAACACAAAGAGCTTCAAGTTTCATATTCAAATGGCCACATCTGTCTCGAGATAACCTGGTGACACTACCAAACATTACTGAGTTAACAGCAGCTTACTATCCCGTTCCAACTCAGTGGACTGTGACCTGGACAAACCTGTATTTGTATTTGCTATCTCACAGCGAGACCGCATCAATACAAAATACCTGGACATGATGCCAGCTGTTCTTTAGAAAATCTGGATATCACAACTCTTTCCCTCAACTGTAAGGATTATTACACAGGTATAACTCCTAAGCTCTAGTCTGAACCCAGATTTTTCTTTTGGCCATTGAAACAAATTTTTAAAATGTGGTATGTTTTCTCAGGGTGGGTGGGGAGGAAGAAACAGCAAGAATAAACAAACTCTGAAAGTATTAAGGATTTCAGAATGGAGTGTTACCACCAGCTCTATTCTTCAAGCAGCACAGAAGTGCCAACAGCAAACGTGAAACACATCTGTGCAAGAGCCTTTTTTTTTTCCCTGTAAGTCTGCTTTATAATGCAGGGTGAAACTTCAACAGAATGAATAAATATTCTTGATGACTGTTTCATATTCAGTCTGAAATGCACTTCTCTAGTCTTGTTACGTTGCAATGTGTGTGTGGTTTCATTGCTACAGCTAGCATGAGACAAAAATTAATCATACACTGCACCAGTGCCAGGACAGAGAATAAAACAAGTGCAATCACTGTTACTGAGGAACAAAAAGTTCTCCACAAAAATGTTGGTTGCACATCTGTTTCCACTGTAGGATTTACTTTTTCGGTGACTTTACCTAAGAAATAAGGCATATAAAATGTCAAAAGAGTTCTAGTGGTCTACAAGTTAAACATTTTAATCAGATCATTTTAACATAGGTAAGTTGATAAAACAGGAGCTTTAATGATTTAATAGTTATTTAGAAACTTCAAGTCTATGACTGAAAACAGTAGATAATAACAAATTCTATTCTGAAAAAAAATGCAGTCTAACATTTTAGGTACATTGTCTGTTTTCAGTAAGGGGAGCTTATTCTGCTTTCTAAACAGTTACTCAACATCGCACAAAAAAAAAAAAAAAAACCAAAAAAAACACACAACCTAACAGAAAAGTTATTCAGAAAATAATTCTGAAGTTTTTGGCTGTTCCTTCATTTACTTCTTTCATGCTCACATCTTTTAGGATTATGAACAAAGGTATTTGTAACAATTCACTTTCTATCCTTATTTCTGACCTTGCTGATTTGCAATCCCACTCTTCACCACTGATCATCAAATAATTCCAAGGACAGAAAATTATCAAATACTGTATGAAAGAACATAAATGATTCCTCACTCTCTTCAAGTTGTGTGCTACAGGAGTAGCTACAGGAGTACTCTGCTGCAGTTTTAGCCAGTATTGTTAAAGAACCCTCCTCTGAAGAGCAGATCTGTTGTCACCTTACAACTATCACAGTGGTACTACTGTGAGAGTTGTGTGATGGAACTTAAGGAAGCTGAAAGCACATTTAAAAGGATTCAAACATCAGTACAGGTAGAGATTATGAATGATAAATGCAAATAAACTAGAAGAACAATCTCCCACATCAACTCACACGGCACAACACTATCTCCGAAAAGGGACTGTTACAGCTCAGAAAACTTATATTATTTACTTATACTAACAAGCTTTAACCTAAAATTAAATGCATGCTGAGTGCAGCCTTTTTAAATACCTGCTGGTCAGGCTGGCTGTTCCTTTCTGGGAAGATAACAGCTACACTAAAAACCATACCATTTTGTTTAAATTTCAGTTTTGATCTAACTGAGGTTGTTTATATCTGCCCACACTTCCCCTTTAGAGAAGTTACAGCACCTTCAGCTGCATTTGTGGCTTTTCAATGGAAGAGCAAAACACTACTAATACTTAACAGGTTTCCTTGTCTTGGTACAATCCCTCTTCTTTCTCTCCAGATGTCCAGTCACGTAATTACCTCAGAAGCCACAGTCCTAAAAGACTGTTCTGCTGAGACAGAAGGGGAGAGAAAAAAACTGAGAAAGAGAAAAAAAATGTGAAATGTGTGGAGTGAAAAGTTAACCTATCACAGAAGGCACAATTCTATACAATTGACACATAGATGCAGTATTGTTTGTTCACTAGCCTGACCGCACCAATATGGCATACAAATTCCTGGCAGAAGGGAAAGAGAGGGAGGATGTGACAAAATGTTCTCAGGACAGTAAGAAAAAAACCCCACAAGTATCTAGAAATTGTCCTCTCCTTATTAGGTACTCAGTGATGTAGAGTAATTGTTTAAGTGACATCTACTCCTTCCTTAAGTTTGGCCTGATAACAAAGAAGGAAATTTATACAGAAGTTTGGATCATGTCTATGTTTCAGCATTTCTGACAACTCTGGTTTCTACTTCGACCTTCTTCCTTACTAAAAAAACTTTTTCTAATCCTTTCATGTTTGTCTGCAGTATCAAGATCCACCAAAAAAAACTGAGCTACCAAGTCTTTCTCACAATGAAGACAATAAAACCCTCGTATTAAATGACTTTTTTATATAGAACTATTTCCTATTGTGTACTTAACTACAGTACATAAAAGTTCTACACAATCATGCTATACCTGGCAAAAACAAGTGAAAGTGATTGTCATCATATCACTGCTAATATGATTATAGAAGACAGAATCTTACCCTCCTTCTCCCCCCCAGAAAGTCCTTTTCCCAATAAATAAATTATCTGCTTGTGACATACCGTATTATCAAATACTCTTCAGGTAATAGAGACACACAAAGCTACACTAAGAACTATGAGGATATTTAATATTGCACACTTGACTGCTCTAAAATTAAGGATTCCAGAAAGCAAGCTGTCCATAAAAACTAAATTCAAGTTAGTTGACATCCAGCCAATTGACAGTGTAGCTGGTGCACTGGAAGGCAATGCAAATTTTGGCCCAGTTTCAGCACCTATGATGGCTGGCTGTGATATCTGATCCTTGTCACTGTTTCCAGGGACATCAGGACATCTCTTCCCCTGTCCACAACAAAGATCCAACTACCAGGACAGATACCGATTAAGTGGGGTCAGTCGCTTCCCCCCCAAGCAGTGGTGAGTATAGCATCAGGTAGGTGAACTACAGTTGGAGAAGCTGGAAGACCTCTACTGGATGCCACTCAGTGCTCTAGCAGTCATTTCCAGGCCTTGGAGAGATCCTAAAGGCTGTGTCCAGCTTCTGAACTTTCTGTAGAATCACACAGACATACTGATTTTTCTGGAGTGGCTTCATTCCAGCAATGCCTTTTTCTTATTTCCATACTAAATGAGGCTCCATATCTACATGTTGTATATTTTTTTGCTTTATAACATTATACAATGAATTCACAAATACCACACAAATCCTTAAGACATTTTTACCAGACTAAAGGCTTCAAAATCATTAGCAAATCAATCTTCAAAGCAGTCCTGTGAAATCTTCCTAGAAATTCTGCAATGGAAGATTATTTTCCAAATACTTAAAATGGGAAACAGACACTAAAACTAATGCTGACACCTGAAATGAGATTATGATATTGTGGGCTGCCAAAGTTCTAAGGCTGTTTTGCATCAACATAGGACTGTATAGGTTCAAAACTTAGGCTGAGCACTGACCTATTGATCAACACCTGAAAGTCTGAAGATTAGCATATACGAAAATACCTAACTAATCTATAAGGGCCTTGCCCAACACTACAAATGAGGTGTCACAGACTCCTTGTTCTGGCATTCCCTATCCTAAGTTTTATATCCCAGCACACTTCAAATAACGTAGCTGTTGTCTAATGATTTTAATTCCAATAGTAATTTTTCTGTTGTCAGGGCATGAGAATGTTCTCTTACACAAATTTTGTGCAATTTAATAATTTGCAGACACCAAGTGACATAACTTAGCTAGCATTAACCAGAATTAGTTTCTCTTTGAAACTTCTATCCCCATGACAGTTTGATTAACACTAGCCAATGGGTTTCTAAAGAGGACAACAAACCTAGAAAAATGCCTTCTCCCAAGGACACTACAGTCTGCTACAGCACGTTTTGAACTAGGGGTTATGGAATACATCTCCAAGGAGGAACTCCGTGAAATAAACCCGCGCTCCTGCAACAGCAGACACAGGTGGTAGCTGAGGGCTATGCATGGCAAAGCTCCATTTAAACCTTTCCATCCCACCTCCCCCCAGATGTTGGTCGATAATTAGCAGGGGTTGAGGACCTGTGAACAGTCTCTTCTTTCCTTTTATAATTTTCTTTTGCAGGTGCTCTAGTTTTGAGAGCAAAAATGTGAAATAGGGAAAGCTGTGATAAAAAGGGAGATTTGGTTTAAAACCAGCTGTTTCAGTCTATATTTTCCTCAGTTCTTTCATGCAGCCTTTTCTTCCTGCTCTTCCTCACTTACCACTTCTCCTTCTACCTTTTCTATTGCCTCTACCCATCACATTTTCCTATACCTCCTCTGAACTGAAGGTAGACAGCTCCCACTTTGTCTCAAGCCTCTCATCTTGACACAGAATCAAGAGCAGAAGGAAGCATCCCCCCTTCTCACTTGGGTCTCTCATCATCCACTTGATACCCCGCAGCCGTGATACAAAATTTAAGTACCTCACCACTTGCTGCAATGGCTGAAAAAGTGTGGCTGTATGTGAAACATTCAGAACTTTGGTGCCACAGCAATCAGTCTTCAAAGAAAATGCTCAAAACCACTATCTCAAAATTTGCCATTCCTTGCAATTTTTCACAGAGATAGAATAAAGATGGAGCAAGGCTTCTCTAAGAAAATAAAAGGAAAAGAAAATGAAAAAAACACCCCAACCTCTGATCCAAAACACAGACATAACACTCCTAGAGCAGTTGCAATACACTGTATTCTTAAACATTAAGAAACCTTTCCTCTGCATTCTCAGAAACAATATTTGGTGGAGTTTTCTTTGCTTTAGACCAACTACATTTTGAATGAAATATAACCAAGAACCTGAATGCCTGGCTTCATAATGTGGAGTATTAATCTTACTTACATGAGATACTGTCAGTTCTAACCATACACAATACTTGTAGCTCCTAATAAACTCCTAAAATGAGGAATTCTTTGATGTTTATTTGAGGTAGTAGCCCCAGTCCAAAAGAATACCTACCAAGATCATTTCCATTACATCAGACACTTATAGCACATGAGTAAGTGCATTTTTTCGTATCTGGTATAAATTTTAAAAACAAAGCATGAAGAGAAAGGATGCATCACTCATTTTACAGACAGACATTTGAAGCAACCAGATAACATGACTTGCCAAACTCTCTCATTGCAAGAGACAATGTAAAGAACAGTTGAGGATGGACAAAGGAGAACGTATCTTACCTCACAGCCAGACTGGCATGGCAGCAATGACTAACCTCCTCTGAGGTACTAAGCATTAAGCCACAACTTGTTCTTATTTACTTGTACTGTAATACACATAGCACACCAGCCCACTCATTACCATGGGCTGTCCTTAAAAACATTTAAAAATCCCACCACCATTTGGAACAGAAATAAAGCATGTTTTTTTTACTCCTTCATATGAAACTCCATCGTCTGTCCCAAATATCCACAGACTATGTCAATACAAAGAACTGTTTCTCCCTTTTATCTCCTGCTCATTTTACACTACAATATCCTCCATAGGACTGACATCACTGGAGAAAGACCCCTTACATTTTCTTTTGTTTGGCAAAATGTATGGCCTGTAATGGTAGCCTGGAGGTATTTAATGCCATTCAACAGTACATGTTTCTCATCCTTGAAGGAAAGACAAACACTTGATAAAAAACAGACAAAAACAATTTCAAAGAAATTCATGTATTGACTCTGTAAATTATAACAGAAAAGTGTTTATAACTTTAGAAGGAAAGGCCATGATAAAATGATTTTAAAAGCTTGAAGACCTTGGGTTGTTTCTCCCAAGTGAAGCAATCTTCCCTAACCAAGAAATAAATATATAAAAGGCCAAGCCAGCTATATTATCATAAAACTAATTCAGAAATATAAGTTCTAAAAGTATTTTAATAATATACTACTGTAATCTCCAATTTTATTTTAAAAAAAGCTATTTAAGCAATTACTTAATTTGATTATGTTTTGTAAAAGAAACTGCAAACTTCCAACTGTCTACTAATTCATTAATTTGCAAATTACAGCATAAACTACAATCATGCTAAAAAAAAAACCCTGTTTGAAGTGCTCAGGCACTTGACTGAAAGCAAGGGGATGTGGCTTTTGGGTAAGACATTATTTCAATACACCCTTAAAGGCCAATCTGTATTTTACTCAAATATAAATCATACAAGAATGTATTAAAATGCTACAATTTTAATACATTTCAAGATATCAGTAGCCATGAGAAAACACATGCTATTATTTAAATAAATCAACATTACCAACTACCCTCCAAGAATGTAACAAGTTGCTCCCAATTTCATGAGTTCAGGATCCTGTCTGCAGCCTGCGTGAGACTCCACTGTGCAAATGACAGGTGCAACAAATTTTCTCTTGGTCTCAGGCCCTAAACACCAACTTTCAACTTGTCAGAGTGGTTTCAGATTCAAAAGGTACATTTATCTCCCAGACAGTATGTTCTAGAACCTTTTATACTGCCATCCATATAAATACCAAGTTTCTCTCTCAACACTGTGAATACCCAAGAAAATCTACAGCAATGAGCCCAACAGCCTAATGAAACACAGCTCAAAACACTGCTCCTTCAAAAATCAGTATTTAATTTGCTGCTAATCCAACTGAATACATTCTTGTTCTCACACTATAATATGAGGACAGAAGTTCCAACTTATCCTCATGTTTCTCATATCAGAACTGAATTTCCACCTAGAAAGATGTGAAACCTTGGAATAGCAGAGTTAGGCAAGGAAGCAAGTGCATGACCAGAGGCTGATGGGGGGCTGCATAAATCTCTGCATCATTTATAGCAACACACAGCCACCTGTAATACAGTGAATTACATATTTTCTAGAGATACAAACAGTTGGAGAATACTTGTTTCTCCTTTTGTCAGTGGTTAGCAGATAAACAGGAAATGAATCAGACTAAAATAATAAATCTTGAGAAGAAACACCATGAAGTTTTTTGAACTTGCATAAGATTTATTATTTTTTGAAGTGACAGGAACTTCATCAGAAACACTGATCTAAAAATCAGTTTTAACAGACAGTGTAACTATGGATTGTTCAGTAAAGGAAAACAGATTGGGGTCTTCTTTTTCTTTATATTATGTCATATCACAGGTGTCTTTCTGATGCATCATGATCCATATACAAGTTCACTGACTGATGGAACACCAGCCAAGATCAGAAAGATGGGAGGGCTGCCAAACAAGCATCACTGCCAAATTACAGTGAACCCTTCATTTTCTTTCCAGTTTTGCCACACAAGAGGTTTTATTTCCAACAACTCCAGGCCTCCATTTTACAGATATGTTGTTGATAATGCATTTACATTTCACTAGGACTTCCTTCAATTAACTGTGAGAAGTAACATACAATGACACTAACAAGCTCTGAAATCACTTTCCCATGCAAGTGCAAAATCCTGTCATCTTTGAGCACCATTTCTTCTGGTCTGTCCCATCTGTTATTTAAGAGGAGTGAAAAATAACCATGAAAAAACAAAAAAAGAGAGAAGCTAGCTATTCAAGAGAAAGCCTTTCCACAAAAAATTTAAATGGCAGTCAATAGCCAGATTATTTTGATTCATGATCTCACATGACATTTTGAGACAGCTGTCTCATTGCATATACAAAAGAACAACAGAACCAGGCTATAACCCCAATTAGAGACCACACTAATCCCTTGAATTTCAACTTTGCACCAAAATATTCTCCCTGCCCCCCAGGACCCACAGCCAAAACTAATCTATGGGGAAAGAAAATTAACAAAATTGTATCCTGAGCAGGCATAGTTTTTGTCTTAATAATAATTTTTATAGCGAATTGACAGTACATTTTTTTCTCATCAGTGAAACATTATTAAAGGTGGGACAGAATCACCCTGGAGCACGCTGGATGTCTTTCAGCTGACACTGATTTAATCCTATGCTACCAAGTTTTCACCAGCCACCCAGAGGGGTCAGAAACAAACTTGTCTCTCCAAACCAACATATAATTGATGTCCTTACCAAGTCTGGGCTGAGGAAGGAACTTGGATTCATTTTAGAAGTGGAGGGGAAATTTGAACTCCTGTCAATCACGGTATCAGCTACTGAAGAAAAAGGAATATAGCAGGAGCATTCTGATCCTCTGCCTATCACTAAATTTTCTTTGTTTTTCCCCTACAGAACAGGGCAAAATAACTCCCTCCTATTTCCACATTCCCTTCTCATTATATATAACAGCTGTAATAGTCCACTCATTTTATAAAATTAATTTGTTTTTTAAAAAATCTAATACTGTAACACCAATCCAGTTATTCAAAGGAATTATTTTTATTTCAAATATTATATTTCCTCAATATTTTAAATGTCTCAGAAATTAGCTGTAGAATAGTCTGCGATCACAACTGGCAAGAAAGACAATTTTTTTAAACTGATGCCTTGGATTTCAGATGTTCTAGTAAATTAAAGTCTACTTTTTAAAAAGAGTATTAGCATAAAATTTTTGCTGAGGAACAAGCTAGTTAAAATGTTAAACCACACTGATAACCTTGAAGTTAAAATTTTATGGCCATATAAATGTGCATTAGTATCTCAGTTTTCCAACAAATGTGTTGTTTTTTTATTTTTAATCTTTCCCAAAATACCAAATACATGATGGAAAGCAATATAGTATATTAAAATGTAAGTGTACTAATTTATTCTAACCAATAAACAAGCTTGTGAAGAAAAGCTTCCTCAAAAAAGAATTAACTTTATTCTAATGAATCAAAGTACAATCTCATCTAGCTGGGACAGAGGTTTCTTATGCCAAATAATTTCACAATTTTTGATAAAAATATTTAGTATTATGCCTTGAATAAAGGTAAGAGGAAGTCTAATTCTCCAACCTAATTACTAAGCCAGGGAGAACATTAAATTTATAAAACATAGTGCTTGTATTTGTATGTAGTTCACACCTGGTCTGACTTCTTGTCAACAAGAATAAAGTATTTCACCAATCATGGACTTGATAAGTGTTTCTCCAAACCTACCAAAGAACTGCTTTGAAATAGAACTAGTAAAAATCTTGGAAATCAGGTTATTTCCAAGAGATTGCTGAAAGCACTTCACTATAGAACTTAATATCAAAGGAGCAAACTTTTTATTAAAGTTTTGGTAACAGACCAAAGCAAACGAAAAGCATCATTTCTTTTAAAATGCTAGCCACACACTTATACAGACACAGCAAGAATATTAAACACATGGCCATCCCAAGAGAATGCAGGGAAGCACTCCTCACAGGTCAGATCTGCAGAAGAAATGAACTGGCAGTGAAATCTAAACATGACAGAATCTCAGGAGCATTCAATACTGTAGCTGTAGTAAGAAAAATGAAAACAAAAGTGTGTCCAACAGTTTTGTGTATTGTGTGCATATATTAGCTTATATGAAAATCCAGTATCTGCAAACATCTTAATTAAGCAACATATGCCCGTAAAAACTGTTCTATTTTAATTATATTCTTTAAGTAAAGCCTTGCTTAAGCAAAGCACGAGAGAGATGCTATCCAGTCTGTTTTTAGGTAAGAAGTCACTGAAGAAGACAAGACACTGCCCTATAGTACCAGTACAAAAAAAAAAAAAAAATTATCTGTATTCCCTCTTTCAACCATCTTCATAGAAAACCTTTTTACTATAAAAAAAGATATGCAAAATTAGAGTAAGTCCAGTAAACCTTTTCCAATACAAATTCACAGAATCAGTTATGTTAGAAAAGAAACCCAAAATCATTGAGTCCAAGTGTTAACCTAGCACTACTAAGGCCATCACTAAACCATGTCCCTAATACAATCTAATTTGAGGTGTTTGACAGTAATCGTTTTTTTTGCTATGAAAAACTCAAGATGAAAATCCCCTCAGATTTATCCATATGAATAAAAATATAAGATAAGAAGGTATGTTTGATTTTTATTTAAGAAAGGAAAGGAAAGTTGTTTCACTTTTGAAAGAAGTACTTTGAAGCCAGGAGCTTCACTGTTTACTTGAAACCATTTATTTCCTCCTACAGTTCCAAGGAAAACCGTTACACAAATACATTAGAGGAAGCAGGTGTATAATTTCATTGAAAAGCTATTAAAACTTCTGAAAAACAAACTTGGTCAGCCCAGGAGATCTTTCAAGCATTTCCTTATGTTACCTGCTAGAACACATAATTTAATATTTATCTTGCTATTTATTAAAAGAAAGCAACCACAGGGTATTATTTCACAGTAGTAGCAAGCCATGCATCCTCTGTGGCCCTAAGCATAAAACAAAATTATCAGAGTGACAAGAAAACACCAATATCACTTCAAGCTGTAAATACATGAAGAAACTCCTTAGCATCACCAAAATAATGTACTAAAATACCTAGGGACATGACATTTAAAACAAACAAACAACACAACCCTCCCTTTAAGCTAGGTTGCATAATTCCATGAGATACTACATCACTTGTTTTCAATGTGCCCTCAGTTTTAGTTCAAACATACTTCTTGTTTTATAAATCAGTTATCACTGAAGTTACAGTGACATCTGGACTTGTTTAAGACTAATTAAGCTAACTATAGCTTTAAGAAATGTATTTTCAGCAGGAAAAATACATTTACAGAATTATATTAATGTGCAATTAGGCAACTTGCAGGTTTTTTGTATTTTGATATAATTTCTTCCAACAATGCATGAAGCAACTCAATGTGGACAGAGACAGGGCAGATCTACATGAATGCAGGTAGACAGATACATAGATATGGATGCATTTTAAAACATGAAAATGTTTAAATACTAAAGAGAATACAACTTTTCCAATGTACAGAGCAAGAGGCTCTGGTATGGAGGGACTTTATGCTCAGTAAGTTTCACTATGTATTTTCAGAATCCTATAGAAGCAGCCCCCACTGAATTAGCTGCAGAGGGTTAAATCAGTACAAGCAGTGGCCCATGCTATCTCTTGTTGCAGGTTAACCCACCCTGAAGCACAAATTCAGAACAAGAACACCTTTCACTTTTCAGCAAGGTCAGGCATTTGGTTCAAACTGCCTGTAAAAGAGGTTTAAGATCTTTGGATCTGAAGAGGAGCAGGGACACTTATTACATTATATGAATGGCTGTAGGTTAGTAAATTCCAGAAGAAAGGCATTCATAAATAGAAGGTAGTAACAAATAAAACATTTTAAATCACTGTGGATATTTGCTAAATTAACAATGTCCTTGTGCTAACAGCCAAGTTTCCAAACCAGCTTGTACACTATTCTGTGGGACTAACTCACAAAAGGCAATCATTTACCAGAACTTACTCTATAGATGCCAGATACCAGCAGCACACAAAAGAGTACAGCAGTCCTACAAAAAGCAGCAGCAGGCTTTTAAAGCAAGGATGGGTATAGCACCTCCTGGTTAAACAGCAGATGTTATGGGGGAGGAGAATGTAAGCGCACAGTCACATTAAGTCCAATTGGAAAAATAGAACGATGCCATTGAAAACAGAAAATAAAGTAGTAAGTTAAATGCACTGTGACTCACCTTATTTTTACAGTTTAGCAAGTAATTTACTTCAAAAGACAGTAGTTTTTTTGTCACAAAAAACGCCAGTTATTATTATGGCTGCCTGGCACTTCCCATTCGAACATCCTATTTTCCAACCAGCTTAGCATCTTCTCAAGCAAACTGGGCTGAAACTTATACACTAGAATCTTCTTTAGAACTCTTATTTCAACTGAAGTACTTAAAACAATTAAAAAAAAAACCACCACAGCTCAAAACCCCACAACAATCTAATGGAGAAAATTATCCTAGAAGAGAAAATAAATCAAAAATTTGCAGTATTTTCTCTGGAAATGTTTAGCACTGGAACACTTTGAAACTCGGGAATTTGAATTCTGGTGTGTGTAACTTGGATGTACATGTTATCACCCTTCCAACAATGTGAATATATCCATGCTTGCAAGTTTTTGGAAATGTGAGAAAAAAATACCCCGTCCTCAGCAAAGAGCATGTATTTCATCTGTTAATATCTCTACTAAACTTGATCCAGCCTGGAACTGAATAGAATCTTCCTTTCACTTCAAGGAGAACAATATGCCTCAATCAAAGTACCAGAAAATACAGGCAGGAAACTGACTTACTATTTCCAACATTCAACTAATAAGTGACAGCAATGTAGAAGAAACTTCAGCCTAATGTGGAGAAGGTGGGATTTCAACTTATGACAAGTTGGAATTCTAACAATATTCGAAGTGGTAGCTGCCAGAAAGGTGACTGAAACCTGCACCAAAACTGAATGGCTGAACAGCAGCTCTATCAGAGCACCCTAAAGAGAAAAATATAAGAAGAAAATGAGGATTGCAGAGTGAGGAAACCAACAGTTGTTGTTTGGGGAAGTAATCTGTGAACTTTAGCACAAGTAGTAAGAGATTATATATAAGAGACAGAAGGGACTGGCTGATCACAAACACTAGAGGAAAACAAGCCAACAAAAGCAACAAAGACTCTACAGAGCAGCTGAACAGGAAACTGAGAGGGAAAGCCTCTCCAAGTCACAGGAGAGAAAAAGTAAAGACATCAGATTAGGTATTGAAAAGCACATGATTTTAAAACACCTAAGATATCATCCTAACAAAAATCTTAATGGGCTAAATATGAACAGGATTTGCATAAAATATTGTTAATGATGCAGAGCGTAAAAGTTAGTTGACAGTGCCAAAGGAAAAAAAAAAAAAAAAAAAAAAGGCAGCAAAAGCAGCTTGTACTGTCAAAGCAAGCCTTCCTCTGCTGCCCATCCTCTACAGTCCAAAGACAGACATGAAACACTACACAAGCACATGGATCATACTGTCTCGGGTCAATCCCTATAAAGCATGGCACAGTATTATTAGACACTACTTGCTCAAACAGCAGCAGTCTGCCTAGTGAGTAGCTTCCAAACCTCCTGATATGACTGCAATTATTATTTTTAATGGCTAGAAACCAACACACAAACTACATTAGAAACAATTCTCTTTACCTGATGAAGTTGCAGTTGAAAATGATTGCTGAAGTATGTTATGACAGTTTAACTGCATGGCTTTTGCCCCTTCCTCCTCAATAATATCTTTGCCTGATACACATTTATCAGGTCACTGGTCAGGATTTTGTTCATTCTTACTCACTGTGCCCACCATAAAAAATAAATAAACAAACAAATAAATAACTACAGCATAATGATACATTGAAAGCAGAAATTGATTTCCTCATAAGTCATTGCAGAGAACCAATATGTTAGATTAATACTGCTGAAATAGTCAGAACCATACCCACTCCACTGAAGGAGCATGGTTATTATCCCTGTTAACAGACACAATATTAGAACTTGATTAAGGATTAATTTATTTACCACCTCAGGTGCCTGACCTGAGATAGCCTAAATAAAACTAAGTTCTTGGCCATGTTACACAGTAAATATGTTCAAAGATACCTGCAGTATCAATAGTGTACACACATCCCCACCCCCACCAAACACAGCCAAGATTCAGATGCCTATTTCAGACATGACAATTTTTTTTTTTCTCTCTATTTGCATTATATCTCTTATTCAATGGAAATAATTGCCCTAGACACTAGGAGGTCTGGCCAAAGTAGATGGATGCCCCAGTAGACAAAGCAACTGTATTCTGAAGAATGCTTCTGCAGGGGGAAAAAACCTCCAAAAACCACAGATATATAATTAAGAACAGTAACTTAATAAAGGTAGGCACAAATGATAATCCAGATATGGTTGCTTCTTCAACTTTAATTCTGGCCTTTCTTAACTTTGAGAATTTTACCTGAAACCTTAAAATTACAATTAATTGCATGTAGTGGCAGAATCAGTTTCACTTTTCAAAGCCTGGGCAAACCAGTCATGTAATTGCTGCAGGAGCCATACCTTGCCCTTTCTAGTATTTCTAGTGCGCTCATTATCATGGTTTCTGAGAAATAGTTAAACTACCACCATCCTAAAGCTATTTTCCCTGTCTTTACAATAGACAGAGTTCTTGCATTCCATACACAATGAAAACCTGAGCCATTCTTCACCTACAAAATGCACTGTTTTGCAAAATACACATTAGGTACTGCAAGTAGGTACTGAGTTTGATAATACATACTCAAAGCCACACTCCAGCTGTTTTTATGACCTGACACTCATGATAATGAAGTTTATTCTAATAAATCCCCCTTTTTAAAAGGAAAATCAGATCACCAAAGCAAGATTTCATCACCTAATACTCCAAAATCCCCCATATCTAGGTGCTAATCTATAGTAACACTGTACAAAGCACCCTATTTCAGGGATGAACTTTAAAGGTGAATAGTTCTAACTTCAGAAGGACTGTATTTTACAGAGAGCTTCTCTACCCACACTGTGGTTTTACAGATAAAAGCATCAATCTACCCAAGGCTTCCATGAACTGTTGTATTTCTGTTCACTGTACTGCCAAGTGGAAGCTCCTTCCTTTCAGGCTGCTAATTTATTCTCTCACTGAATGATTTTTAGCACAATGAAACTATTTGTCTGAATACTTAGAGGTGCATTTTCACCATTTCATGAGAAATACCAACCATATCAAGTATTCTTCATTACCAATATTTATTATTTTCATTTTTATCCACTAGAGAGAAACAAAAGCAAACTTACAGATACTTTCCATTAATTGTGCATATGCAATTCTCCATAAAGTGGCTTTAAAAACCATACAGTGCAAAGATCCCCACAGCTTGTGAAAGAATGTAGGTTGCAACTGTGACGTACAAATTATTTGTTACCCTTAAAACAGAATGTTAATATTGTATGACCTTTGAGATAAGAAAAAGGATATGACTGTATAGCCCTAATAAAAAACCAGCAATATCTCACACCTCAGAAACAAAACAGAAAAAAGGAACAATGAAAACAAAACCATGTCACTGTCTCTGTATTTTACTCAATCAACACTTCTTGGTCTAGATCCAGCCAAGATATTATGCTGATTAGGACAGCGTGTAGGAGGTAAGAAGAAACCGTTGTCACGGCTTACTGTTTTAAAGAAAAAGCTGTAGCATTGCTGGGCAGGACTAAACAGGATGCTTCTATTTCTTAACCCATTCCCCAGTAAAAACACCTCCTGCAAAGCTTAAACTTAACCTGGCACATCATATACCTTATCTACTAACTAAATTCAACACTGAAAACAGGGAAGTTTGTTCTTCTTTTCCCAGACATGCAGGCAGCATGTAATCCTAATAATCTCAATTCTTGCAAAGCAGGATATTTCTTTGTTTATCCTTCTTCTCTTTTCATGAGTTAGTTAATCCATTACCTAATTTATCTTGGAATCATCTTTAATTGTTAATAATGGAAAGACTCAGGACTCCTGTGCTGAGTTTACAGGCTCTCTTCTATTCTTGCCCTGGCTAAATTTCTTCCTGGTGTCAGGTCACAGAAGGCGAAGTCTACTTTTCGGCAGCTATGCACAACTACCACAGACAAAGTCCAAACAAAGCATACTAGGACATAAAGGGAAAAAATGCAATAGCAAATAGGAACAGGAAGGTGAAGAAAGAGAGATTAAAAAAACCCAAACTAGTCACAAAGGAACTTTAGGAGGAAAATACTTTTGGTTATTAGGTACTAAAACCTCTCAATCAAAATGCAGATGGTTTAAAACCATGGTGGTGTGAAATGAAAAGCAGCATGCACAAAAGCATTTTAGGTTTCTCCTCAATGTTGTCCCACAGATAAAACTTACACTGACTGTAAAATCTTACACTTCAGCAAAACAACAGCCTGGCTTCACAGACTATAACCACTATCATTCCCTTAGCTTATTAAGGAGCTAGAAGTTTGGTATCTCCATCTCTGACCCTGAGTAAAAGGGCTCCTGGTATCCCAAAACATTTTTAGCAGTATCATATAAAGGGAAGCTTAACTTCTTTTGAAAAAAGCAAAGCCAAACAAAAAGTATCAGATACAGTTTCACAGGTAAAAGTGAAGTAGTAGCTGCTTGTTTCAGTAAACTGAAGCAAGGTCTTCAACTCAGGAAAAAAAAAAAAAAAAAGGCAATTTAAAAGGCTTTATTCTGTTTATATTTGACTTAATAGTATAGTAGAAGACAAAATCAGAGCACCTCCATCAGGACATACAATGGAGAACACTTTGATTAAAGTTATGTTTCCAGTACACAGTCTAAAAATAAAGTAACCTTGAACACGCTCTACCTTCCAGACACATTTCTTTGCATTGATCAACGTATTAGATTGCTTACTACGGAAACATGAAAGGCAGACTCAGAGCAAGACACTTCCCAACAGCTGACCAGGAGAAAATGCTTCTTATCAGGCTTCATCTTTGCCAGTAGGATGATGTCACAAGAAACATTATTTATTCCCATCGAAATGTTTTTCCACTATCAGAAGTCTGAGGGACACCTGGAAGTTCCCTACATAATGCATTTTGATATGAAGGAGGAAAGCCAAACAGTATGTTGCAACAAACACTCTCTGTCAGCATTGTCACTTATTATATACAGTTCCTGTTAACTAATACTCACTAAAACATGTACTGGGAAAAGTCCTATTAGATCTTGATACAAGGAAGAGCTGCAACACTGAATATAGGCTTGGCACATGGCCCCAGTTTCCAGGTCATAAAAAGCCTAAAGCACTCCTCAGCTATCTAATTTACACAAAATAAAAGCCTTCTATTTCCTAAAAAAAAAAAAAAATTTAAATGTTTCTTCCTGAGACTGAGTTCTGAATGACGATACTGTAGAAGATCTGCCAAAATATCCCTCCCCTTGTCCAGTTTCACAGAAATATACAGTAAGTTCTGAGCACCATGTACTTTCAGCAAAGGAAACAGATGAATGACGCATTTAGGCATGGCAACACCAATAGTCTTTTCCTCTGGAATGCAACTGTTATGGTGCTAAGAAAGACTCTTACTTGTCTAAGAGCAGTTAACAAGGTTATTTTGTATAAATACTAGAAAATAAAAACAAGGCACAGCAGCACTAGTGCTGTGGAGCTATCACATCCAGAATGCTAGCCAGGCAGCACTGCCAAAGGCCCATGCCTCAACTACAGCCTTCAGTCCCACCTGAACCTCCACTGTTCAGAAGATCCCCTGAGGTGCAAGACCACTTTGCACTCCCTAAAAGCATTTCTTGAAAATATGTGTGAGGTAAATTTGTCTCACCAGAAGTCATACACGAGACACAAACCACTAAAGCTGGAATGGTCTGACATATTAAGCATTTTAGGATAAAAGGAGAACTTGATTACTTGATGTGGCTCACAGAATTTGGTTTTATGTGAGAAATCTGATCATTAACCAAGAAACTTAAAAGTGGTAATTTTATTTATTAAGGATATATAGCATCAGTGAAACACAATAAGAACAAAACAACATGATTCTTACTGCATACTATTTCCCCAGAGTCAGTCCTTTTGCTGAAGCAGTTCCTCATCCAGTAAATGGAACAACAGAAGCGGACAGCCAGGGGCTCCAATTTAGAGTAAGCTCTAATCTGCCTTATGGGAGCAACTAAAGGACCTATGGAAAAATGTTTGTTTAAAGTAATTTGTCTCAACTATAAATGGAAGCAGAACAGAACTGACAGAGTCCCACAATGACAGTTTGTGCTGAACAATAACAGGATACTTGCATTAACAGAGTTGTGTTCTATTTAGGAAGCAAAACCAAGTGACCATACCAAACTCAATCGGTACAAACATTTATTTCTGCAAGATGCCCTTTAAATGTCTTGCTGAAGACATCATTAGGGGATATGCTGGCCTCTAAAGAGAGGAAGTTTTAATGCCTGAGGAAACACCTGTATATATGAACTTTAGCTCATTTCATTAGGTCATTTTGCTAAGCTGCTTTAGGTTAAAATAAGTCTTGTATCAGCTTTCCAGAGTGGTGCAGTATGTCTAGATCCAAAGCGAATCTTAGGAAAATCACCCTTAAAAAGAAAAAGGCAACATCTATTCTCATCTTGTAAATGGTAATTAGTGTTTGGCCACATGTCCAACAAGAGGGTACCAGTGCCCCAGCAGGTGACTGACTTCAATCCACAGTTCAATGGTGGAAAAGTCTACAGTAACTTTTCCATTACAGAAAAAAGTATCCTAAAATGAAAGTACTCCTACTTTTTCTTGTTCCATGGATAAGGCCCAAGGTATGGTTAATTCTTCTAAGAATTATGCTACAACTTAAATGAAGGTAAAGCAAAACAGACACTCAAAGCCCTTCTCACTTGCCTTAATGACGGAAGACCTAAGGGTGCTATCACAAATGACATCTCACAGCTCACCTGTAGGGATTTTCTCCCTTCTAGAAATTCTACTTTGAAGAACTCAAAGACCATTCTAAAGCTGGCATAAGACATGCTCACAACAGGAAGAAAACTTCTTGTAGAGCCCTGTAATATCCTAGTCCCACACAACATTTACGGCTCTTTCTAGATACCCATTGCTTTGGTTTGGATCCTTGAGTGATTACCTACACTAAGAGGAAAAAAAAACAGAAAAAACAAGCAACCCATGACAGAAAAGGACCAGCAACCAAAACCAAGAAAAAACAGAGCTATGAAGTGCTTGAGAACTGCCAGAAACGTACATGAAACAGTCAAGATCACTGAAGAAAAGACTAAGCCACCTTATGACACAGATGACTGAAATATCTTCCACAAAGTCTCTTTCCATCAACTAAAAAATAAACTTACAAAAATATTTGTGATAATGAAGTGAACATTAGTTTTTTTACAGAAGTTTGGAAGAAATCTGTCAATCCGTAAATATCAGCCATAGACTAAATACCTATTAGCTATTACAAGGCACCAAAAAGTAAAATAAATTTTTAAAAGTGCCTGAAGAAATCTGCTGAAGTAATCCTTCAAGTGAATACTTTAGGGAGAAGAATGTAATTCTACTTGTAAGTTTCTTTCTGGGTTAAAGTAGAACACAACAGTATCTGAAGTGTAACCTATGTACAACACACAAAGGTATATGTTTTTCCTTGAAGATTATTTCACTGATGATTTAAAACAAACTACTTGAAATTAACTAAAATTAGAATAAAACAAGAATAAAACTTCCATTTCAGAGACTCAGAAATAAAAGGAAGCCTCCTCTTGTGAAAAACAGGAGCCTTTAAAAAAAAAACCCAAACAACTGTTTTAAGAGGTACTGATACAGCCTCTTCCATATTCTTCCTACTGGGGAAGAAAAATGGTACATTGCAACACTAATAAAAAGGATCAGTGCTCTAAGACTCAATATAACTTTTTACCTTCTTGGTAGAAGTCTACCTCCAGGTGCAATTCAGATGCTTTTAGCAGTAAGATCCAACACCAGTCCCAGTGTCTTGAAGCTCTATTAGTATGCTGATTCATTCAGCTGCACATCTTCCATCAGTTAATGCAGAAGGCACAATGGAAACGGGGCTAAGATAAACACAAGACAAACACCTGGAATCAGCTTCTTTATGGATATGCCAGTGTTAAAAGTGATACTTTTAGTAATCATTCAAAGAGCTTTGGCTGACCCTCAGAAAGAATCAGACTGACTCATATCCCAGCTACAAACTAGAAATCACACTAAGAGTAGAACCCAAAACATGTATCCATCAACTTGCTTAATTCAGGTATTAAAATTTGTTCTGCTAGGCTAGTACATGATGTTTACACACAATTCAGAAAACAAATCAAAAAGCTAATATGGATGTCTGACCAAGGGCCAGAGTAAACTGACCCCATAATGGAGACCACAAGCTTGGCTAAAGGCCATCAGAGGACAGTGGTCCAGAGCACTCTAGTTGTACTTCAGAGCTCAAAGATCTTTCTTAGTGCTTCCAAACCAGGATTCAGAAGTCCTATGAAAGGATTTAGGCATCCTACATTGTCATCCTGGAAGGAAGGGGGGCAATGTGTGTGTTGGATCTTTGTAAGGAATACTTTAATAAGATTAAGCATGGATCAAAGAGGCCCAGTAAACAGGGGAGAAAACCCTACATTCTGTATTATTTAGGAAGAATCACCTACTCACTGAATAAGTTCAGTCTGAAGTTTTTCTCAGGGGGGAATAGCAGCTAAATGCTGTTAATTAAGAATAAGGAGGGAGAAAGCATATACCATGTATTTTCCACCACAAAAGACTCTACCCAACTGCCAAAAGAATTCAAGGGCTTGTGTTCTTTCACAGGTTGAAAATATTTACATAAAACAAGTTTTCCTAATGCATTTATTAATGTTAACTGGGAATCCCATAGCTAAAGGAGTTTTAATGATTCATTTACTAATGGAGAGATCAGAATTTGTGCACACTACGAAGGTAAACAAATACATCTGTCAAGCATCTTCTTTCCTGCTGAGCCTCAGCTAGTACAATTAATCAAAATCTGATGATTGCTCTGCATAAGGAATATGTCGTTTGTCTGACAGATTTAAGCTGAAGGGGAGAGAAGAAAACCACACTTAAACATTTCAACTCCTTTTAGAAATGATGATCTGATGTCCGCAAACTCAAAATTAGCTGACAACATAAACATAATAGCCTGAATTCAGCATTTTATAAATGCTGAATTGTATAAAACAGAGTTGAAACTGGCATACTTTAAGAAATATGCACATAGAAGAGTTACACATATGTAAGCTTTTTAGTGAACTTGTTTTAAGATTAGCATTATTATCATTGTGCAAAAGTGAAACTTTCATTATCTGGACAAACAGGCTAAGTTCACACACAATTAAAAACAAAAGAGTGCTTTTTCAGCTTTCTGAAAGCTTGAAGTGCAAGCATTTAAATGTTTACAGTTAGAAAAGCATCAGATTTTGTAAACTGTTGAGTAATGTTACACAGCCATCATTTCTAAGCATTCAAGTGAATTCTGTTAGCTGGGCAGTTCAGAATTCTACTTCAGTCTGACCTGGATATTAAACCAGAAACCTTCTTTTCCAAGTAATTTTATAAGAAACACTTAACTGGATACTGAAATACGGTTCTTTGACTGACAAAAAGATTAATTATTTAAAAAACACTAAGGGGGAAAATTAATTTTGAAAAATGTATTTATGTTTAGTTTTGTCTCCAGAATTAAACCCTGCAAGATGTGCTTGCCCAAACTACGCTAAATAAAATAATGCTACCCTTGATGACGACTGAGATAAAGAACTAATCAGTACCAATGCAAACTACATTATTTTAACAGAAACAAGATTTGTTGTGCTCCTCATGAAGAAACACAGGCACATATCCAACAAGCAACCACAAGGGCATGAAGGCTTTAAATTTTGATTTCTCTGCTCAGCACTAACAGCATTCTACTACCGCCCCTTTGGCATAACCCCCTAAAGTCCATTCCACTACCACCCCTTTGGCAAAGCCCCACTTCTTTCTGTCAAGAGGCAGTACTGGACCAGAAGGAGAAAGGCAGAAGGACGCCTTCTCTTTGCCAGCCATCACCTCTTCAGCTCACTTACATACACGTTGTCTTTTACACAGTTTGTTACCAATTCCTCCCTGTCTTTCGAACGTGCGCCTGCAGTAGCTGCTGTGTGTGTATAGCAAACTGCCAGGTGGAAACCTCCCAGCTTTGCAGAAGGACCTGCGCAAGGAAAACACTTGGCAGGACGCGGGCTATTCCCACTGCTCGTCCCCCACCGCCTTCACAGCCGAGATGCAGTATCCCTGCAAATTCCTCCACTCCACCGACCCACCGCATCCGGGCTGGGCAACAGACCACAGCGAGGTCAAGCAGAAACTCTCAGGGGGCAAGGTGCGAACGGTGCCCCCGGGGTGCGCTGCAGGCCCGGCAGCCGCCCGCGCTCCTCTCCCTGCGCCCGGTGTCCCGGCGCCCAGCAAGTTCAAGCGCCGGAGTTCCCAGGCCCCCGCTGCCGGGCGGCGGGAGCGCGGCGCCGGCCGAGGGGCCCCCGCGGCCCACCCAGGCTGGCGGAGGGCGGCAGCTCCTCCCCGCACAGCGCGTCCGCCGCGCCGGGGCCGAGCGGGACCCGCCCGGGGTTCCCCGGCTGCCCGAGCCCCGGGGCCGGCCGCGGCCCCCTCCTCCGCCACGGGCCGCTCGCGCCGCCTGGGGGGAGACAATGGGCACGATGACTTCACCTTCCAGCAATGCGAGGAGCAGCGGGGGACGCCGCCGACTTCCCCCCGGCCGCCAGGACGCTCCCGGGCCCTCTCCCCGCCGGGCTCGGGCTCCCGCCCAGAGGCGGCTCCGGCTCGGAGGTTCCGCTCCACCCCTCACCCGCCGCCACGCTCAGGGCGGCGGCCGCCGGCGGAGGCCCGAGCCGGGGGACGCCGCCGCCGGGCCCCCGGGCGCCCGCCGCCCCGCCGCGGACCCACCCCCGGTACCTGCGAGTCGGCGGGAGGAAGCGACGCCGCTCCGCCGGCCCGAGCCCGGCTCCGCGCAGGAAGCGCCTCCGTGCCCGTGTGTGTCTATGTGTGCGCGTCCGTGTGTGAGCGAGGAGCCGAGGGGGCGGCACCGCCCGGCCGGGGCGGGGCGACGCGGGGCCGGGGCCGGGGCCGGGGCTGCCCGGGGGGGAGGCGGCGCCCGCGCCGTCGGTTTCCGCGACGCGCTGAGCTCAACGCGCACGGCGGGGCCGCCCCTCGCCCGCCCCCGGCGGGGCCGCACCGGCGGCCGGGAGCGCTGCCGACCCCGCGGTGGGGCCGGGGCCGCCTCCCGGGAGCCCCGCTCGCTGCCGCCCCCGGCGCGGTGCGGGGGATGCTCGGAGCCGGCGCCGCGGGTGCGGTGTCTCTGCCCCCGTGGCGGGGGACGCCGCAGCGCTGCCAGCTGCAGCAGCAGCACAAGGTACAACGTTATTTGCGTGTACAATTCCGTGGGTTTCACACCCATGGAAATGGAAAAGTGCGAGGCGAATAATGAATTATTGGGGCGTTTCGATAGGGTCGTGCTGCTGAGCGCTGATTCACTTGCCAAAATGACAAAACCCTCTTTCCCTTCTGTAAGATACAGATTTACCTTCTTTTCGCCCCCCCTTGCCATTTGAAAGAGAAGCCGCCTCAGAATTTGCCCGCCAGCCCCCAGCTCTTCCTTCGCGGCGTGGCCCTGTTCTGCCTTTAGCTGCGGCCAGCCCCGGGCTCCTTGGGCTCCGGCGTGCAGCCGCCCCGGCCCTGGGCTGCTCACTGTCCCTGACTTCGGCTTCTCCTGTAGCTGCCCGCCCTCATGCCGTGTTCCGCGGGATTCCCTCCTGCGACCCTATCGTAGCTGCCGCCCTCTCCCACAGCCTGCTCGCTGCTCCTGACCTCCACTTCTGGCCCAATTCCAAATCTCCTCTGGCGTGTTTCAGAATTCTCTGCCTACATTATTATTATATTGGGTTTTAATCGTGTGCTTTTTTTCCCCCCTGGTTAATTATTCATACTGTCTCATGTCATCTCAGAATTCTGTGGAGCTGGAGCTGATCCTGTGCTTATAACTAGTGGTTCTTTGGTTAAGCTGGTATGAAACCTGAAAACTTACTCTGGGAAAAGTTATTTATCACTCAGCCTGCATATAATATGCACAAGGATAGTAAAGTGAATTAAATGTACCATGCTTTTCCTGTGGGATTTGCAATGCACCATCAGTTAAAGGTTTGCACTATACTTACCTTTATTTATGTGCATTGTTCTGTTTAAGTCAATAGGCCTACTTCCAGTACATCAAATTAAAAGTAAATACAAGTCATTCAATGGTGAGCTACTTAATCTGAAATGACAGACTAGGCAGTTACAACAAACAGGGAGGGGAAGTGGAAAGTAAGGGTAAAACCAGTGAGATTATACTGGAATTTTGTCATGTGTGTACAAACCATGGCAGTTCCCTCTTTGCTTGTAAAAGCCGGCGGCTAGGTGAGTTGTTCAGGCTCCAGTACTGCAAACATGCACATGTCACTTAGGCCGTGTAAGTAGTGCCATTGTGTTCAGCTGGATAAGATATACAGAAGTTTATTGCATGCAACAACATACAGAGTAAAATCTTGGACACTTTGTTATGTATGAGATCTGATACTGGAAAAGGGAATTAGAGAAAGGGAATTAGCTCGTAAAATGAGAAAAAAGCAAGAATGGAGGTGCATGAGGGAAAGAAAAAGAAGAGAGAAACAAAAAGATAAGCATATAGAATGACATGGTAGGATAGTGAACAAATTTTGGAATAGCAACAGCAAACCATTTTACCAGTTCAAATATGCAGCTACCAATAAAACAAAAACCAGCCAGCAAAGCAGTATTACTTTCTAAATGTCCAGAGGGATTCAGCAAATCAGTACAAATGTTCTGAAATCTCTTGGCCAATGCTGGAGAATAGGAAGGGAACAGAGCCCAGGTGTTTTAAAATTCTGTACTGGGACATTGAGCAGTCACTGTGGTGCTGAGATGGTTTCTCCTTGAAGCTGATGAGGGACAAAGCAAACCTCCAGACAGCCACCCTCCTGAGAGCTTGGCAGTAGAGAGCCTGCAGCCAAGTGGGTGCTTTTCATCAGAAGTATTCAAAATAGTCAATTAACAAAATACACTAAGCATAGGGGAGGAAGAAACTTTTCTGCACAAGCTGTACACCAAAACTGGCAGTTGTTTATTTTGGTATGTAAAGACACATTTGTTTGCTTGCTTGCTAGCTTATTATTATAGAACAGGATGACAAAGAAGTATTAAGGGAAAGTAGGGGCTGCTGAAATTCTTGAGCAGAGAGGAAATACCTTTTGCGCACTGCTTTTGGTGAGGTATACAAGATTTAAGAATGCAAACTAGCCTATCTTTCCAAAACCCTTTCTGAAGAACATCTAGGATTTAACCTTTGTGGGTATTTAATTCAGTTGCTGGCAGAAGAGTACAAAGTATTACATCACAATACAAAAATACTGCCCTCAGAGCAAAGCATCTGGTATGTTCTAAAGAGGCATAAGCACACACAGCTTGCTGTCGAACATGGAAGGGTAAAATTCACATCAGCATGAAGAGAGGTGAGCAGAGGGGGCTGAGGAAGTAAAGTGCTTTTTTTCTTGGTGGTGAGGAATGGAGAAAAAGGTATGAGATAGACAACCTCATCTCAAATTTGTATATCCTTCTTATAATCTCTGCTTATCTGGACTGCTGGCCTCAGTGTAATTTCAGTATTTACATATACTTGAAACACTGCTGTCTGATATGGTAGTGTAAAATCAGCACCTTGGGCCAGAATTTCATGTGTTGGTGGTCTTTTCTTTCAACTCATATTGGAAGAGTATCAAATATGATGGGTAGATGTTTCCTTGTCTCTGGTCCCACATCTAAGTTTCCCTTTGAAATCTTCTATTGAATATTCAACCATCATCTTCAACATAAAATTGGCAAAGTCAAACTCTATTTTTGTATAGGTAATTTCATGTTTCCTGCAGACTCTGTCATCATCTGGTCTCCAGCCCATCATTTTTAGGGAAAAACCTGTCCTCAGCCCTTCCACTTTTGATCCTTGATCTTTCTTTCATCTTGTTTTGAATACCCTTTGTTGGAAGATTCAACACTCTCTTATATTTTTCAGCTCAACTGTCTCACCAATTTATTTTTTTTCCTGGAGACTTTATTTTTAGCACCCCTGATTTTACTGATCTGTCTTACAGTGTTGCCCCACAGATGGCTGCATTTGCACAAAAAGCATTGCAAAAGATTGATGTGGCAGCAGGAACAAGTGGCATAGGGAAGGAAGAGAACTGTCTAGATCAATTTTGCCTCTGGAAAAAATGTAGTATGGAAATGCATTCTGACTTGCAACTAAAGAAGAAAGGATAAAAGTCTTTGATGAATTAAAATATCTGCAATATGTATGGATACCAAAACGCAAAACAGAAAACAGGCATGCAAAAATAGGAAATATTAATAAATACCACTATGTAAGTGATAAATATATATAAATACAACTAAGAGACAAATTGCACAGGACAGGAATAAGGGTTGAATACCATCAAGTTGTGTTTGCCCATTGTGAAAGATGATTTGCCACACACTGGTTGTCATAAATTGTATTGAGTGCAGTAGATTAAAAAAAGAAAAAACAACTTAATACCTGTGTACTATGATGACAAGCCTAGGATAATGGATTAGTGACAAATAGAGCTATCTAATATAGATGCAATCTCACTGATCCAAGTAAAAAAGTGGCAAGATACTGGTAAATAATGTGTAAGCTGAGAACTTTCCAAATTTTTTGGCATGTCATAAAACATTAAAGATGAAGGCTTCCATAGCCATTTTAAACATCTGAGATATTGTAGAATTACATAATCTAATCTAATCAGTTTCTGTAGTAGTCAATAAAGAAAAAGTAAAAGTAGAAAATTTATAATATATAAAACCGCAGTTCCTCAAACATGCCTAATAAAATTTATTTAGGTTTATTTCCAGCTTCTGTGACAGAGAATAAAAATAAGTTGAGAAGTCTGAGTGCCTGAATCCAAAAGTGCTCCTGAATACTTTAAGATGTCATTCAATTTACAAGACTCCAGAAGTCTGCAAAAGACTACTATATGAGCTTAAAGTTTCTCAAATACTTAAAACTCTACTCCTAGATGTAGTATTTAAGCTCCGGAGGTAAGGAGTTGCAGGATGCAAAAGTGATACTCATGTATTTTCTTGGAGTTAGCCATTTTAAAAGGCCAGTTGGCTATCACTGTCAATATCCTCAGGGAAGTTTGTTAGAAAAATAAATGAAATTGAAGAGTTATACTGCAAAAAGCAGCAGACTATAATTTCTGTTGTGCAACACTCTTTCCATTCTAGTCTCCTGAGCTTTCCTCCTCTTTTAGTCAGAACAGCCTGAAATTTCTGTTTTTCTGAGTTTAGAAGTTATGTGCTTATTCTCTGCCCAAAGGTGAAATTGTTTCTGGAAAGCTTGAGCAAGAATGTTTTTGCTGGTTTAAGGGTGAGGGCAGTGGGATGGGGGGGAGATGTTGCATAAAGGTAAAAGTGCTGTAGGGTTTTCTAAATAACTTTTTCATCATGATGAGGAGATGTGAAGAGATGAAAGTCATGGTAGAAATAACCCTGCTCCTGGAAGGGCTATACTTTTTCCAAAATTGGTCTCAAATGGGTCCTTCAAGAGCACTTACACTCCATTTTGTCAGAGCTAGGGAGCATTTACACTTGACCTTCCCTGAGAGGAGGGGCAAGTATCTGCTCAGATTTATCTGTCCTTTGAGTTGCAAACACCTCCTCCATACTTTTTTTCATGGTGACACACTGACTGTACCTGGAAATCCTGCCCCGTTACTGCCTAATTCTTCGTGGGGTGGCTCATCTGCAATGTATCTACAGGCTTCCTCACAAATAGCCTGGGATCAGGGAGGCTGGTGAGGGAGGGGCTCGATGCCCACAGGGGCTCCACTTCAGTGCACACTGCGGCCATGCTCTGCTGTTGGCAGTACGGGATCTCCAGATGTCTCACAGCAGGCTTTTGTGGCCTTCTCTCTCTGCGTGTCCTCATGCCACAGTTGAGTATCACAGACTTTAAAAATATAAACCGTCTACGTGACAATGAGGGGCATCTGTCAACTGTCTCTGGGAGGTGCAGAAGCAGAGGGTTTCTCCTCAAGAGCACCTTCCAGTGTCTGCTGACCTGCCTCACATCCATGGCCCGGAGGTCAGTGGACCTGAAGACAGCATGTGTTTGCAGCCAGGGTACCAGCTGCTAGCTTGGACAGCAGAAGGAAGGGGTTCTGAGCAGGCTTGACGTGGCACGACCCATAGTCACATTCTGTCACACGTGGTCATGCCAGCTGTTACATGTCCGGCGTGAGCACACATTGGACAAAGACAGTGAGCAAGGTGTGCTCCTCGACTGGACAGGGGGTGTACAACCTCTGACCCTCCTGTGGCCACAAAACCATCCTGTCAGGGAGCAGCACAGACCCCATGGAACTCCCCGTGGTGGCAGGGCCTGTCCCACCATTCCAGCCCTAAACCAGGCAGCTGGAGGGCACTGGGACAGCCCCAGCCCTGAGTATTGGGCACCTCCCTGGGGACAGGCTGAGACCAGGCTGGGACAAAAACCCACAGGTGTGCCTGGCTCAGTAAGATCCATCCTCAGAACAGGGGCTGATGGCTCCAAAGGGCTGAAATGGGGTCCTGAGCCATGGGCAGGCACCTCAGGGTGCAAACACATCCTTGTGGAGAGACTCCATATGGCTTTGCCTCTGGCTGACTTCAAGGAGAGCTCACAGAAGCAGAGCTCTGACCAGGAGCATTGCTGTGTGTGGTTGGATTGGTGGATGAAAAGGACAGAGGTGGTGAGGAGTGGCTGCCTTCAGCCCCTGCGTAGGGAACACATTTTCTCTTAAAATAGCTGTGAGAGCCAAAAGCATGCAGCAGTAGGACACAGGACCTCTGTGCAGAGAGCTTTCCAGAAATGTGCCATCTCTCCTGTCCTCCCCAGGGCAGATGAGCCATAGGAGAGGGTTGCTTGCTGTATGTGGGGAGCTGCAAACACAGCTCTGCCAGATTGTCTGGCAATTCCCACTTACGGTAAAACATTCTGCAGCCCCGGCCACTGCCAAGGGCACAGGACATGAGCAGAGCACTCTGATTCAGCCTGGTTCTCCCCAGCATCAGCAATCCTGCAACTACAGTGCGCTCCTCTGTGCACTGAGGCCAGAACTGGGATGGCCATTTCGCCACAATGACCGCGCTTTCCTTCCTGCCAACATCACTGGCAAGTTTGCTGTTTACTGTGACTGCTCTCAGCATGACTCTCATAAAGCAGCAATTCTGGCCTTTACCTCTTGCCCAGAAGTCTCCTCTGTTGTCTCTCTTTCCTCAGGCTAGCCAGAATGAGGCCTTCCAGAAGTGTGAAACTCTTGCTTCCTTGCATGAAGCTGACTCCAGACACAAGTTAATAAAAGCAATTTCCTGTGGTCAGAAGCACCCAATTCTGATGCTCTCTCCAGCAGTTTTCAAAACTTCAAGCCTCTTTTCCATCACACAGAGGAGGGCAGTGACTGCAGGGCTATGAGTTTACCCAGGAATGGTACATAATTAAATCTTTGACAGAGAGCTCTTGTCGCTAGAGGACACGAAATGAAGGACACACACGCAGTTAGTTGTTAGGGCAGAAAAAGAGAGAGGTTTATTATTTCAATCTCGATTTATATAGATTTTGTACAATGACTAGGGATTGGACAATGAGGTTGACATCTCTCTGACCCTACTGGTCAAACTAGAAGTCTATCATTGTCCCTCCTCCAGAGAGGAATGCGAAAACAAGAAGAACAGTTTCTAAAACATCACTTTAGTTTGCATAAAGGTCTGTGAGAAACTCTACCACAAAAATGCAAACATCAGAAGCCTGAAAAAGATCAGGGTGACAAGCTCTAAATACTGGTTTTGATTCATGGTAGGCAGCATACCAGGACATGCCTAGATTGACCATGATGCAATGTGATCGGTAGAAAAGTGCTGTTCTCAAATGTCCTTTCCTCATGCAAGAGAAGCACCGGAAGCATCCAAAGAAAAGTCACACCATGTGCCCAAGAGTATTGTTCACTTCTTGAACTCTGTCAGGCTTGGTGCTGTGACCATTTTCCTGGGGAGCTGTTCCAGTGCCCAGTCGTCCTCTAGGTGAAGAACCTTTTTATAATATCCAACCTAAACCTCCCCAGACACAACTTCAGGCCATTCCCTTGAGTCTTGTCACAGGGGCCACAGAACAGGATTCAGTGTCTGCCCCTCCTCTTCCCCTCATGAGGGAGTTGAAACTGCAAGGAGGTCTCCTCTCAGTGTCCTCTTCTCCAGCCTGAACAGAACAAGTGACCTCAGCTGCTCCTCCTATGGTTTCCCCTCAAGGCCCTACATGGGGTCTTTATCTGCATTTGCATCGATGTCAAAGGGAGGAAAATTCTGTGTGGTTTCTTCTCACTTGTCCAACAACCCCAGGGGCTGGTACTCCATCCGTCTTCACTTCTACCATGCTACAAGTGGAGTGCAACAGCTTTTGGATGGTGTGCCAACTGTGCCTCTCCTCAAAAAGAAAATAGAATTTATTTAAAATATATATAACGTATGTTTAAGGCCATACTTGTTAATTTCTGGAACCAGAACTAGACTTTTTGTTTTCATTCTAGAATTTGCCTACTATCCCAAAGTAATCAAGTCAGAAATCAGAGGATTTGGCTTCTCTGAGGACTGTGTCTGCCTCAAGTTCTACAGAAGGTACTGTGTGTGTTGGTATTGCTTTTTTTCCCCTTTTTTTTCCATCCTTGGTTTGTCTTCACAGAGTTGTTTCCCTTGATTCCTTTCTATTTTTGCATTAGATCAACTAAACACATGACACCTAAGACCACACTCACTGTGCCCCCTGCTCCACCCCCTGCACTCAAATCTGGCCAAGATATACGGACAGAGATTTCCTCTCACCTGAGGTTTATGAGTCACAAAGTCTGGATGATTAGAAGAAAGGGTTAGGGTTTCACCTGGCTTTTGGGAGATCATTTTCTCTCTCAGATACCATTCCTAATCCTACACTTACTGCAGATGCACTCTACTACAAGACCTGCAGAAGAGAGTCCTCCCTGGAGACTGCAGTGCTATTAATCGCTTTATCTGCCCCCCATTTTATCCCTAAGGGGTTAGAGTTGACATTTGGCACTGAAACTTTTTAAAATTTTTTTGTTTGTTTCAAGTTTTGATAAAGTTTAATCACTGAGATAGTCCAGGTTTCTGCTTGAAGCAACAAAAGGGCAGCCATAATGCTGAGTGGGCAGACTCTCTGATGTTGTTGGTGAGTTTATCTATCACGCAGGGGGTGTAGATGCATTTGAGCCAGTTCTACTTGAGTTCAGCTGGCTATGCAAGCATGGAGCTCAGTGAAGAGCAACAGCTCACCAGCCTTCCAGGCTGTGACATGCTCTGTGTTGTTGCAGCATTAGTGCTGACATTGAGTTGGTCAAGATCTTGTGATCTCAGTCTTTCCAGTGCTACTTGATTTTTTTTTATTCACTTCCCTAGGGACTACTGATGTTATGGGATTTGCAAAATTATTCCCTGCAACAGCAACTGGCAGCACATGTCTGCTTATGTGGGGGTCTCTCTGCACTGCCCAGGCTGTGTGTTTTAGGCTTTAGGTCATCCCAGTTCACCGCTTACTTATCTGTCAGGTCTGGACCATGAAATATAGAAGCTGAAGTTATTGTTGGCTTAAATTCATTATTACACCCGGATACTTAGCTGACAAATCCAAAACGTTGGGTGAGTTTATGATCAATAAGAAATTAATATAACTACAGCACTGAAGAAGGCAACAAGCAAATGATGCAATCTACTAACCACTGGCCAGGGAGGACTATGCACCTCCACGTGTATTCAGTCCTCATAAGAGAGTGGTTCCTCTGAAGCGTCTGGTATTGCCTGCTACTGGACACAGGCTCAGTGAATTACTTCAGTCATGACAACAGACACTCCAGTGACATCAGTGGAAATCCTTTTCATGGTGCTGAATTACAGCTTGACAACAGCAATCTCATGACACACTCCTTCTGATTCCACACCTGCGTTGTGACAACTGTATTGCTTGGTTACATGAAAACAGTATCACTGCCTAAGGGGAAGACAAAATGATAATAAATTTATTTTTATGAGGTCTTTGGATTCTTTGCCATCTCCTGTTTGCTTTCTGTATTTTTATGATTTTCCTTTTTGCAGGATTCTACATTTATTGGAGCAACCTTTTCACTGATTGCAATTTTCCAATTGCTCTGATGTGATTGCTTTCCCATTATCAATTTCTTGCTATATGCTGCTAAAATTTAGAAACTAGTGTCACCATTCAGATTTTTCTAGGTTGCAATTGACAGGAGTGAAATGCCTCCCCATCCCAAAAGTGAGTTTCATATAATTATCAAAGGTTTGAAGGGATGCTGCCTATTTAACTTTTGCCGACAAAAAAGAAAAAAAATCCCACAAACTGGGTTCATCTGTTATAAATATGTGTGAAGACTAATTTTTAAAAGTCTTTTTACTTACCATAGTAAGAGAAGACTTGGAGCCTGACCACCTGCAATTAGGACATGAAGGATGTACCACAGTGTTCTGAACACTGGAGATCGTTCCACAGTTTTTATTCTGACAATGAAGACATAGGTTAGTGTAAACCTTTTCAGCAGGTCATTTTTGTGTGACATGCTGTAG
This sequence comes from Sylvia atricapilla, assembly GCF_009819655.1. Lineage (NCBI taxonomy): Eukaryota > Metazoa > Chordata > Aves > Passeriformes > Sylviidae > Sylvia > Sylvia atricapilla. The sequence continues at coordinate 131,892,334 of NC_089140.1, forward strand.
CCTCATATGAGCTACTCTCCGAAGAAACTGTATGAATCACCTTCTGGCTTCATCTACCTTTTCTTCTTTTGGTGTCGGTCTGAGATTATGATCTTAGGTTCAACCTTACCATTTAAATAGTTAAGGTTAGGTAAGATGAATTCTGTCCTCAAATTAGCCCAGTATCAGGAAAAATACCGAATGTTCCTTTTTTCCTTCCTCCATAGCATTACTAAAAATCTAGGTGGTGATTCTTGCAGAATTATTGATATAATAAATAAATAATTCTTGCAGAGTTATTTGATATATAATTTTTCATACTTAAAAGCAAAGTGCTATGATTAATCAGTGATGATAGTTTACATAGTTTAATTTGCAAATAGGCTCTTATCCCATTCCTCAGACCCTTAAACCAGTTTTTCCACAGCTGGAGGATTCTGTCAGCCAAATCACAACAGACAGCTGGAGGGAAGCATTAAGGGAACCTCTTTGCAAGGATTTTTTTTCCTGTGGAGAGATGTCAGCTAGCTGATTGGTAGTTTTTAATCCTCTTTATTCCATATGAAACCTTGATTTAGTGTTTCTGCAGTACCAGAGATGTGCAAGGGTCAAGCCACAGGACTTGTACAGCCAGGTCCCTCAGCCATTGAGAGTGCCCCATGTGGGCTTAAAGTATGTCAGGACTAAGGGACGGTTAGAATAACAGAATGAGAGAGTACAAGATCATAGCTTTTTGCACCATACTGAACTGTCATTTTCATGCTTTTCACAGAATCACTCCCAATACTGATAGGTTAGGAAGAGTCCAGAGGGGAGAGAGTTAACATCCTCTCAGTGCTGTGGCCATGATGGCCTGCTTTCTTTTTGTCTAACTGCTAAGCAAAATACAAGTTGCATAAATAGAAACACTGAATATAGACTGCAGGAGATTATTTTAGCAGTGTATGAAGACATGATGCCAGTGAATCTGTAATTTGAATATATATTTTTGTTGCAAGAGCTAGTGTTCTGTTTTACACATAGACACATAGCAAGAGCAATGAAGCTGTCAGTTCTGGCCATCTCAATAGTGTTGCAGAATTCTGAAGGAGATGGCAAAACACTGCATTCAGTTGAGAAATCAATTTAAGCAGAACACTTAGAGAAAATAGATCGTTATCTATAGAAAAGGGAAGTTAAGGGCAAGTGGAACTTCACTAAAGTATGCTCTGTGTTGGAGGAAATAGAGAAGTTCTATGCCACAAATGGAGTTGAGTTAATCAAGTTGAGCAATTAAACTTGTTGAGCTAGTTTAATTGCAACAAAAATAATCCAGTATATCTAAATATTAAGTTTCCTGAAATAGATACTGGCAGAATATGAGGTACTTATATAGGAATGTCAAAGAAATGGTCACAACAGTTTGCATGTAGAATTAAGTAACAGGGCAAGAAGATAACTGTGTGTAACGTTGTAACAGGAATTAGGCAAATCTTTGGGCATCCAAGCTGATTAGTGCTTCTATTGCTACAGACAAGCACTTAGATACATCTTCTGGGCATTTTGGTTTTTGAAGTTTCTTCATCCCTATTGCCTATGGATATCTTCACATTATAATGCTTCAATAGGCAAATTTTTTATCAATAAATAAAACTGATCATTGGTATATATCTAATCCTAGTGTCATTCTCTATAGCCAGGTAAATGAAAGGCAGTTAAAAAAGTTACATGGAAGAAAAAAACTCTTTCCATCCCTTCTTTCATATGCACAGATAGGCTTGGAGGAGAGTGTTGATGACTTTTACTTTCCTTTGGGAAATATGGTGAGCTTTTCCAACTGGCTTGGCGAGAGTTTGCTGGAGCACAGCCCTGCCATGCACTCCTAGTTCTCTGCAGCTTGCTCGCTTCCCCAGCTCTTATGTACCTTTCATTTAATGAGATTATTTTCCCTTGGTGTTTTGCAGGTTTTTCCTGTCCCTTCTTGTTTTTCAGTGGAGTAATCATCCTTACTAATATCTTATCCAAAAGGCCAAGACTTCAGTACAGCTTTGGAAATACTGCATGCTGTGGAGTTTCATTTGCCTTTTGTTTGTACCTACCTTTAAACTATTAATAGGAAAAAATTAGAAAAACCCACCATGACTTGGCACATATAATGCTCTACTAAATATTTTTCCTGCCAAAACTAAAAATGATGTCTTGATGTCAGTGCACAGGGCAATAGTGAGACCAATTCTTTTCCAGCTGTCCAGAAATTTCCTACTGTGACCAATGGAGAGCTGCCTGGTGATCCCCAGAGATTTGTGCTGCTGGCTCCACATCCTTTCCAGCTGCTAGCTTCTAGCAAATGCAGGGGTAAAATGGTATTCCACAGAAGTAATGAATACAGCTGCCCCAGGGGCGTTATGTGAATGTGTACCAGAGAAAAGATGATCTCCACAACCCTGGGAGCAGGGAGACAGAATTTGCAAGACAGACTTTCTGTTGACCTGTGATCTACCATATGGAAAAGTTGGACATTTGAGTGGACTTTTATGTACTAGTTTGATTAATCTCTTTCTAGACATTCTTTACCATCATCTTCTTCCCTACACTTACAGTACACTATTCTAAAGTGCTTCTCCTCCAAATCAAGATTCCTGGAATCTACACATAGGATAAGAACCTCAGCTTCTGAGGCTAAGGATCTTATCCCATTACTCTGCCAATGCACGCTTTTTAAATAGTCCTACTCTTAATCTAATTACTTCTCCAGTCCAGTTTGAAATTTTCTCAGTCAATGTAGGACTCAAACAGAACTCTAGGCTATATGAATAAGCCTAGCCAAATGGGAATTTGTTCTGACTAAAGGTCAGGTTTGGCCTCTGAAAAACTGTGTAGTAATGAGTGTTTGGTTCCCTTGAAAATTGCAATTGTATGGAAATGTCACAAGAATACATGTATCTTTATTTAAAGAATTGGGTTTTTTTTTCCCTCTGGGCTGTTTAAAGCCACGTGACTGAGGTATTTTACAGTGCAGCTGTTACAGATGACTGTGATATAATCTCCTTTACAATGAAAGGGAGGCATGGAAAATAAAAGATCTTCAGATGAGAGAAAAATCTGTTGAAACTAGAAAACCCTGAGCGTGCTTAGGGCTTGCCATTTACATTTTCCAGAAGAAGACTTTGGTCAATCCTGCCTTAGCACCCAAGTGACTGCTGCAAGCTGGAGAGCTGAGAGGTCCAGCCTGCCTCGACACACAGGCCTCTGAGGGGCTGCCTGGGGCTCTGCCTCCTGATTCTCCCCTCACTGCTGAGCACTGAAGTCAGGGAGAACCCCTTTCATACTACAGCCTCTTTTCTGCTACTCAGTTGGTGTCCCATACCAAATCCAAGGTCCTATTTAATTAAATTCTCTCCATATCTTGTCTTCACAAATAGTGACCCTGGTATGTCCTTACAGTTACAAGAGATTTATTTTAGCTAAAATAAGAGGGAAGAGAGACTCAAGTACCTACTACTGATAAGCAAATAGCTTTTATTCCAAAAGAAAACAGGATGTGAAAAAGTATGCTTCAGAGGATCGCAGAGGCGTACCAGTGGATGTTCACACTCAGCGTGGCATTTGCTGTACACTTTTGACAATTACCACCTCCAGTGTTACCCAGGGCTGATAAGCTGACACAGAGCTGGCTTTCCCACCACAGAGGATGCCAGTGAGGTTAAATGTGCCACTGAAGGGGCAACGTCCTTCTGAGGCATCACTGGAGCAGTGCTGTGGGCAGCCTCAGCCTCCTCTCAGCACTGCTCTCCCCTCTCACCCCAGCACCATTCTCTCTCCAGAGCACAAGCCCAACTTCTCACTGTTCCTGAGCAGCAGATGCTTATGATGCCAGTGCAAATGCTTGCTAACAGCATGAGCAGGTCCTGTGAAACAGTCTTAGCTGCAGTGAAGGACACGGAGGGCACCTTACTGCAGTTACAGCTTCCCCTTGTAAATGGCTGAGTAAAGAAGAACCATTTGGAAAGGAAATGAAAGCAGCAGGCGGATTGCCAGGGAAAGATGTGGGGTCAGAGAGGAGAGGTGGTGGTGTATTATATCCTAGACAGAATGCAATTGAAACTGCTGGGAGGGAGCGTGCTTCTGGCACATTGCTCTCTTCCTCTAAAGCATGGTTGTGTGGGTGCAGCAGGAGTCAGTGAACAGCTCTGCTTATTGTGTGACTATTTGTTATTTCAGCCCACCGCAGATTCAGTGTAGAATTACCTAAACACTCAATATTCACATTTTGAAATATTCTTTTAATTCCAGCACCATAAAGACTAGAGATCTTAGAGTTTTGAAAGAGAACCATACAATAACTTGCAGACACACATAATAGCTTTCTACAAAAGGTTAGTCAATTTTCTGACTACAGTTAATCTGTAATGAATGTAAAAATCTCACACCAACATACAAGAAAGGGAGAAAGAAGACAAAAGAAAGCCTATTTACTTTTAAAGTCCTGTTGATAACTAAGATCAAAGTTTAGGTTTTGAAAAACAGTACATTTTACCAGGCAAAACCTAATGAAGCTGATTTTTACACAACTTAGCACAATTACATTGATTGCAAGAGCAATTGGGGTAATTACTTGTGGAAATGACCATAATTAGCCAGAAATTACCAAGAACCTTGCAAATGTTCTCATATACAAGATTTTCATCTTTCTATCAGATGTTCAGTGCTCAGTACCATCTCCTTTCTTTAAGGAAATTAAAAGATGTGGTGCTGTATGTTCATAAATGATGTGTGGATATCCAAACCCCCCAAACTCTGGGATAGTTCTGAATGGTTACATGTGAGGGTTTTTGGGAAAGAACAGTGTCCATTGCTGCAGTAGCCTGTCCAGTGATACATGCAACTGCATTTTATTATGCAAATGTGGAGGGGGAGGAATCATGCCTTCTCTATAGAAATTCTGCCAGGCATCGTGTCAAAAAGTTAATTTCAGTATCGTAAGAAGAACAAAGAACAATTTTAAGAAGAGTTTGATATTTTATTCATATTTAGATTAGGTCCAGAGAGATGATGAGAATGTTAATTGGTTTCCTTGAAGAGACAGACATTCCCACCAAGCAGAAAAATCATCTCAAGCAGTTGGGTCTTTTTTCTTCATTATTTTTTTTTTGCCATTTAATCTCCACTATGCAAAACTAAAGGCCAGTTGAAGAAAGCCAGGACAAATGGCAAGAAAATGAGCACATTAATAGAAGAGACTTCAGCTGATGAAGGGATTTGTGAATAGCAGGGACAATAGTCAAAGCAGGTCCTATCCTTCTGAACAGAAATGAGTTTAATAGGACCTTTCATAATTGTTTGTGACCTATTATTGTTGTTATCATCATAGATTTCTAGTGAAAGAGGAAAGTAGCTTATAGAAATTTATGGCAACTTTAGAGATGAAATGGTGACCTATATCAACTTTTGCCTTTTTGTTAAAAAGCAGCATTGATTAGTTGTAAGAATCTTCACCGTTTAACCAAATGGTCCTGACAATAAAGACTTCCCAGCAGAATGCTCAAAATAGTACTCTGAAGTGACTGTCACCATAAAACTGAACATACTGCCGGAAGAGTTTTGCTTTCAACAAAACTCACCTCACTGTTGATCAACACAGGGACCTTCTCTGTAAAACTCCATCCAGCTGGATGAGGTATGTAAAACTAGTAAAACAAAATAGATTAGCTCTAAAGCTGAAATCGGGAGATGGCAAACCCTGTGCCAAAGCCCTGTTTTTCAGCTGACAGGCTATCTCCTAGAATGATAGCAGTTTTCCAACATTCAGTGTTATTTCAGTTGGCCACATTACTCTTGTTTCCTCAAGTTGTTCCATCTCTGTTAATGTTTATATCTGCCTTTGGACGTTTTTTTCCACTGAGCTCTCCTGCTTCATTAGCACTGATGCTAAACATGACGCAGGAGCGTAACCTTTTGGGGATTGTTGACTTTGCCAGAACCTGATGCCCAGCTCTGTCCCACCTCATCTGACTTGTCCTAGTTCTGGTAGTGTGAGGAAGAAGAGTAGCCATGTCATAACCTGATGTCAAATACACCTTGTTATGATACCAGGGGGCAAACCAGCCCCACAAGAGTAGGGTGAGTAGCAACAATACCTGCTTTTTTCACCTTGGGGTGAAGAAATTAGGGCCAAGGGAAGGGACCAGGTGAGGGACTTGCTGCCCTCCCTGCTGACTGCTGAGTTGGTGCAGAAAGGTGTCAGTGGAAGCAGAGCAGTTTGCAGGGGCTAAGGAGAAGGGAGGACATCTCTGGTGAGCCCACCCTAGGCAGTGGAGGTAGTGGCTATCTGACCAACAAGCCCCACCCAGAGACAAGCTCTTGTTCATCTAGGGCTGTGGAATGACTGCTTGTCTTTGGGGAGCTTTTTCTGCTCTTCAACTCTCCTGCCCAATAAATTCATGTTTGGTCAACACCATCTGCTTGATTTTCCTTTGAAGATAGGACATTCTGGGCATGTGGGTGGGAAGAGGATGGTTTCCCTCAGAGGCTGGCTGGAGGCTTGAGCTGATGTTTCCTTGATCAGTCAGGAGAGTGAGCCTGGCAGATGGATAGCATGATGGTAGTCTCTGAGGTGGAAACATTTCCAAAAGAATTACATGTGGCAGAAGACAGAGTCTGATGGCATTACAAGCTCAAGCCAGTAATGTATCCTTGTCCTGTCCTGTCCTCTGCTTTCCTATCCTACCCTGCTTCTTATGATGTAGCTAACAGTACAGTTTCTGAAGAGACAGAAAATGCAGCATTGTTGCTAGTGAGGAAGCAGTAAATTCCCTTGTGAATGTCTTGGGCTGTGATGATCCACAGACCAGCATAAATTTGGGCTTAATTTGGTTCTGGCTTTTGCTGTCAGAGGAGTGAGTTCAACTAAATTTTTCCACCACAGCAGGATATGATACCAGATGATAATTGTCTGACTATGGATATTACTTAAATGTATAGTAAGCTGTAATGTAATACTCTGAGCTAAGTTTTTTAAAAATATTTATTTAAAAGACAATGCTTAGTTTGTAATTTCAGGGAGTGGATCAGAAATTCACCTGGCCCATGACTGCATGACTCTCATCAAGGAGCTCTTATGGTACATACCAACAAAGGGACTGACTTCAGGGCTATGATTACTTTGGGCCTATATTATCTATTCTTACTTTGCAAATGAAATGAATGTGCTTGTAAAGTAAACATCCATCATACTCCATGAAAGACTTGGTAAGCAACGATTCCCATCTGAAGTGAGCTCCCACGTAGCTCAGTTTCATACCTAGCTGTCAATAGCTCTTTTATGGGCTGCTTGGGATACATCAGATGTATATCAGATACAATTATCCTCTTTTTTTTCTGCCACCAAGTCTGGCTCAGCTCTTTAAAACTAAACTCCTGCTAAGTCTACAGTGATCATTTTCATCACTTGCTTTAGCAAACTTTCATGACCCGAAGAGGTTCAACTGCAGTTAGCAGCAGTAGTGTGAAATTAATTACTTTTGTATATTCCTGTGCTGTAAGCACTGGGTGCAGCTACTGTGCTGTAATATTAGATTAAACTGAGTACATTATTAGCTTTATCAATGATTCATTACAATCTTAATGCCAACTAAAAGGACACAGAGTACCCATTTACCACTGTGCCTCTAGCAAACACTGCAACATGTACAGGCACTTTTTTTGGAAGAGCCTTTATCAAGGAATATAAAGTAGCAGAAATTTCCCGAGTTTTGTACATGTGTTTCAAGTATATTATATCAGAAATAGGGAAAAAACTCCATGCTTTTAACTTCAGACTTAAGGCAAGGTGCTCAAGATGAGAATCTGAGCGATGTGTTCCAGGAAGCCAGGATTAATATAAAAACTGTGTGACAGCAGACAACTATAGAGCAAGAGCTGGACCATTTGTAACACTGATGGACAATTTTGCTCGTGTCAGTCTGTGCAAAGGCTGGAGCACAGTGAAATAAGGTTGAATGAAAAAAAAAAAAGACTCACAAAAACTCTCAGGGGCATGTGGCATGTGAGTCATTGCCATCCTCTCAGCCATCCCTTCTTGTCTTTCCCCATGTTTCATTGGCCCATTCGTTTCCTCCACTGAAAAGTCATTCCTCTTACACTTTTCCCTTCATAGCAGGCCCTGAAGGAAGAGTGGGCATTTGGAGTGCTATTAATATGTCCAAAAATGCTAACTAATGGCAGAATAAGGAGAACAAGGGGATTTTTCTTTTTCTCTTCCGTTACCTTTTAGGCCAGGATGAGAAGGGTCATTCCAAAGAACAGACTTTAGCTGGTACAGATGTAATACACAATGTCAAGCCTTCCCAGTCTTTTTGAAAGCTGAGTGATTGACGTGTGATATGCACGCTTGTCAACAACTGCATATTCACCACCTTGGGCTTGAACTGAATCCTACTACACCCCACTTTGCCACTGGTATAACCACTGATTTCAGTTAAATTAGTTTTTATTTACACTGGTGAGAATGAAGAAGGGCAGGTTTGCTAAGTGCAGCAGATCACAGAAACCAGTCCTTTTCTTCAAGGGAGGCATTAGTCACTGCTGCAGGCACATTGATTTGTTAGTCTGTACACAGCACAAGCAGGCTTTCAAGAAGGAAAAAGAGTATTTGCGTGGATTTCCTGGGATGTTTGGCGCTCTTGTAAGAGGTGTGTTCATTTCGGTACGGTTGGTTAAAAATAGGTAATTGCCTGCTTCAAAAATGAGTCAATGGAACTCCAAAAACAGACCTACCAGGGGTTAGAAGCCAGGGTTGCTGTGGGTGAGACTGACAGGTATTTCCTTTACCTGTGTCTCAAGAACAGCCCACAGATGTTTACAGGGCATCTCTATTAGTACCTGAAGGATGGGAGCAGTGCCATGTGTCTCAATACTCGTGTTTGGTTACTATTACTCACTGGTAGGTATTTGAATGTGCCATATAGAGCTCAAAGTCCTTCCAAGAAAATAAATAGTTATTAATGATAACAGTTAGATTACTGGAGCCTTTGGAGCCCTGCTGGGATTCTCTGACCCAGGACCAGGACACTCAGTAAACCATGAGTAAGAAAATTAAACTCTCAGTGATTAGCTTTCATTTTACTGGAGATAAATCCGTATTTCTACTGGAAAACATTTAGGGTTTAATGACTCAAAAATAACTGAAAACTACTGAGTACCACTTCTGCCATTTGCAGATAGATGACAGTGAATAACATTATATAAATGAAAAATCTAAATAATTTGATTCACATATTTAGCCCAAATGAGCAGAATCACAGAACGGTGAGGCTGGCAGGGACCTCTGGAGGCTGCCTGGTCCAACCCCCCTGCTCAGGCTTACTTTGAGCTGGTTTCCCAGGACTGTGTCCAGATGTCTTTTGAATGGATGGGGACTCTACAATCTCCCTGCACCAATGCTCAGTTACCCTCACAGTGAAAAAGTGTTTTCTTATGTTAAAACTCATACATTAAATTTGAATTTTCATGTGATGCATATAAAAATCGTTTTGGAAACTAAAAATATCAGGTTTTGCTCTCCCTCCTTCTGACTGAGTAAGCAAAACGGGCAATGTCTATGACAGACAAGTAAATAGAAGAAATTGAAAAATAATTTCCCATTAAAATGCTTATTCTTTCAGCCAAATAGGATTAGAAAGGTAATTTCCTAGAAGCTTTCAATATTTTTCCTATTCCTTTCACAGTTTTGCAGTATGACTGCACGTTATGCATGGAGCATGTCCCTGAAGAAATGTGGAAGGCCTTGTCATTGATATGCATCTCACAGGCTGCTGATGCTATGACACCAGCAGGAAAACCAGCCACTGTGTGTGATCTAGGTTACAAGGCAGCTGGAAAGGCAGTGCTCCTTTACATATGCAAGAGCTATATAAATGTAACCATAACCATAACAATAGCCATAACCATAAATATAAATATAACCATAACCATAAATATAAATATATTCACATATATATACACATGCATATATAGTTCTGCAAATACTCTATGGATATACATATAATAAAAATGCTGAGTATTTAAATCAGTACATATGTAACATAAATATAGACATGCAGTCATGTGTACGTGTGTGTGCATATATATAGACACAACCATACGTGTTTTAATTTTATTTCTCCTTTATTCCCTTCCTCCTATACTAGTCTCCTTAGATTGTAAGCTGTGTGGGTCAGATGCTATGCCTGTACTGGTGCATCTTCTCTTGAGGGGGAAATGAGGGTAATCATGTAATATAAATCACAGAATCACACACAAATATTAATCTATAACTCAAAATCTGTGTTCATAGAACATTAAGGCGGCCAACTCAAGCAAACAGAGATTGAAAAGACCAGGACCAGGGGAGTCCTTTGCCTCTTTGATTCAGTCCCTTTTCAGGCTGCTAATTACCTGATCATATATTCTGGTTTTAGATTTTTCATCGCCTCATCCAGTGTTTGAAACATGTGGTCCTAACTTATTGAGCAGTGATGCAAAATTGGTTTTCCCCTGACTATTCCACAAGTGAATTTACATCCTAGTTGCTGCATGCTGTTCAAACATTGCTACTGGAAAGAAATGGTTGTTCCCACTCTTCTGTGGGGGTGATGTCCATAGCAAGTCGCAAACTGAGCTAGACTAAGGCAGGGTAGTTTTGATTTGGCAAGACTGAGATAGATTACAGTGAAAAATTAAAAAACTTGGGGGACACAATTTGAGATATACCAAATTTTTCACAGTATCTATCACCAAATAATAGTTAAAATTTCAAAGCTTAGCTCCTGAAGCTGCGTTTGATGATCAGGAGTTCTGAAAAATGACCCCAGAGAGCAGCAAACCACCTTTAACTGCAGATCACAGCCCAAGCCACTGAGCCATCTGAATTCAGATATGAACTTCTGTAGTTATGTTTAAGACACCCAAGAACTAGAAGAGAGCTCTACAAGACGTGATGTAGGTCCCCATACATTCTGTTGTGAGAAACGCTGATTCTGGGCTGCTTCAGGCCAGCACACATCAACAGGATCCACAAATGGAGTTTTGGAATGAATTAAATATGAAAATGAATAATGCACCTTGTGCACCACTCACAAGGAGACCTAGTTTGAGGCCACATTTAATTTCATATGCCTCTTAAATATTACATTGTCATTTCACTACCAGATGATAAAACAAAGGTCCCAGGCTGTATCCCGAGACAACCAATGGAGGTTTTGGTAGCCAGGCAGGGAGAATCAGGGGTGCTGGCCCTTTGAAAGGTAGCAGGAGCACTGAGAGCTACAGAGGTGAGCTGGCTGGATATTTCATGAAAATCATCACCATTGGCTCCATTTCTTACCATCATTAAGTCTCAAAGTCAGTCTTGGGTGTATTTCTTCGGGGCTGCCATTTCCCATAAAGATTTTCCAGTTTTTCACAGCCTCTGACATATTCGCATCTGTTTGCATTCACTTTGGGCTTGGAAACATTTCTCAAGAGAAGGAGCAAATCAGGTGAATTTTTCTAAAAGAAGAGGTGCATTTCTTGAGCACAATTTGTTGGTATTGCAGGAAAAGTATGGTTTGTGAGAAATTTGACTCCTTTCAAGCCTTTGGGCTGATTTTTTTTCCACAGGCTATGTGAGTCTGGTGTCTGCTCTCTCTCTGCAAGGTGTTCCCAGCCAGCCTTTGTGCGTGACTCCAAGAGCCTCTGCATTTCTTGTGACCTTTGAATTCATGCCCATGCACAGAGCAGTCCCCAAGCTGCTGCCTCACTTCCAGCCTCACAGGACTACCTGAGGTGCAGTGCCAGCTGAAGAAAAACACTGAGGCTGTTTTTGGGAACTGCCCACATCCAGCCCATAAGTTTCCCTGCTTGTAATTCACAGAAGAGATGTGAGCTGTATCTGGATTCTAACACCATGCCTGCACCTTTCTGGTACCTTTGAGTCCCATTTGACAGCAAAAGCAAAGAGAGGGAGGTGTAGGTATCAGTGTCACAGGGTTTGCTCTCTTTATGCCTTTTTTGGATCACTTGTGGGCTGTGGAGCTGGTGCTGCAGCCAAATGCTCATCAGGGATGGGGAAGGCAGAAGTCTGAAAGTGCAGAAGATTTCTGGGGAAGGAGTGTGCAGGTGACTAGGGATGCAAAGGACAGAAAAGCTCAGATGTGTGGCAGAGAGGAGATGAGGGAGGACAGAGTCCTTGGTGTGGGGCAGGCTGTGAAGCAGGGGGTCTACTCTAGGAAACTGTCAACTGAGGTGTTTTGGAAGGGGTCAGGGGGCAGACCAAGACCAACTGATGTAGCTGCAGGAGCAATAAGGTGTATAGCCTTCTTCTTTTGTATAGCTCAGTGCTTAAGGCTGGGGAACAAACTGCCAGGACATCCAAAGGCTTTTTGGGGACACATGATAACCTCAGGGGCTCTGACACAGATGCACAGTGAGAATGCAGCTCTCACACATGGGCAGAAGGGCTGAACAGCCTGGCCACCAAGTGGTATGGAGTGTCATGGGGCTGGGGTGCAAAGGAAAGGTGAGAATATCCCCTCTTGTTCTGTCTGAAAATTCATCCTGGGAATTAAGATGAAGTGTTTGTGGCAGTGAAGACCTCAGTTAGATGGTCCCAGGAGCCCCTTCTAGCCCTTTTTCTCTACCCTGGGCATATATATTGCTCTACAACACATCATCTGAGGACATTGGGTTCATACAGCAAGCACAGCATCCCTGACAAGCCCTGACACAGGACTGCCCTCTAAATATGCTCTTTCTGTGCCTTTTGCTAAAGCGCATGTATGGAGGGAGGTACATGGCTTTACCATGTACATGCCTTCACCTTTCTGATGCCTGTACACTGGTTCTCATGGCCAGGATCTGCACAGGAGCTAGTTCTCCTGACCATTAACTAAACTTCTGTTTGCTTTAAGAAGAGCAGGAATGGATGGAAGAATCTGTAAAAATCTGATTTCAGGTAAGAGGGGTTTATATAACATATCACCAATTAGAAATAATTCAGCTAAGTGTGAAAATTAAATTAACAATAGGAGGGAAGCAACTGACTTAAAACTTGACTTTTCTTCTATACTTTTCATTTGTCTATGGTTTAGAGAAAACAACCCCTCTTATTGGAGTTATCTGACTCCACAGCCACTGCAGTACATCACTGCACATTTTTTTTCTACCATGTCTGGCAAGGAACTGGAAGTCTGTTACCTGGGTTTCAGGTACAAGCCAGAAACATGACATTTAGTCACCTGCTCCTCCCATTTGTGTGTGTTAGATCAATGGTGTGGACCACTATGAATTAATTGCTATTCCCTTTTATGTACTCTAGCTGGCTACAGCTGCTCCAGACACTTTTAAATATCCCAACAACTCCAGTATTGTTTGCTGACACTTTCTAAATTCTCTGCTTGGCATCTGGTTGTCCTGATAGCATCAAATGCCGTGTTTCACTTGGAGGCAGCCAGAGGCTTTGGTTAAGGGCCTGTGCAGGTGTTGCGGAAACAATCCAGGGCAATTTGAGTAGCATCTAAAAGCCATATTGTTTATTTTTCTGTTCACACGGGCTGCTTATCACAACCACCTGGAAAATTCCACACATGCAGTTACCCCAAAATGGGCTTTGTGATAGTGAAAGAAAAATGGTCGTTTCATCTCATTGTCTAGCAATAAGTCACCAGGAGGTAAAGCATGTTTGGTGTAGAGTATGAAGGCAGAAGGATGAGAGGGAGTTTTAAATTTAAAAGGAAGATTTCTTGATATGAAAGATTAACCCAAATTTCTGCTGTTGGTGGCCAGGAACCTGCTCCCTTGCCATGGCCTCAGCTCCCACCATCAGCTTAGGCTTGTCTGGAGTTATGTTGTGTGAAGGTTACAGCTGGGTGCATTCGTGCCAGGGTTGTGTGTCAGTACTAGTTGGTATACTGACAGTTTACACAGAAACACCTCCTCACGGGTACAGAGCATTTGCTTTCTCTGCTGCATTCCTTCAGCTTGGCCAAGGTGGGAGCTCTGGCTCGGTGGAGACCCGTGGGTGTGCTGGGGACAAGGAGGGTGCCTCTGTGGCTGGGAAGGGGAAGGCAGAGCACGCCAAGAGTGCCCCAGGGCACAGTGTACCTGTGGAGATGGCCACAGTATCCAACGGGCCCAAGGGTGTGCCAGGCTGAGCTGCCACGGTCTGCCTGCTCCAACTTTTCCCTGATAATAAACTGGAACACCAGGCAATAAATGAGGCTGAGATTAGGGTGAAATGGCTGTTGTGTGCCTGAAGCTTCCTGTGGGGTCACTATCTCAGAAACAACATAAGCAAGAAACCATGAGCCAGGAAAGTAAGAGCTCTTCCCTGTGCCTTGCTTTCTTCTGAGGTACAGGCAAGGTGCTCTTCACCTGGACCACATCACCTCTCAGCTCTGCTGAGGTGCTTTGGGGTGGCTGAAAGGGCACTGTGACACCTGTCCTGCCCTTCACCAACTCTCTACCCAGCTTTTTCCTTCCTGCTCCACCTCAGTCTCCAGCCTTTTCTTGTGCAAATATGTCTGTGGTTGTAATCTGAGTGGCAGGAGCTGTATGGCCATTCCTGGTGACCTGGAACATATATGCCACAGCAGCTGATATAATAAGGAATAGGGAAGTTGTCCTTGTGATCCTGCTAATGGGGTGTGCATGGGGAGTTCCTGTCTTTGCTATATCCCTGCTGCTGCACAGTGTTAAAGAACTAATTTCTTTGAGGACACACACCATCACCGCCCAGAGACAGTTCAGCTAGATAGATGTCCAGCCTGAAAATCAGTGTACCAGGGAATCTAATGCAACACATTAATGTAGTGAGATCACAGGTACCTCTGGAAGTTATCCCAAAACCATTTGGATGTCACAAGATTTCCCTGAAGATATTCCAAACCTCCCATAGTGATTGGTGTGCTCATAGTAAAGCTTCCTGCACTAGCACTCAGATTTTACTTTTGCTGTGCAGTCTAAACCTTTTCACTCTGCTTGGGCTCTGCTGCTTCCTTTCACATATTATCCTTTTTACAACTGATTCAGCAATCTCATCCCCATGAGCGATCACATCACTATTATCTTCATTTTTAACCTTATCTGACATGCAGTTGGCATATTTTACCTTATCAGTGAGATTTGTGTTCTCATTTGGCCTCAGTCTGTCAGACATTGGAGGGCAGGGAATCCTTGAAAGAGCCTCAGCCCTAATGATAAATACTGAAGAGCAGAGGCATCTTTCTTTGTGACCTCTTGCTGTGTTCTGTGAGAAACAATGGCCCCAGCCTACTATAGGCTGAGTGTCTGTGCCCAATGCCACAGAACCCCTTGCCTTCACTGGATTCAGAACATACACAGTGTGTAGTGCTTAATCACCTGTTTCAATGCAAGGACTCAGATGCCTGATTTTTCCCAGCTCCCTCCCCATTTTCCTGGTAGGGCTGAGAAACATACCCTTGATCAGCGCCTGCCATAATGTTATGAAAGAGCAAAAACTCCTCTGAAGCTGCCCAGCCACTGCTCTTGTCAAGTCTCACTGGAAAACATGCAAGAGTGGTCTGCTACCTTAGGTTTCCAAAGGGATTCACAACAACGTTGGAATTGTTTGTCTGTTTGTTTGTTTGTTTCAAATATAGCAAAAATCTGAAAGACCTATGGGTTAATGGAGACTAATCCACTACAAGACTGAGAGACTGCTTATCCTCATACTGACATCTCCTATACTGTGGATTCCTCAGGGCACAGAACCCCTTTTCTGTGCTTTGTAAAACGAAGCAGGCTTTTGTGGTGCTAGATATCTGCTGAGGGAAAGCAGGGCTCCTGGTCTCAAAGCATTTAGCCAGGTAAGGCTTCTGCACAGCCTCCACAAATGCTTTTCAATTCCAGAAAAATACTGAGCAAGATCGTCAGGATTTAGCCCGTGAATTGTGAATCTTATAGCACACAGGGTTCCTGAGATGATCTGGACTAAAATTGTGTCAGGGAGGTCTCTCATCCTGCTGAAGTTCCTGGTGGGGCAATAGTCTTAATGTCTGTAGCTCTCATATTGCAACTTGTTGCACAAGAAGCAATTACAGATGAAGTCTGAGCTGCCTGGCCTGTGGCTGCCTTCTTGGGTCTTAGGCATCTGTGGATAACTGGGTGCATGGAATGTGCCAACAAACGTATTCCCCCTACCAGGCTTGTCCTACTGCTTGCTTACATCAGCCACATGGAGTAATTTGCCCTTACTCTGGGCTAAGGGCAAATCAGGTGAGTTAGATAAAGGTCTCAAGTGTAGGATTGTCTCCAAACAGCAAATGCTGAGGTGCATCTGTACCTCACCCCTGCACAGAACTTATGAAGGGAAGGAGGGCTGGAATATAAGGAGTTTTTCTATAGCTGTCCCGTGCAAGGCTGCCTTGCAAGGGGAGCTAGCTTCTGGAAAGCTGAAGCTATGTCTCACATTTTCCCCAATCACCATGAAACACTAGAGAAAATGCAAGACCAGTCAAAATTGCCCAGGTACCCTGGAAGGAGAAAGCAGGCTGAACTGGCTGCACTGTGGTGTAGCCCATGAACCTAGCCCATGCACGTGAGCTTGTCCTTGGTCTGGGGCTGCTGGGGCTGCTGTACCCTCTTTTCTCAAGCCCACTGGCAGTTTTCCAGGATGTCCATGAGGGTTATACAAATCTCACACAAGGTGTTTGTACCAAGTAGGTACTACTAGGCTATTCTAGAAGAGGTTGCCATTAATTTTTTTCCCTCCCTCTGATGACACATTTTCTAAATCAGAAAACTGCTTTGATCTGGACAACATTAAGAGTCCTGCTGTGCTGTAGGCTTTCCCTTTGAACCTCTTGGCAATTATGCACACTGGCAGCTATGCCTCCCCTGGAGGCCACTGCTCCGAGGTCCTCCAAATGGGCCATGCACTTTTGTACAGCTCTGGACCTTTTTTTTTCCTGGGACCTTCATACACAGAGGTTTTGCTTGTTGTTGAGCCTTGGCTGTCTTGTGTGGTTGCAGCTGGTAACATGCTTGAGTTAAAGCCCTCCATATATACAGGAACTTGACCTGATGTGAGCCTCGAGCTGCTGACTCACGTGTCCTCACATGTCTCCTCTGAAGCCAGGCCAGCACACAGATTTTTCAGTCTTGTGCTACTGTTTTATCACCCATGTGGGCCAGCTGTGAGGAATTGGCTCTGACTTGGAGTTCAGGGCAGGAAAAAGTCTGATTTTGTCTTACATGTGATGATCCAGCATGGTGCTACTGTGTGCATCAGAGAAGTCATATTTGGAGGTCTGCTTATTCAAACAGAGAGTTTGGTTCCAGCTGACCTGGGTATGGTCATGTTACTGCCTGAAGGGCTGGACTGGGGCTGGATTCCAGTTTTTAGAGCAGATGGCATATGGAAAGTTGTGTGCTAGCTTCTTGCCTGCTTCTGCCTGCAGCTGGATGTGGTCCTGGAATATACTTCTGTCAATAACAATGAGACAGCAGTAGAGCCAAACCATTCTGCCTGGCAGCCTCTCTGGAAGGTTGTCCCTTCTGTCCAGCAAGGAATTTGAAGCATTTACATAAAGACAGCAGAAGAAGTCTGTTCCAGGGTGTCTAAGGAACAGCATGAAGGAGCCAAAATGGTTTTCAAATATAGAAAACCCAGCTTTTCATGGTTTTGTTCTAGAACTCACTGGAAAGGAGGCAAAGTTTTCAGCTGCCAGCAGCTGTCAAGTGCTCTGCAGAAGTGTAATTGGTGGTGTCCATCCATTTGCCCATGGGCAGTCATCCATACAAAAGCTGTCACAAATCATCTCCACAACCAGGCTACATGACGGCAGTCCTGGGATTCCTGATGGCAGGAGTCTGCCTGATCACCACAGGGTGTGGTGTGCCTCACCACCTCTTTTAAGGGAATGCCAAAGCCCTTTGTGCCTTATTAGACATCTCTGAGCCAGGAGGCAGCTCCCTCCCTGGGTTAGTGACCAAGAAACCTGCCTGACCCCTTACCTTTAGCACAGCCATCAAGTGCCAATCAAAGGACACTACTAACAAGGCCTTCAGCTCACTCTCTGAAGCATGATGGTGCTTTATGCATTGCTAATTCTTTCCACTCATGCGTCTCCTCACTTCAACTGCGCTTTGCTGTAGCTCTGGATAGAGGCAAAATGAGCAAGTTTTCTTTCCTTCTCCCATCCACAGTAAGAGTGTCTGCTCATACTCCAAAACATGTTTCCTCTTCCCTTTTATCTGATTTCTAAGGAGTTTGTTTCTCTGAGCTCAGTTGCTTTTCTACCTTCTCTGGCCCTGCCTTTCTGGGCCATGCTCAGCCACAAGTGTGAGCTATGCAAAATGCTTCTCTCCTATCAGAGGTAACAGATATTCCCATCATTTCTGTTCAATTCCACTGCCAGTAATAAGGATGTAAATAATGCATGAACTGATGCTAGATGGGGATCAAATATACACAGCTGTGAGTTATTATGTGGTACCCTGCTTTAAAGTTGGTGAAAAGAACCACTTTACAGCTACTTACGATTTTTGTTTTCTCTTCACAGGAACTTTCATCTGAATGTGCTCACAAGATAACATCTTAATTACTCACAGTCCTTGTTTCAATTTTTGCTTTGCTTGACTTTGTTGGTTAAACACCTGAGCTTCCCAGACCAGGGTCATAGGAAAGCCCACGAGAAGTGGAGATTTTTCACTGTAACAGGGCAAGCAGAAAGCTAAAAGGGCAGGATTGTTTTCATATCTTTTTCTCTCTCCTCACTTAGAGTAGCTCTAAATAATACAGCCTAAATCACCCCCATCTGGAGGCCTATGGACACCTCCTATCTTTGACTGTAGGATGGAGAAAGTTCACCTGAGGCAGGATGTTAGCCTAGGAAACGAAGCAGCCATTACCTCTCCAAAACATTTTGACTGTGTCTTATTTTCAAGTTTTCATACTATGTGAAATGACAGCAAATCAGGCACAACACAAGGCAAATTGTCTCTGAAGCTATCAAAATTGTCGCTTTTGGACAGTTTTGTGTTCAGCTATTACAAGTATGCTTTTCTAAATCTTTTCCTGTCTTTGTTGTTGTTGCTACTTGCTCACTGAGACACATCAAAAGACTTTCCAAGTTCCTTTTTTCTCCTGCTCAAAAGGCACCTGTGCCTCTTCGCTGCCTCATGCTGATCCATTTCTAGCATACTTGACACACGAAGGTCAAACACTTTGTCTGATGCTTCTGAGCTTGTGCACTGTGAACCAGTTGATGCCTGTCCGTGTTGCTTTCACAGCCCTGGGAGGACAGGCAGTTTGGCAAGGCAGCACCCAGAGCTCAGTGTGCTCAGGTTGGGAAGGCTTTGCTTTGCAAATCATCTCATCAGGAATGACTCAAGGCAGGCACGTGCTTAAATGGAGGGAGATTATAATGAAATTTCCATCCTTCCCAGGCTGGAAATTGCAGGCAGCCAGAGCAGATGTCAGAGGATCAAAGACAGTGGAGATGCCAAGTGTCCGGGCTGTTTCAGGTTATAAATAAGGTATTTAGGAACAGAGGAGGGTGAAAGGCACATCCTTCTGGCTGGTCTTCATTCTCCCCAGAACTGGGATGCCATAAGGGGGAATAAAGCAGGGGGCTTTGTCTCAGTGCAATCCTTCTCATGTGGGAGCAGATGGCAAGGCTGGGGCTACCCACTGGGCAGGAAACCAGGCCTTGAACAATGGGGTAAAGCTTGGGCACAGCACCTGTGTCATCCATGGCCCATCACAGCCTCGGTGAAGCATCATGTGCAATGATATGGGGAAAGACTATTGCAGTACACAGAATTAAGCTGAGGCTGCTCAGCACTTACTTTAATTTTTTAGGTTATGCCACTTTGCAGTTTCTAACAGGCCTCATCCCATCTTCTTGTATGTGGAAATTTTGTCCCCCACTAGGTCACTGATTTGTTCCTAGTGGTAGCTGTAGGGTGTTGTCTCTCAAGAACTGTAAATACAGTGTCTCCCTTTAAGTGAACATTCCTTTTTGGTAAGTGGTTTTTGGTGAAGAGGTGGATCATTTTCCCTCACTGCTGTGCTGCTCTCCACTGGAGTTTGGAGTGCAGGCTCACTCAGGGCCCTGGAAGGACAGTGTCCTCCACAGATGGCGAGGGAACAGCCCAGCCATGCTTCCCTCCCCAAACATGGGCACCACTGCTTGCCAAGGTGAGGGCAGGGGTGTGCAGAGGGGAGCTGTGTATCTCTTGTAATGAGTCTGCAAAGGAATTTACATTTTCTTTGGCTTTGTGAGGGGGAGAGGCTTCTGGCCTGAACATCTGCATCCAGGCTGCCTCTCAGCACTTTGGAGGGCACTGTCTGGGGAAAAAAAAATAAAAAATCCAGACCAATAAAAGAAAAACAGCTGGAAAGATTATGACTTGTTAGTGTCTAAAGCCCAGGCAGGAGCAGAGCACACCAGCAAGCAGTACTCTGATAGTCACTCAAGGAGGCAAAATCCCGTATGAGAGCAAGAGAGAGATTTCAGAAAGAAATACATGAGAATTACAAGACATGATGCTAGCCATTTTTTGGTCTGATTTTCCACTGTGTCCCTTAGGAAATACCTTGTTATGATATCTCAGCAGCAAGAGGCATTACCTGGATGCTATTTATCTGTGGTCATTAAAAATCCTTTTTCAACATTGTTGAGAAAAACAATGGTCCATCCAACACTCTGCAGTTGTCCTTCACTTAGTGCCATGCTTGTTTTGGCTGAAGGATTTTCAGAGGTGTTCAAAATTGTTATACACCCAGCACTCACACAGATTTCCTGGATGATGTGCAGCAGAATATTACATTGGGAATAGCTGGAAATCCTGGCCAGAATCCTTTCTAGTTTCCTCTTCTCTGTGGTGCTGCAGTAAACATTCCCAGCTGCACCTCTAGATGTGGTCACACACATCCCTCTCCTATTTGCTGACATATGGGATGGATAGCTAACAGCTTCATTGACATTTCTGTAGAGGGTGCAACTGTCATAACAAAAAGGTACCCAGGCATTCAATTTATCTACAAATTTACCTCTTTCATACTGACCCTAGACCTGCAATTCTGAAATGTACTGCCATAATCAAGACCAGATTTTTTCCAGTATAGATACTAACAGCTTCACATATTGCCACACAGTTCTTTGTCACCATTTTTGCATCTTCCTTTCTGGTATAGCACATTTTGACTATGAAGTGATACAGCCAATCAGTAATAAAGCATTTAGATGGCTCCTATATGAATAATCAAGAAAACAATGTCAAAATTGAGGAATAAGGAGGGGAGCTAAAAGAGAGGCTTTAAATTTCATTTAATGATGTCTACTAATACATTGTCAGAAAATGAAGCAACATCATCTGCATCTGGATGAGAAAAGGAAATAGTCATTGTTCCATTTTCACATCCAAAAGCTTATGAAGTGACAAATTGTGTTTATCCTATCTGGAAAAAATGTTATTATTAATTGTAATACTGTCATTGCTGCCAGCTCTCACAGATTCAGTGTGTGGCTCATGACAAATGGTGTCTTTTCAAGCCCCGATTTGGTTATATAGGAATCTCAACAATGTTATTTTAAGCTTGAAAGTATCTGCTGGAGGAAAACCTAAAGACTGAAAGGCAGAGAATTGACTATATATTGATGTTTTAATATCTCATAATTTTTAAGGAAGTGTGATAATTTCTTCTTACTTTTCAGTTTTCCAAGTTAGTAATACCACATTCAGGAAAAGGAAGGCATGATATACACAGGTAGACATACACATATTTGTTGCCACAGTGTCTCTCTGCAGAGAATCACATTTATCAATGCAAGCCTTGTATTTTTATACACATATCAAATGCTTACATATATAGAAGGTGCAGGAATATGTAATTATACTTCTGTTTCTTCACGTGATTGCATTTCCTAGACTCATCTAGGAAGATACATGCCATAATACCCTGAAGATTATCCATACCATAAGACCACAAGCAGAAACTTTCTGGAAGAAATCTAACAATGTGGTTAAAAAAACCCAACAAAACCACAACAAACCAAAAGTGGGAAAAAAACCCCAGCTCATATGTCATTAGACACTAGATTTTTCACACTAAGAAACAGCAAAACTAGAAATGAAGTAAACTTTCATGAGATAATTTTCTGCAGTTGAAGATTGGTGGGAATATGCTGGTAAATCCAACGCTTAGCTGAAGGCAGTTGGTGTAGATATTTTGACATATATATCTTTATTTGATATCAAAGAGCATTCAAAAGAGGAACTACCCATCTCACAGTTTGCTGAAAGTGCTGGGCACTCATTCACATGCAGAGCAGCTTCTTATCTGGTGAGCCATCTCTTACTGTGACTGTGAAGCACTTTTCAGAAACAAGGGGACAATGCATGAGCAGGAGACAATCTTTCTGTCCCCCAGAGAGCAACAGCTACCTTTGCCCTGTCACGGTCAGCTTGAGGGAATGCTGTTGTAGAATGCAGAAATGTCTCACTGTGGGGTTTTAACTTGAAATAGATCTTGGTCCAGTCTGAATAAACATTTTAATGCTTAGCCACAGAAAGATGTTGTCAAGAGGGTGATTTCACATACTGGAATTAGAATATTTCTTGTAAACATTAGCACAGCTTAGTTTCTTTGAACGTGGAGGTGCCTGGCCACAGGGAGCACAGAGTTTATGGTTATGCTGGCACTCTTCCTCTGGCAAACAGAACTCCAAAAGGAATAAACATAGGAAGATGAAGCAAGGCAGAGGGGAGGTGAGCTATGGGAGCAGCTGGGGGTACTGTGCCTTCAAGGCTGGGGCTGGGAAGGTCACTGTTGAGATGGTGCTAATTTCCATCTATACAGAGCTCTGAGATCCCTTCCTGGACCATGCTGTGGAAGCATGACATCTTGCAGATAACAGTGCCCTGAGTGGAAAATCCGTCAGGAGCCTGGTCAGAGGAAGTCGTCACTGAAGGAATCCCTCAAACCTGCTGCCAGGGCACAGCAGCAGGGAGTGTGTGAAAGAGCACTTGCTAGCTCAGCCCCTGTGTGCTGGCAGACTGCCAAGGCAGGTATTAATTTGGGGCATCCCAAATCTTCTGGGGTTAAAAGGAGCCAAGTTATCAAGATGACAGATTATTTAAAGTGAGTCCTTTCACCCAGCTGATTCCAAAAGGACATTTGGGAGCAGTGTCACCAGCATGCTCTCCCCCAGAGACGAGCAGCAGGAACTATTACTTGGTTTGAGAATAGCAGACACACACCCTTCTAGAGACAACCAAGGGATATGCAGAGGACAGGACAACTAATTTCCTTCAAGGATTTCAAGCAAAGGCTTGGTGGTGGCTGTATTTATCAAGCAGATATTTACTGTGAAGTAGACAACACAGTTTTACAAAGGTTGAGGCTACTGTTGAAATGTGAAGGCGCTGAGACACTGCTTTGTGGGATTCAGATCAACCCCCTTTGGGGCATTGCCAGTCCCCCAATCGACACAAAGAAAAAGTAGGAAAAAAATCCGTGCATCCACCTATGAAGTCAACAGGTTCTTGCTAGTCCCTTTTCCTGCCAGCACTGGCAACTGTGGGAGGTGCAGTAGGGTGAATGCCACAGCTGGTCAGATAGGGTGTGGAAGGAGGGCTGTCCATGGTGCCAACAGGAGGGCAAGGAACAGCCCTCTTGTGGGGGCACTGTGCTCCCAGCCTCCACCCAAAATGAATAGATCCTTTTCTTTACACATTTGGAATATCACAGTGGAAGAAGCTGAGGCAATGGTCCTGTAATGTCTCTGGGTACATTTTTGTCTCTGCTCAGCCCTGGGCCTTTGTTCTGGGGTGATGCCCTCTCACTCACATAGATCTGCAGCAGGTGAAAACCAGCTGAATTGAAGGACAGAATGGGTGTAAGAACTTGGGCTGTACCTCTTGTTTCCAGCAGAACCCATCCTTATCTAGAGTAATTCATAGAAAATAGTAGATTCCCTCTGGATTTACATCAGAATAGAAAAGCAGAAGCTCCTGAGAAGTTCATGTTCCCGCAAGAGCCATATACTTTAGTACAGAGCACACCCACCCTTTTCTCTGGCCTCTTTAGGATGACTCATGCAGATTTCTGCTTGCTGTTGCCTTCTATCACTCCAGCGATTCTGCTGTGATTCAGCTGTTCTCATTTTGAACTCCCTCAGAGCATTTAGTCAATCCCAGCTTCCCAAGATCGGAAACTAATGAAAACAACATGATACAGTTTCCAGAGATGCCTGATATGCTTGATGCTCAGCCACCTTTCTCTGCTGAATTGTCATGCAGCTTCTCTGCAGGAACACAATCAACTTTAATGCTCACTGGGACAGCAGGCATGGGGATGTCTGCCACCATCTCCATCAAACAGTTCACATTCCAACCAAGTATTTTTTATCACATGTTATGAAGAAAATATGAAGTTCCACACACTAGAAATAGCTGGGAATAATATTTTACAGGACCAGATGGTATAGGGCTGTCACTGTGGGCCTCAAAAGTCATGTCTTTCCTTTAAGAAGAGGATGTCCTGTCTGAAATGGAAAGATGCAAAATTAGGAAGGGTCCATCTCCAAAGATAATCAGCATGTGGAGCAGATGAGTTGGAAACTTCTCTGTTTAGATCTGGAAGGTTGAGAGGGGCTCACATCTCAAGTACATGTTTGAGTGGGAAAATACATATAAAGGGGATCCTGAAATAAACAGCTGATAGGGAGAACCAGAGAAATGTGTCCACAGATCAGCATGGCTTTTTGCAGTAAATAATAGAAATAGATACTTGAACAGGACAACAAACTGCTTTAAGTGGGAAGAGATGAAGGAAAAAACCCTCATAGCCTTGTTGATTAGAAAGTTCCATTACATTTAGCAAAGGCCTGAAGGAACTATGGCATGAAGAAAGACTTGTGTTGGGGGAGGTTGCCAACTGAGCTGTGATGTTATTGTAAAAAAAAAACTACTTTGGTTCTTGCGCTAGTCTTAGGAGTTTTTTAAAATTCCAGGGAAAAGAGAAACCAAAGCAGCCAGATCAAATGGAATCTCTTTTCTGTCTTCTTTTGTGAGCAATAACAGATCAAGTTACAAATTAAGATTATTTGTGTTCAGGATTCAGCATTCTACCTTTTAATTTCCAGTGCACATCTGTGAACCATCTAAGAAGTTCTACAGCAAAAACAGGAAAGATGAATGATGACATTACCCAGTGAAACAAATGAAGGCAAAAAAAAAAAAATCCTAAGACAACCAAAAAATCCTGTTTGGAAGGAAACTCCAAACAAAGAGTTTTCCCCCCTTTTTAATATACTATAAAGAGCATAAAGGGCACACATATAATTTCTTTTCCTTTGGGATGCAACTGCAAGCCACATAATGGAAAAAGACACTCAAACAAGTTGGCCAGAAGAATGGAGTAAATGCGTGGCTTATGTGGAAATACCTCAGCCCTGTTGCTGATATCAGGACCTCTGCTTCTTCTCACATAAAAGCTCCAGCAGCACTGCACGCCCATGGATTGGATCAGCCATTGGCTCATGAGTGACACTGCAAAAATTTGACTTTCTGCAGAGCACAGGACATTGCCTAGCCATCTGCAGAGCCTCCTGGGCACAGGGAGGAGATCAGAGGAATAGTCCTGGTTGCTTTGGGGTACTGCCAACACCATCAACAAGGCCTTTGGTTTTCTGGAAATAAATGCTTTTCTTTTAAGCAAGTTACTCCCTCGCTTCCAGGTGACCAGATTTCACACCCACCTCTGTTCTTGGAAAGATAAGTTCATTAAGAAGTCATGATCATGCCACACCCATCTCCTCTCTAATGTTAGCCATCCTAGCTTTCCAGGCTTTCCTCTTGAGGAAGCTGATCCCTTTGTCCTTTTTGGTTGCCTTTCTCTAACCTGCTCTATTCTAGCCATGCAGATTCCAAAACCACACACTCTGCCCCAAATGTGGGTGCACCAAGCTGGGAGACCCTCCCTGAGGATGCTCACCATTTTCCTGGCTTTCTGGCTGCCATGGCACACTGAGCTGAGGTTTTAAGAGAGTAGTCCATGGTAGTGATTTAAGAGAGTAGTCCAGGTGATTCCCAACAGCATTTTCTTGAGTGGTGGCTGCCAGTTGTGAATTCGGAGCCATGTAAACATTATTCAGACTATTCTACAGATTATTCTACCCAAGACATCACCTTGGTGAACACTGAGGCTCGTGTGTCACCCTTCTGCCCCTTCCCTTGGCTTTGTTAAGTACTTCTGGAGTTCTTCACCTGCAGCTCTTCTTTGCACTTCACCAGACAGATGACCTTGCCATTGCAAACCTGGGCATGCCAGACACATACTGTTACTCCAGACTGCTGGTGAGGATGCTAAGTAATACCAGAGTGACTTCTAGGGGTTCTGTTGCTGCTGCTTTTCTATCCTAAAAAAATCACAGTTGAGCCCTTAACTTTTCTTTCCATTTTCAAATCACAAAAGGACTTTTCATTCATACCATGATGACTTCATAGCCTTTGCTGAGAAATTGTCAAAAGCTATCTGAAAATCTAAAAACAATATGTCCAGTATCTCTACATTCTTGTTACCACCCCTATGGACTTCCAGCAGACTGTTTGCAAGGTTGTCCCTTACAGAAATCTTGTTGACTGCTTCGCTTGACATCACACTTCCCTGTGTGTACATATTTTTTTGGCTCTGCTTTTGTAGGAGGGGTGGAAGTCAAACTCTCTGGCCTTTTGTTTCCCAAGACTCCTCTAGCTGAGGGGTGGCAATTCTCCTCCTTCTCTAGCACAGAGGCCACTCATAATGGCAGTTTACACACCTTGGGCCGCCAGTTCTGCAGCTTCATGTGGGAAATACTCTGTAAATGGTGCCTGGTCCTACTGGTTTACTGACCTCCAGCTTATCTGTTTGGTCTATTATTTCCTGTGAATTCAATTCAGGTTGCACTAACTCCTCTGAAGAACTGCTTCAAGAACATGCTGGGTTTGGGGCTCTCTCTCATGTCATCAGCAGGAAAGACTGGAACACTAAACCCAGTGAGCATTTCTGCTGTTTTCTTGTCTTCTCCAAGTGCCCTTTTACATATTTGTCCTCAAACTAGTTGGCTTCCTGCCTTTGCTATATAAAGAACTATTTACTATGAGTCTCTGCAAGGCTCAACTCACATTAATTTTTAGTCCTTTTAATTTCTGGTATATGGTTGACTTGCTTTATTTTATGGGCTTTCCTGTTCTCCTAATTTGAGTAAACTTCCCATTTTTTAAACATTAACTTATTGCTTGTGATAGCATCCTTAATGTGCCCATTGAACTGTGAAATGGCCTTTTTGGATCACATTGTTTTCTTTTCAAATTATGTCAAAATCTTTACCTGAGATTTTATTATGGTATTTTTTAACAGTGGCCAGGCTGCCTGTTCCCTTCTGGCTTTTGGACTGCTCTGTTTAAGATTTGCTTCCTTTTTGTTTTGTTTTGGTTTTTGGGTTCTTGTTGTTGTTGGGGTTTTTTTGTTTGTTTTTTGTTTGGTTGGTTTGGGTTTTTTTGTTTTGTTTTGTGGGGTGGGTTTTTTTCTTCTTTTTGGTTTTTTGCTTTGTTAATCTCATTTTGATAAACTTCTCCTGAAAATGAACGTCCATATGATCAATCTGCTTAGGTTGTTCTCTGCTGCAACACTGCCCTAAGTGTGAACAGAATCCTCTCCCAGTAGCATCTGAAGCAGGTTCTGTGTGCCACCCAATGTCAGCTCCTGAATAACGTCTTTTTGTGGGTTCTATGGCTAGGTTTGGTTTGTTTTCTTTTTTAAACAATCTTTTATTTGTGTCTCTGCATCTCATGTTGATACAGATTCAAATGTGGATCATCCCAGAACCTGCCTTAAACATGTAGCTTTAATTTCACTTAACAGTTCACAGAACCAGAGAATAGTTGAGGATGGAAGATACCCCATCAACCCACCCCTGCTCAAGGGAAGATCAGGCACAGCAGGTTGCTCAGGGCTGTGTTCAGTTGTGTTTTGGCTGTCTCCAAGGACAGAGGCTTAACAACCTCCCTAGCAAACTGTTTTAGTGTTAGACCATATTCACAGTGAGAGATTTTTTTTCTTAATTTAAATGGAATTTCCTGTATTTCAGTTTCTGCCCATTGTCTCTTGTTCTTTCTTTAAATATCTTTGAGAAACCCCACTTAAGTAATTGCAGTGACAGAGTTCTGAGAGATCTCAGCACAGCTTGGCCAGGTTTTTGGCTCATGACAGTAATTTTCTTTGTTAGGATCCCTGCTGTTTAGTACACATGAGACTGCATTTGGACTGCTGTGTCCAGTTTAGGGCTCCTAGGAGAACATTGACAAACTAGAGAAGGTCCAGTAGAGGGTCACCAAGATGGTGGTGGTGATGCAGCACGCACTGTGGGAGCAGAGACTGAGAAAACTGGACTTGATTAACCTGGAGAATAAAAGGTTGAGGCAGGGTCTTTACAGTGCATACATCTTCCTTATGGGGAGTCACAGGAAAGACTGAGTTACGTGCTTATTGGATGTGCATAGCAAAAGGAGAGAAATTCCAGCTGGACATATGGGGAAAAAAATCATGGGAGTACTTAACCAGCGGAACAGGTTGCTCAGAAAAGTGGTGGGATCTTCATACTTTAGAGCCACTCAACATCTGGGCTGAACTAGGCCCTGAAAAACATGAAGTCACTTAGAAACTAGTTCTGCTTTGAGCAGTAATTCTTCCTCCACCCTTGCTTTTGGCATACCTTTTCCTTAAAGCTCACCTATAACTTATGGCAAGATAATTGCCTTCTCTGGGCATAAGCATTTGTGAATGCCAGGCTTCATTTCCAGTCAGAGCAGAGAGCACACTTAATGACACAGCTCTCTGGTAGCAGAACACGTTTGGCATCTCCCACTGCCTCACAGTGCCTGGAAGCATAAAGCTGAGTGCCCTCCAGGGCAGTGAGAGCAAGTCCAAGAAGAACAACTCTTCCACTACAAGACAAGATGGAAAACACTCAGAACAGTCATGAAAACATTGCTCCTTTGCAGGCAAACTTATCCCTGCTTTTCCATCCTTTCATGTAATCCACCCACCACAGAAAGTTGCTAACTAGGACTTGAGAAGTAAAATGTGCATTAAATGAATGGGTTTGGCAAAGGGAACATCTGTTTATGAATAACTTCTTGTTCTCTACATATGATAATGGTTATGGATTAGTGTGCAGAATACCGGCCTTGTTTACAGCTCCTAGGAACTGTATGTTTTGAATCATTAATAAGGAGCATTTTCAAATGCAGAATTTCTCATCAACACAAGCGTTGCTGCTTTTCCCCTCCCTCAATAAGTGCAATTCAATTTGCAAATTAAATATCAGTGAGAATCACTTAATGTCACTCTTTCAGCAGCCACAGAGATCAACATTTTTATTGTCACAGTCTGTTCAATTTAGTATACATAAGTATATATGTATATATATGACACTTACCCAGCAAAAATAGAACCATTTTCACAAGATCTCTGAAAGATATTCCAGTTTTAATCTGTCATGACACCAAAGAAAGTAGGAAATATTTACTAGGGGGGTAGGGGGGAGGGGAGAGGGGGGCGGGGGTGTCTGCTTCTTTAAAATAGATCTGGGAAACAGATAATCTAAAATGAAATTATCTCTAGCTTAGACTAAATATATTTACACTTCTTTCTCTTCACAGAAGAGTAGTCCCTTCTAGGGGAGATGGGCTAACCACAAGATTAATGAGGAGGAGTCTGTATCTAGTTAAGAGTTTTCCATGATCTGACTGCCACCTTTTCCAGCTCAGATGCTTCCTTCTCCTCTTACTTTTCCCTCTACTCTTTAGGCAGCTCATTTTCTTGTGGAGATACTGCCTTTGAAGGCAATAAAATAACTGTTTAGCAGAAGCACATGTGTGTAAATCCCAGCTAGTTGTTACCCTGACTTAAGCTCCAGCCAGCGTTAAAAGCAGGTTTGGAGGGCTGCGGATTTGCTGAGCTCCCTACAGAGAGCACATGTCTTTTGCTTGTTTCTCCCTGTCGTTTTCATGTGGTATTGCCTCTGCCTGGATGCTTATTTTCTCTAGATTGCAACGTGAGCCTCCCGAATGCCACCACTGGTGTGTGACTGGGAGGTCTGCATTCCAGTTCCCCATCTGAGCTGGAGCAGAGAATAGGCCATGACACATTCCGGTAGGAATGCCTTTTTTAAAAGAGCTTTTTGGCAGCTCTCCAAACACAGCAAGTGCGGGATGAGGATCTGATTTCACCTCCAATGCAAGGAATATTCATGTGAAAACTTCTCTTCCACAGAAGAGGTTGCAACAACAGTTAAAAGTTGTAATTAGTTTCTCCCGGAGTTATCTGATTTCAATGAGCGTGCACCACACCCTCCACAACCACGCTCACGCCCCTCGTAGCTCAGCTAATCTGAAAGGAATTGGTTGTCTGTTTTTTCCTGTGTCCAAACAGACACTCAAAATTAATTCGGGATGGCTGGACAAGTTTATCAGACAAGATAATGAGAAAAAAAAGTATTAAATCACAAGAAAATTCACATGACTCTATTTTGAACTTCCTATTACTACTTTGCCCAGTGCAAAACCTGGGGGAGGAAGACTCGAGCTAGGATGTGCAGTGGTCTCTAAGCAAGCCCACGATCAATGCCCAGACAACCTTTAAACCAGCAACCCATGAGAGAGCATCTTTCATAAAACAACTAACCCATTCTCCACTCAGCAGTTTTCGAGAAGGACCTACCAAAAATAAGCCTAGGGAATAGTATTCACCCCTATTAGCTACTAAAAATCAGCAGATCAGCATAGATGTTTGCTTCATGTCATCCTGCAGTGTTTTCACACGTCCTCCACCTGCTAACCCCTTACAGTCTCAGTACCTCCTATCTTGCTGTATACCACCTCTCCCCTTACCAGACCCTCTGTGGTCCATGGGTGCCTTACCAAAACTATTACAATTACTGCATGAAAAAGAAACTGATTTCAAAACAATTGTTCCTAACCAGTACCATGAAAATTGCAGCTTGTCTCAGACCTATAATACAAGCTCAGATTCTCAAAGATTTATATACAGTTTTTGAGTGCATACATAGGTTGGTCTCATGTAAAATTCACCTACAGTCTTGTCCTCGTTTGTGTCCTTGGACCTTCAGAGCAATTGTAATGATATGTAATGTCAGGGGCTGGACACTGACACTTCCCATTATTACAGTAAGGCTGAGGCTCCCTTCTGGAACCAAATCAGTCAAACAACAAAGATTTTGACTCACAACAAAGGCAGAGTGGCTCCTTTGCTATCTCTGATGGTTTCTGTGAATGTTAAAGGCATGCAGACACAGCAGAGAAAAGAAACGTTTGTAACTATATGCAGACAAATATAGAAGTCTTCATAGTAGGAAAAATCCCCCACCCTTGTAGAGACTTTTGGCTGAAAGATAATGTCTTTGTCCCCAGCTCCAAGATGCTGTCACTCCTATTTGATTTCTTCTGCTCTAAAAGAAACAGACTTCTGCACATTCTTTGTAAATGAAAGGGATTGCGTTGAAAAAATGTTTACTGTTATCTTTTTCTTCTTAATAGAAAGTGCCTGTGGGGTCCCTCCTTTCAATCAATGGCTTGTCAGCAAGCATCAACAGTAACATTGGAGGAGTTTGATGTGTTACTTTCATCCTTATTGATCCAGAGGAAGGAGAAGCAAGTCGCACTGGGTGGATGCTGGAGTCCCTGAGCACAGACTGTCTATATTGGAACTGATCAGATATTTGAGCTTTGATAAACTTTGTTCATAAATGCTCCAACCCACTGGTAAAAACAGGATACATGGCCTGTGGCAGATATGAGCCCCAGAGTTCCTCTTGAAAAGATGAAATCTCTTCTAGGGAGATGTGCACAGTAAGGAAAACTATAAACTTAAAAACATTCCAACTCATCTTCCAAAACTAAGACTACATATCAAAATGTCATAATCTGCTAATTTTTATATTTAAAAGTGTGAGTACTTTTAAAAGATCAAGATTATTTCCATCCAAAAGCTTGAGAAGAATAAACCATGCATCTGGGTCTTGAATTGTTATATAGGTATATCTACTTACATGTATAACATTTATAAGAATATAATAGGGTGTTTTGCAAGTCTGAAACTTCAAAAACTTGAAACATCTTCTCCAATGCTGAAGGCTGAATAATCTAAAAACACAATTAAGAAATCCAAAAATCCTGAACTGTTCCTTACTCCTCACTGTATCACAATGATTTTTTTCCTCCTGTGAAGTCCCCAGGGTAACAGAGATGTGAAGAGCCCCTGGGAGACAACTGTGTGGGACATTAGCTCCTGATGACAATTACCACAATGGCAGAGCTTACTGTGGAAATGTAAGGTGCCATGGCAGCTGGGTGCCTGACCCTTTCCCTTGTCTCTGAGCTGTAAAAACTCCCTTAACTAAATTGTGAGGATCAGATTTCTTAGGTCTGTTGTCACAAGCTATCAGAAATAGTGGTCCTATTACCATGACATAAAAGTATTTATTAAGACTAACAGTCTAACAACTAACAGCCCTCTGCCAAATTGTGCATAACCTCTCACACAATGTCTTTCTAAACCTGCAGATTTATTAGCGGGAAAAGAAAAAGTGAAAAAATATCAGTGATGGAAAAAACCTGAAACCCCTTTGACTCAGTCAGCCCTCTGAACATATTAGGCAGTGCATTTTCTGTTGCCAGCCATACCAGGCAGATCTGGGCAGGCTTCTTTTGTGACCGTGAACTGTACTCTGAGAGAATAAACAAGATAAGAACCTCCCTGAACCCGGAGGGCCTCAGCACCGCCTGCTGCAGCATCTTTCACTTCCAGCAAGCTGTGCAGAGCAGAGGGGTAAAGGATGGAAGCCTGCTGGGAAGCAGGACTGTGTGGCTGGGGCAGGGGCCAGTGTTGAACTCTTGAAGACAAAAGGCTTTCCTGGATATGAAGAGCATTTTAGAAGCTTCCTCTCATGGCCTGAGAGTTCACAGGCTTGGTAGAAAGACTCTACTAAAGCTATTTAAAAACTTTTCTTGCCTGACTTGAACACAGTGGCTCCGTCGAGGAAAGTGACATTTTTCTCTGGAGATACATCCTGGCTAGGATGTGGTAAAGCATTTTTTGAGAAAAACTTCATTAGCAGTCTAGTGGGGACATCCTCCCCTTCCACAGCCCCAAAAAGGGGGGTGGGGTGGCACTGGGCCAGTGCAAATGGCTGGGGCAAGAAGTGAAGATCCAGGAAGGGGAGAGGGATACAGGGATCAAAGCAAGGATCCAGGATCAATATTTGAGCAGAACCAGAATCAAACCAGCAAACATGTTGTACAAAAGATTCCCTGGGACTCCCAGGGTGTTTGTGTGAAGTCAGGTTCTCTTTGGTACTTCGGGAACTCCCAAATATGCCTGTGGTGTCCAAAGGCAGCTTTAAGCATCCTTGGGCCTCACCCAAGTACAAGCCA
The DNA here is from genome assembly GCF_009819655.1 of Sylvia atricapilla. Classification (NCBI taxonomy): domain Eukaryota; kingdom Metazoa; phylum Chordata; class Aves; order Passeriformes; family Sylviidae; genus Sylvia; species Sylvia atricapilla. Next base: position 131,925,772 of record NC_089140.1, read on the forward strand.
GTTACAAGTCAGGATGGTCAATTTTTGACCATCAAATCCATCAAGCATAATCTTCCCTGTATTCACCAACCAATTTGGAAACTGGGAAAAGAGTCTTCCTAACATTCAAGACAATGTAGTTTGACACTGATAGCTAACACACAGATGGCAGCATGGGTTTTGCTGCTCCACGTGCCCTCCCCAAATGCCCCGTAGCTACCAACAGCACAAAAATAGATTCCTCCTGCTTCTCATTTTGGTATCACCATTATCACAGTACGAGCCTGCCCACATCTGGCTGGGGATAAGTGTTACTCTATTGTAGTAGTGAGCAGGGCCAGGAGCTTGCTGTGGTAGGCACTGCTTCCCAGGCAGAGGCAATGCCCACCTGGAAGATCTCAAGACTGCAGTGGAAGATGCAAATGGAAAGATGAAATATTGAATGTTATCTGAATGCAGTCTGGATTCAGCTGAAGAATGATCAGGTCCAGTGTTTCCCTAAACTCACCTCTTCAGACCTGGCTGACAGGATGATGTCTAGGACACTGCCAGGCAGATGAGAGCATTTTCCATCTATAATTAACCATCTCTAGCAAAAGAGGTGTTGAAGAAGCTGGCAACTGAGATTTTATGTGATACTTAGGACCGATTTACATCTCTTTGTACTGTCTGATGAAAGGAAGATAAAGGCCACTATCACTGAAAGCATGAAGTCTGTTCCACAACTGGTTACCACTACCCCTCTTGCCATACACAAAAGCATCACAGTCACAAGACACTAACAACCACGTGAGCTCAAAGTCTGAAGTCTCATTCTTGCTTTTTTTATTTTTCTGTGAGAAGTTCCTGTTTAGATCAAATACATCATTACTGTGGGAGGCACAAAAACAGAGCTCTATCATTTATGATTATAATCTATTTTGGGACGTCCTTTGCATTTCAGAGGTGTTAGTCTCAAAATACTGGCCAACTCCTTTGTCTTCACAATGCCCTTCTATTTCAGAAATTACAGTGGTTGCAGTGTGAGGAGGGTCTTTGTTTCCTTTTAGTTTTAAAGCTGCTGAATGATCCTGCACTGTGGGGACCATGTAGACCTGCTCAAAAATTTCTAACTGAATTATTTTCTTTGCAAAAATGCCTCACTTACCCTTTCCAGAGTTACTTTTCCAGACAGAGTATATGCTGTGCCAGAGAAAGAGGAGGGAGGCTAACACTTTCTGTCCTGAAAACCAGGACACCCTTTCTTGATGAAAGAGCTCGAGGCTTCCTTACTATCCGATTACCAGGCATCTGAGCTTTTCTCATGTCCTTCTAGAGAAACAAAAAAAACAAAACAAAACTTTAGAAATACCTTGGTGTTGGCCTACTAAAATAATTTGAAAATTCTAAAATCTAAACTGTTCTTGTGGGATGGCATGAGCGTTTCATTTCACATCCCCCTCAACCACTAAGTTTCATAATGTAAGCAATAGATTTTAGTGAGACTGGACTTCCCCTCAGCATTTCTTCCCATTAGAATTGGGGTCATTTAGATTGGAAGAGACCTTAGAAGTCATCTTGTCCTTCCTCCCGTTAAACATTAGTTCAGCAAGATCAGATGGCCCAATACCGTGTGAGTCAAGTTTTGAAGGTCTGGAAATGACACAGATTCCTTGGGCAGCCTGTTCTGGAAGGAAATCCCTTCATGGTGAAAATGATCTTCCTAACATCTGAATGAACTTCCTGTGCTGCAGCTATTGCCCATTGCCTTTTACCCTATCAGTGTGCGCCACGCAGAAGAGTCTGACTCGTGTTACTGAGCTGGGGAGAGCAAAAGCATCTCCCTTGGCCTTCTCTTCATGGGACTTGACAAAAATCGGGTCTGACTGCTTCTCTTCAAACGCCATATGCTCCTGCCCCCTCATTGTCTGGGTGACTCTCTGCTGGTCTTGCTCCAATTTGTCAGTGAACTTCTTGAACTGGGGAACTCCAGAGCAGACACAGTACCCCAGCTGTGGAATTCACAAGTATGTAATACCAGAGAGGAACAACTACTCTTGACCTGCTGGCTGTATTCCTGCTAACTGCCCTACACGTGGTTGGTCTTTGCCAGCATATTACAGACCACAGAATATTCTGAGTTGGAAAGGACCCAGCAGGATCATCAAGTCGAGCTCTTTAATGAATGGCCCATACAGGGATGGAGCCCACAACCTTGGTGTTATTGGCCACCGTGCTCTGACCTACTGAGCTAATCTCACATCCTGCTTGAGGCACACAGGGACATCCAGACCCCTTTCTATAAAGCTGCTTCCTAGACAGTTGGCCAGACTGGGATATTGCACAGACTTTCTCCATCCCATGAACAAGACTTAGCATTTGCCATTGCTGATTGTCATGAGGCTCCTGTCAGTCTTTTCCTCACATTGTCAGGATCCCTGTAAATAGTAGCCTTGCCCTCCAGAATGTTAACCACATCCCTGCAATTTGCTATTACCCACAGGTTCCAGTTGTTAATACATACATTAAAAAGTGTTGGCCCCGGTACCAGTCACAGGGGAACACCACCAGTTGTTACCTGCCACCAAATGGATTTTGTACTGCTGGTCCCAACCTTTTGAGTCAGGCAGTCCAGCCGATTTTCTGTCCACCTAATTGTCACTTAGATACTCCATATCTGACCTTACAGAGACATAGTGAGGATTTTTGGGCATCTGTAAGATGTTTTGAGAGGTGCAGCCTCTGTATGAAAAGAAAACCACAATAAATTTGGATTAAAATATATTCGTTACATTTTCTGAGTGCTTGACTTTGCAAATTAACTGAGGTTTTGTTTATACAATTTTATTTGTATTTATAACAAGTGGGAAGTGTTAATATGGGGTTCCAACCCTTTTAAATATTGGGGGATGTGCATGTGGATATGTTAGTGTGTTGCTTTTTGTATTGTTTTGGATTTTTTTCTGGTAGATGCTTTGAAATCCTGTGGGTGAAAGATGCAGTAGGAACAACAGAGTGATTTTTCCTGAGGAATCTCACTCACTGCAACTACAGTGACCAATACTATTAATGTTCTACTTTTCCACAAATCTTCTGCCTACAGTAATGGATTATGTGGTTATTCAGGTTTCTCTCCATTTGCTGTGCCACCTGTGATTCATAAAGACAGCCCTTCCAGCGGCAGCAGTCACTACCTTCCCATGGCACTGACAATGACAGAAGTACATCTGACTTCAGGACCCTCCAATCTTTCCCTCTGTCCCTTCCCTTCTCACATTAGATCAGGCCATCCTTGCACAGCAAAAAATCAGTTTCACTTACAGTGCTGAGAAACTTTGAACTCCATTTGAACAGATGCCAAATTTACTCACCACCAACACTTAAATGGGACAGCGAGGGTGGGGATGGAAAGATTGCATTTGAGAAGGGAAGGGTTTTTTGCAAAGAAACCAAAGAAAACCTATTGAGAAACCTCAGGACTTGTTACTGTACCAAAAGGCAGACAGGACTTTTGGCAGCAATGTTAGTTGTCTTGCACAGCTAAAACATCCACTTCTGAAGAAGAGGTTTTTGTGCTAGTAGACTAGCTGCAGGCACTTTGGGTGGTGGAAAGCCCTGCATGTCACAACAGACACAGGTAAGAAAGTTCACCTGCTGAATAGGTCACACAGTGGGGTGGGTGCAGCTGAGCACTGTCACTGCCTGCCAGGTCCGAGTCTCACTGTCAGAGGAGCCATCCCAGAATTGTGTGCCTACCGCAGGCGCTGGCTGGGAGATGATCATGCATACAGAAATTTCTGGTCTGCTCCTGCTTATAAGCATAGTGACAGCTTTCCAACAACCAAAATTAAGGAAGTGTTCCAGATTTTAGAAAGAGGGAAAAGGAAATAATACACAAGTTCATAAAAAAGCTATTTTGAGAAAAATAGTCTCTGTCTTCCCACAGCAACTGCAACTGCTGAAGCTATTCATTAGCCTGCTAAGTTGCTTTGGACATCTGGATGAAGATGGGTGTTAACTGAGGAAGGGAAGCTTAACCAAGAATAGCAGGAAGGAGAGCCTAGAGAGACTGATGCTTTCTTCTTGAAAATTTCAGTTGGAAAGCACAAACACAAGGCAACAGTGAAAGAACAAGCCCCACTGGACACATGCTGGGCACAGTGCTTAAGGCAGTACTGGAATGCACGCAGAGGTGATGGGGATGTGGCTAGTCATAAGAGCTGGTGTAGAATGAAAACTTTTTAAAATTTGGCATTGCTGTAAGTTCAAATGGTTGTATCTCAGGGTGGAAAATTGTTTCTTGCTTTTGTCATTGAGTTTTCAGCATACATTGGGACACACAGACCCAGGAAAGCAATGACTTACTATGTTCTTACTCTGTGAGGACTCACATCAAGTCATGTACCAGATGGCTGGACAGTATGAGCAATGGATACTATTTAATGCTAATGCAAATATTTTGGTGATATTTTAAAAATATAAATTAAAAAGTAATGGTATGCTTTAGAAGAAATCCCAAAGCTGATTGCAAATTAATGCCATAGACACAAAACAGAATGAAGTAACTTTTGGGGGGGGGAAATGATAATTTTCCTCCATGTAGCATAATGATGTATGCTCAAGCTTCTCAGAGAATGAGGAATACTAAGGTCAGCTCTAATGGTCTGTGTTTTTCATTCTGTTTAGCATGAAAAGGGACAACTCTGCTCAGGAACACTGCTTCTGCAGACCATGGCTCAAACTCTTGTAATGTCAGCTGGTATCTCCCCAGAATTTTATTTCTTGAAGTAGCCTTGAAGATATAAAAACTCCATTAATATTACCAAGCTTTGCCATCAGCAGTCTCAGCTTTAGGGTACCGTGGTGATCAGTACTTGGGAAATGTCTGAACAGGGTTTGAATGCTGTGGAGGAACAGGATGCTTGTGCCATGCCTAACTCAAATTGCTCTGGCTCTGAGTTGCAGAGGTTAGACATGATGAAGAACATGGGTACTCTTGGCAAAATGGTGAATCATGTTACACTGACAGAAAAAGGTTATTTCAGGGTAAGAACTAGAAGACTGTGGAGAAGCACAAAGTCAGTGCTTAAGGCCAGATACAGCTCTCAGGTAAACAGGTATTTACCTGAGTAACTCCATCAAGACAGAATCTACTTACTCCATATTTGACTAATTAGTTTGGTAGAATTGGTCCCTCATTTTTCCATGCTGTATCTTCTTCTTTTTTTCCCCCCCCCTGCTTTCTTTTTTGCTTCTCTTCTCAGCACCAACAACTATCAGGCTCCCACTGGTTTAGTCCATTCCATTCACACCCATGTTTACATTCTTTCTCTACTTGCCCTGTTTTATTTGAACATAACATAGTTATGAACATTATAAAGCTTCATGTCCACCTGCAACATCTTTGTTCCCAAAGACACTATGATAGTCAAAAAAAAAAAAAAAAAAAAAAAAAAAAAAAAAAAAAAAAAAAAGGCATGCCATTTAAAACAAGTGGCACAAAGAATTGGGGTGCCTTGGTGTGGTTTCTGACACTACCCATAGCCAGTGGGCTGAATCTATTGTCCTTCAAGCCATCAGTAGCCTTTCTGATAAATGCCAGCTCCTCTCCGGGATCCAACACTTGCGAGGACTCTGGAAATCTTTCACAATGGCAATCTTAAGCACATCAGTCTTTTTAGAACTACACTGCCTATGACTTACAAAGGCTGTGCTGGACCCTGTCTTTCATTGTTAGCACTAGGAGAAAAGATATCAGGTAGATAAATTAAAAAAAAAAAAAAAAAAAAACCAAACCAAAACAAACAAACACCATGGAATTTATTATTTCCATTTTTAATACCTATGAAGCAAACATGGCAAGATAATATTGCTTTCTCACAAAAAGGCCTTCAGTGTAATATAAATTATGAATAAACATGGAAAATAAAGACAAAGCCTCTGAAAACTCATGAGGCAGGGTGCTATTTCAATGCAGTGAGTGAACTACAGAACTGAACCCTAATTTTATTTTAAAAATAATTATACCTCATTATTCCCAGTGGGAGGGTTGTTTTCTTTGCCTGAATAACATAGCCTTTTATTTGGTGTAAGTCACTCTCTACATAGAAAGACACTTCTAGTTTCATTCATTTAGTCTTTCTGTTTTCTATTTGGCTGACATGTCTAACCAACTCTCCCTTCCCTATGGAGAGGTGGCTTTATCTTCATTTGTTTTCCAATATGCTATTCAGAACAATTTTCCTGCTTTCAGGACTTGGTCTTCAAAGCACCTCATTATTAAAACTCCAAGTTATCTATTTTTATTTTTTTTTTTCTAATACAAAGGAAATGTCTTCAGAGTTTAAAGCTAAAGATGGTGCAAGCAGAGCCTAAGCATCTTAATCAATATTTAATTTAGCTAGATTTGCTACTTAATTCTGAGTAGCCAAGTTCCATGCATTAATAATTTCACCTCTTGGTTTTACAAGCAGTCTTTACCAATACAAGCATTGCTGCATCTGTAAGGACTGAGAGAACAAGCTAGGGGCTTACACTTTGCACTTATTATAGCTATTTATCTTCATATTCCTTAGGAAATGATTGAGATCACTTGGCTGTAAAACTACCTTGTCCAAGCCTTAAAATTATTTTGGTGTGACAGAAAGCTGGATGGACCTAAACTGAAAGAGCTTTCAGAAAGCCTCAGGTATCTGCACAGTGCAATCAAAGGATAGACTCTGTCATCTACACTCACAAAAGCAGGCAAGCATCTCATCTTACAGCTGGTTCATTAAAAAAAACCAACGAAACAACAACCCAGCCACGGCAGAGTAAAAGGAGTGTGTCTTCACCTGGAGAGTACGGCAGGGTGACATTAGGGGCACAGAGGCTAAAATCTGCCCAGCCTGGTGATCTGTAGTAGCTAAGATATTTGTCAACAAATTGTAACTACTCCTTGAAGAGTACTGGCAATATAAAACAGTTTATCTTGTCTTTAGAAGTTAAGCTTGTCTTTAGAAGAGGAATCTACACTTTGCACAGGGTTTTAATGATGCTTAGGGTCTGTCAGTTGCAGCATTCAAGCAATGTCCCTCGCCTTACCCATCTCGTCCCTCATTCCCAGAGTAACTGTCAATCAATGTTCCCAGCCTTTTGTGTTTCTATCACAAACTCTATCAGATATTTACGTACCACTGAACTGCTAAGACAAAGTCAACTGCGTAGCGGCTTGTCCTAAGTCAGCTGCCCTGCTGAGGCACACCAGTGTCTTTGGTGAATGGATGAGCTGCCCACATCCAAAAACAATTTTCTGAGCTTTGAATGGTTGGAAATTCGCCTGCAAGTCACATAGCTGGAAAGAGTAATTATTGTTTTTTAGACATCTTTTACAATCTCTACTGGATATCTCTATGTAGAATGGGCTTCAAGATAATAAGACAGGCAATTCCACAGTGGCAAGCTGGAGCAATACTATTGCTTCATCGGAGTTACTCTGGATTTACAGTGTGGAAAGTCAGATTGGAATCTAGACAACTAATAATGGGTCAGTAAATCCTCTTCTCACCTTTTTCCCCCTCCCCAGGAAAGACAATAAAGCTAATGAAAATGAAACTGTACCAAAAATAAAGTGAAGTGACTTTTGCACAGTTAATGTTGCACCCAATGTTCTCATAAAGAACAGGGAGTTTCTACATGGGAAATTCCCTTAAACTCTCTGTTTATCCTCATGGGAAATGAGCAAACAGCTCAAGTAAGAGAATGCAAAGGATTCAGCTGCTCCAAAGGAAGACTGGCATTAGATTGCAGAGGGAGAATCAGAATTGCTATTATTTTTAAATTTACAGCCGTTGTAAGCAACATATCTCCTAGTGGTCAATGAGGCCAACACAGGCATCAACATCAATCTCTAATGAGAGAGGTTCACACTTGATCTTGCCTCAGCCTAGTGTAATAAAATATGTAGTAAAGGACATTTCCTCAAATACAACACATCAGAAAATAGAAACGACACAATTAACAGGAGGTCTAAGACTGCTTAACTCATACGTCTTGCAGCACTAAGAATATTTTTTAGTCTGGCGGTTTTCATACCACACAAGTGTCTCTGATGTTGCACCAAGAGCCTCACCAAAGTCAAGGTGACACTTCAAGGCAGCTTCTTACAATGCAGTGCCCTGAACACTGGTGTTTTGTTCCCACAGTCCAACACTGTGCACAGGGGTGGTGAAAGCAAGCAGTTTCACAGTCAAAATAAAGCCTCACAAGCCTGCTATCAGTACCTTGAGCTCCCTTTACTCTTCCTCCCTCCTGTCTCTCAGTGGATTCTTGATTGCATTTACTTTTTTTTTTCGCATGACATTTCCCAAAATTCTTCCTTCTGGGTACCAGAAGGCAAGTTGGGCTTCAGCTCTGAGAACAGACTGTTTCCTCTAATGCTGTGAGGAGCTTTGGCCCTGACCTCTATTGCATAGGACCAGGTGCTGCCAAGGGCTGTACAAGAACTGAGTAAGACCTTTAAGATATGATCCTATGTGACTGCCCAGACTGGAAACCCAGTGAGCAGAATGGAGGAGACTTGGAAATGCTACAGGAAATAAAGCAGCTCCTTTATACAAACTCATCTTCACCCTGTGGGACTGGAGCAGTCTGAACAAAGTGGCTCCACAGCTAATCCAAGACACAGCTGGAGAGCACTCCTCAGCTTCTTGCATTCAAATATGCAGTGTCTGGCCTGACTTCTGAGCCTGGATGCTAGACATAGGACCTGGCCATCAAGTGTTGTCATTAAAGGATGTGCTAAGAATGGAGAAATGTCACTGAAGACCTTCCAAAGCTCTGATTTCATAGCTCATACATCCTCTTGCTGCCAAACTTGTTTCCAGAATGAAAATTGATCCCCTACTCAACAGGGAAATGTGAGACCCCCCTATATCCACCAGAAAGAAGAAAGGGAAGTGTCTTGTTCACAATCCTTCCTTCTCTGCTTACAGTGAACCTCAGCCAGAGGCAGTGATACAGGGAATGAATTTCTTAGAAACTGAAGGAAATGGCAAACACCTGGCTCAGCTTCCCTGTTTTAATCTTCTTTCATTTCCATTATGTCTAGCTGAAAACAGGCAGGTCTTCCATCCTTGGCCATGCTTCTGGATCTAAATCTTCTGTGGACACCAATTACTTTTGCCCACAGCCACTGAAGTTAATGGGACTTCACATACTGGTGCAGAAGTCTCAGCTGGAGAGTGATGATGTAAGATCAGAGCTTTTGTCTGCAATTCATGCATGCCTAAGAGTGCTAAAGAAATCATAGTCAATGAGATAATTAATTGACATGTCAAGGAATTTCTTTGTCACAAATATATTGGGTAAAGTGAATATATATATGTTGAGTAAAAAACCCTACAGGCTATGAGTACCAGTAATTAATTTCAAAGACTTTTTATGCATGTTAATGACAACACTGCTGTAAGATTGAGGTATTCTGGTTTTACTGGCAGTGAAGCAGAGGTTAAGTAAGTTTTTTAAGGCCACACAGCAAGTCCTTGAATTTATAACTCCCGAATCTGCCTTCTGCTCAGTCCAGCAGGTCATGCTGACTAACTGTGGAATGCATATTTCCAAAGAACTCTTAAGGGACAAGTGGAATCAGAAGGAACAAAAGGTACAGATAAAGTAAGCATTAATTCTTTAAAAAAAAGAGTTTTCCACCATTCAAAAAACACAAGTCAACTTCTGTTTAAGTTGTCATACCTCACCAGTGCATTAGCCAGGAACAGGAGCACTGGAACAACATGAGGGAAACTGTCCTGACAGTGTTTTTAACAAAACTGCAACAGACACAAAAGCTTTATGTAATGAGATTTCCAATACAAACAGAATCTAATACGTGTCTAAAATTTCAAATAAAGTTTATGGAGGTTTATCCCAATGCAGATGAAAAGTTCAGAGAAGCCAGAACTGTTCCCTTCCACGCAGGTCTTGGCAGCCAGGAGACTGTAGGAAACAAGCAGTGATACTGTTATTTCAGCTTCTTGAAGACTATTTCTATGCTACTGCTCTGTATTATATAACCCTGCTCCTCAGAATTGGACCAATCCATATGTACTGGAATACTTATAAAAACAAAACCTGTTTTAAGCAAATTAAGAATTTAAATACTAATTTACTCATCTTAAAGATGAAACATTTTCAGAAAACTAAGAAAATTAAATGGCATTGACCCTGCAATTTCAAAGACCTTTTGTCAGACATTAACCAAGACAAGTGTGAAAGGAAGTGTTGATTATGTGACAATACTGTAACCAGACCATCTGGAATCTGACTCTGGAGCAGGAATAAAGAATTCATTTCCATTCCATCAAGAGTCTCCATCCATAAAAAGTTAATTTTCTTTTATAGGTAAACAAAAGGGAGTTGCCCAACATGACACAGCTCCCTGAATAATCGGAGGCCTTAATGCTTACAGCGGTTCACAATGCAAACTGCCTTCTCCCTGTCCCTTTTCTGACTGCACCTCATTTATGCTTACACACCTTATGACATGGGACAAATCCCGACCTGTTGCTGGCAGATTAAAATTTTGTACCTGCAACAATCTTTCTCACGTACTGAAAGAGAGGTAGGTACTGAGAGTCAAGTGACAAAGTATCAACAAAAAACCTCCTCAGAGATTAAAGAACTGAATGGCCCTGTTTGAACTTGGCTTCGGTTAAAGTCAAGCAGCTGGAAAAGCTCCTGATCCCATACTCACATGTAAAAAATAGATGGAGAAATCACATATTCTGATACTTAATTTAGAACCTGACATTCTAAACTTACTCTGTGGGTAGTTAAGTCAGGACCAGACACTACTCCTACTATGCATTACGGTTTCAGAAACAGACTTCTGAGACCTCATATACAGAAACATCTTAAATAATATTACAAATAAATTCACAATAAGAATCTTACTAGTTTTAGTTAAGAGGAAAAACTCTTGACTTTAGTCAAGAGGAAAAATTCAGCTAATATTTCTTGTTACAAAACCAGGAATAATTTGCTCACTTTGAGATCTTTGGTAAAATTACCCTTAGGTATCTGTAACCAGAAGCATGATTTCCTGCAAACTCTTCTTTTTGCCAGGAGCATTGGGAACATGTCTGTGTCTGCCCAGTTTTCCTCAGAAACATCTGCAGTTTCTAAGGAAGTTGCTAATCTCTCTCTGAATCTTCTTACTCTTTTTGATCCATTACTTTAAGCATTCTTCCTTTATGTACCAAAAAGTCACACTGAAACTCAGATCCTAATGCTTATCTACCTAAACCAGGGGAAGTTACTGAAATAGTTTTATGAAGAAAATACAATCTGTGCTGTGCACCAGTGGCTCTTACACATGGTTTGTGGCCATGCAGAGAGCAGACTACACAGCACTGACTCCACTTCCTCTCCTCCCCACCCTGGCACTGGGTGCCCATCCTTGTCTCATCTGTGAAGTGACAGGCACAGCCAAAATGCCATGGTATGTTCACAAAGCAGGGTAGATGGGCAGCTGGTTCTGCCAGCTCACAGACACTGCGTGGTGACTGGGAACCAGCGGTCTCAGTTCTTAACATTTGGTTTGGCCTCAACAGGCTGTGTCCTAGGCCACTTGTAGCAGAAGGGGAGTGTCAGCAGTGCTGTGTGTCCACTCCAGAGGCTATTTCAGCATCCTCCATTTATCTATTATGAAGCCATAGCCAAAAGATTGGTGGTAAACCTGGGCCACCCCTGCATGCTGGTCTGTGCTGCTGCTGCACACCGCAAATGTCCAGAGCCTACAATGGGGACAAAGTGGTCTACGTCCAGTCCCACTATCCCATCCCACAAGTAGTGCAAAGACTCCTTACATCCACTCTGACCTAAACCAAGTTCAGCTTGTTCGCAGGTCACATTTTGGGTGCTTTCTGTTGACAGCTGAAGTAATCCACACAGTTTGATTAACTAAAAGTAACGAAAGAATTCACAGCATTGAAGGGAAGTAAAATTGAAAACAAGGCCCACACAACAAGGTTAGCTTCTTGTGTCTTTATCACAAGGAAGTCTAAATTAAAAAGATTATTACTACTGACAGCAGTGAACTAGTGAACTGGAGCCAACTGATAACCCTCTCCTCAAATATGATCTCTTCCATTCCATAAAGGGCTTTCACTCTAGACAAAACTAGGCAAATAAAGATACCTTGGAAATGACAATGGCTCAAGTAAGATAGGGATAGTATGCTTTAAGAAATAAATATGAAAAAATGGAGAGAAGTTCCAGGGAAGAAGTGTGTTTTATGAACAGAATCGTCAATGCACATGAAATGGGGTAAATCTCAAATCTAGAGCATAAACAGAGGCACAGACTGGAGTGCAGAAGACAAAATGACAAGGAGGGGCAGAGTTAAGAAGAATGCAGAGGGAGTGAGAGTAAATTTCTGTTAGGGCTACCAAACACAGCTTCCCAGTTCAGGCCCTTGAGGTCAGATGCAAGCACTGTTGCCAGGGCAGGGGCGAGGAAGTAGATGGGGAATAAAGCAACAAGTGCCTGGCTGCAGGCAGGAGGGGAAGTCTGTGGCCTCCTTATGTTAGTTGAGATTCACAAACTGACGTGCAGTTAAGATTACTTTCTTGGCTTAAAAATACATATGAACGATTCCTAATTGCTCTACTGGAGCATGGCTTGTTTCTTGGAAGAAGACAAAAGTTTTCAAAATATACCTTTGAATTTCAGAACATACATAATGGCCTGAAGTCTCTGCAAACCTATTCTCCTTTGGGTAGAATGACTCAGGATGGATAATACGAGATCCCCTATACAAGAAATCCCTGTACTATACTAGAAAATTAGTTTCTCACTTTGCAAAACAGACAACGTAACTGCACAAACCACAGAGAATTGACATTTTTAAACTGACAAATTCACTTACTATCAAAGTAATGATGCTCAGTGGGGAAAGCACACCTCTGAGAGGTAGGTAATGTGATCTACCCTTCTTCTACTACCAGACCAAGAAAATATATCACTAAGTCAGTGCAACAAATAAAAACAGAACTGGTGGTATATTAAACACAAATCTGATGACAAATGACAAACACCAGAATTCCTTAAATCAGGCTTATTTCAAACTGATCTCACTGGAGGCCTTGTTTGCTATTCCTAAACATCCTTTTGGCAGAGAAGTGCACTGAGTAAGGACACCCACATGCTCATTATCTGTGCACATTTGCAGGCTGTAGTTCTAGTAAACATTAGACTGAAAAAAAAAAAAAAAAAAGTTCCTTGAACTTTGAAATAAAGAATAAAGCTTTGACTTCTATTACAATTAAAAACTTTGAGAATGGCCTTCAGTTCAAGTCCTGTATTCATCACTGGTGTTCTCTGACTGACACAAGGGTTCAAACCAGTACCGTAAATGGGAAAACCACCAGTTCTGTAAGGAACACATCTGGCAGGATTGTGCAGTCCACATACAAGCTGTCATGACTTTCAGTAGGATACTTCATTATTCTTCATGTCGTCTACAGAAACTGGTCTTGCCAGCTGAAACCTATTGATATCTACACACTTCATTTTTGTCTGAAAATATCTGTAGCCAAACAAACCAAGCCAGATGTTCAGCTTGCAATGAGACAACAATATGAGGATGAACATATGGCATTTCAATCTTGCATCCTAGCAAAAATCCACTCTATTACCTAGTTTGCAGAATGCACACTTCATTAAGCCAGACAGCCTTTAAACATCACTACCTTCACGCCCCTGCAAGGCTATGTCAGCTTTTCTTTTAGCAAACTTACCTGCCAGAGTATTTCTTTGAAAAACCCCTCATCCTAAGGAATTTGGCTCATTAAGGAATTCATATTCTACAGATCAAAACAAATTTACTGTGATCTTCTTCTTGCTTTGCATTAAGAGAATGTTATCTGTTCTTTTTTTCTTTGGCAAAGGAAAATGAGATATTATTGCATATACTTGATCCTTTATCTGGATTCCTGCCTTCTGATATTTAGATAAATGTAACTTAACACACCAGGAACATTTAATGTTTTACAAAGAGCTTCTGTTCACATTCGGTAAAACTTCTTTTGCTAACCTATGTGCAGAGGGATCCTTGTATAAGAGGAACCAGTTCAGCTTCCACATGAGCAGCTGTTAATGTAGGCACACATTCAAACACACAGTTGTCTGAAATAGCAGCGCTGTAGACGCTGAAAGTCAAGAAGGGCCAGCTCAGGTTGCAGGGCTGCATGGCCACCCCTGTGGGATGGTGTAATCACAAGCCAGTGAAATCCTTCTCCTGCTAGGAAGCTATTACTGGTCTCTCCTGGCACTACTTACAAGTGTTGGGATTGGCCTTTAAGCCGTGATTCATGAAGGTATCACACTGCTCTGCCTGCCGTGCTGCTGTCTTGGCTCACTGAAGTCACTTCCCTCCTGGTTTCTGCAAGCCATACATAGCACGCAACAAACTCTGTTCCAAATGTCTCTCTCCCCATTTTTTTCCTTATCCACAAGGTAGTTTAAAATCACAAATGGAAAGAATGTGTCTCTTGAAGCCATGGGTACAACTTGTTCATACTTCGACTTCATAAGATATTCTCATTTGTTGCTTTTTAGTTATGGGAATTTCCAGTAGATTTCTTGTTCCCTTGGCATTAATGAAGAACAACAGTTTTGTCTCCCAGTCATTAGGAAACACTATTTGCTCAATGCTTAGTTACAAGAGTGAATTACAAACTATAAATGCCAACAGCAGAGACACATTTTTCATGGTTCTGCACACACAGCCTGCTCAGCTGCAACACCAGAGCACTCAGCCTGCTTTGCGTAAAAGCACAGACACAGCAGATCACTGTCAGTGGGGGACTTCTAGTGTTCATCTCAGATTTCTCTGGCAGCATGACCCTGGGAACACTTCACTTCCCAGCAATAAATAGCAAAGAACTACCAATTAGCTGCCTTTGTTTCCTAATACTCTATGTTTTAAAAGCATTCTCTCCTTGAAGCATTTGTTAAGAGCAGTACAAAAATGCCAGGCAACACAAAATTCAGCTGAAGTACTTAAATATGATTAAGATAACAGGCCTAATACAGATTCAGGATTCATGATTCAACAGTATTTCACCACTTAAGAGTTCACAGAGAACTGCAGGTTATGAAACTGTGCAGTGACATTTGAATTCTTCCAGAAAGCTACACCACCACCACGGATGAGAAGTGCAGGAACAACTGGCAACGTTTTTTGTAACACTTTGGATTACTGAGGAAATTTTACAAAGTGTATCGCAAGTAACCAATCTACAGTGATTAATCTGGAAATGTAAAAAAATAACAATGAAAGAAGGAAAAACATTCTGACCTAATTCTCACATCGTTGAAGACTTATTTTAACCACCAATTCCAATTTGAATTTAATAAAGAGCTGACTTCAGAAACAGGAACAACTTCAGAAACCAGTTAATTTGTGTGTCAGCTGAGGAAGCTATCAGTTCTGTTAGTCAGCTTGGGGTAACATTTAAATATATGCTAGACTTTTGAAAATCCTGAATATGATACCAGTCAATATTACAATTTTTTTGAGTTTTCAGGAAAGCCACCACTTGCAACTTGTACTTCTGAATAAATTACTTAATTTGCATTCCTCTAAGTAATTATGACCAAATATATTTTGACTAGAAAAAGAATTACCTATCTAAGTAGCCAGAGCAGATGATTTTTACTTATGTTATTAAAAACAGCCTTAGATATTCATTGACTCATGGTAAAATCAAACTCCCAATCAGCTGCAGACCCAGAAACTACTGAGACCTTATGTTTCAATATTTCATTTGTAAAACCATGTTCTTTCTCTCACTGGAGCTTTTCATGATGAAAAGCCTCGCAGTGCCAGATCACATCCAGTAATTAACTACCTGTTGTACTGTGGCAGCCAGAAACAGTATCTACTCATGACAGTCACCCAACAGAGCATCCCCTTCTCAAAGCAAATTACCAATATGAGTGAAAACAGAGCCCTTGAAGATAAAGAGATACAGTAAGTGAACAACTTACCATGAGGTAAGAGAGGTGTGATCTTGCCATGGGATAAATGTGAGCACCAGGACAGCCCACTGCAGAGGAGCTTGTGTCTATCCTTTTTACACTCCACTTTACCTTGCACTATCTTGTCCACCAAGTTGTTTCATGTCACTGGAAAAAGAAATCTCTTCATAGCTGTTTGTTTTCCCTCTCAATTCCTTATTCCATTTGAGCTCATTAGTCTAAGAACAGCTTGAGACAACAATCTGTTTTGGATTTGAAGAGTGACTAATCTTGAATCTGTATTAACATTATGAAATTAATTTCTGGTGACAGCAAGGGATAATTCTGTACCTGCACTTGCAGGATAGTATGATGCACCTGTTATCTTAATCATATTAAAGCATTTCAGCTGAATTTTGTGTTGCCTGGCACAGAAGTGAGTACCTGGATCAAGGTACTGAGACACCTCTGCAATTATAAGAAAATCTTATTTACCTACAGGCAATCCAAGATCTATAAAAGTACTTATACTGAAATAGTAAAACCCCCTATGACAAGTAAGCTAAAGTTACAGAGGTAAATTTGTTCTTTAGAAGCAGCCTTTGAAAAGGAAGACATTACTGTCTGTAGGTATACTGAAAGGCACATCAGACCTTTGTTCGGTAACAGAGGTATATATATACACAACAAACTCCATTTTTATCAGACATTTATCATGCCCTTATTTCAAGGAGCAGCACTCATTACACAGTGAAGTTCAAACTGTGCTTTGGATTTCTTTCTGGTTTAAAACATATCTTAATTTCAAACACAATTTTTCAAACCTTTTCAATGTGTAGTTCCTGCATGTCTGCCTAGGCATGCAGTGAAATAGAAAAGGCTACTTAAGGCTCAAGCTTTGTTTCCTTGGTTATGTTTTGTATCCCCTCATAGGTAATCTCTAAATTTTGAGAGGCCTCGAGACTGCATGCTGAATACCTGAAGTCTCAGAGAAGAGAGACAGTCAATTTTAATTCAGCAACAATACTGAAAACAAAACAGGCAAATCTAAAGAACCTGCGCTCTAAAATCTCATTTATAGCAGCTGCATGGTTGCCATTTCTTCTCTAGGAAAGAATAAACTCTTCCTGGCTTCTGCAATACTCATTATCAGTACGCAACAAACTTAGTAAAATGGGGTAGTATGGTTACTGCTGCACTAATGTAATAATGAACCAAAACATATTTACTACATATATTTATTTGTGGCATTCACCCATACTGAGAATACAATTACAAATTATACAGATAATACATACTGAAAGACAACATCTTTAATCAAGATGCACGGTATTATTAACAGAAATGTACTTACATAGACAAGTAAATGCAATTTAGGTATATGATGAGTTTATATTTATCTGTTTGTGACAATGGTACCATAAGTGAAATACTCAGGAGAGGACTATGTTCTCATTTTTTTTTTTTTTTTTTTAAGATGTTTTCTTTTCTGCAGCATTGTGCTGCTAAAAAAGTATTGCGCCATTAAAGTCTAACCTAAGAACTGAGATCACGATTCATTCAGATGCAATTTAGAATGGGGCCCAGCTCCAGCAAAACCCATGTCACACATCAAAGCAAAGACAACAACCCCCTTCATTCAAACCAATAAACAAGAAAGAAAAATACACATGGTACCAGAACAGAACCATGTAGGTTACATTTAAATGAACAATAAATGTTTTAGGTTTAACAACTGAGGAGTGGCTAATTAAAAAATAAAAATTGATTCCTTAGGCTCACAGAATTCATTTTGTTTGGGATTTTCAAGGCAATGGCAAAAGAGAATTAGGTGTCTAATCAGCATGGGTAGAGAGAATCCACTTTGAAAACCTTCAACCTACTATGCAATACCTTTCTACCCTTCATAAAGGAGTATCTAATGGATTCATATCCCTAGGTTATTTACAACAAAGGGTTTCACAGCAAAGTACAGAACTGATCAAGATTTAATTTCATACAATGTTCCTAAATGTTAGTATTTTAAATACCTTTATTCTGCATGCTCAGAAGATAATTCATAAGCCTGTAGGTTCTGTCTGAAAGTAAGTGAAATGGAAAACAATTCTAGAAAGGAATTCTATTCAATCAAGTCCTCTCCACAAACATGAAAACACAATTACATGGTTCACTCTGATCCTTATGGGAGGAAGAAAAAATTATCCTTCATGATATATTTCACAATAACCTTACAGAATTATTATATACATGGCAGAACACCTAAATCACTTTTTAATTACCCCTACAAAGAAAGGTTCGCTTAGCAACATTTCAACAAAAATGCAAAATTTTCAGCCCAAGGCTTCTTCCAAAGCACAACAAACACTTTTATTCTACAAAACTCACTTCAGGCAGGTATTAACAACATTAAATTCATCTGGGGAAGACACACTACATTAACCTAATAAATAAAGGAGTGATCTATACATCAGAGACATAGTAACTAACTTGAACTATTTCTCATTCTTTCTAAAAACTAGCAGATAGGAAACTATGGCGAGGCATTAAAAAAACTATGGAGTTGCAGCTTACCACTATCTATATATCAGAATGTGTTATTACATTATTGAGATTTCTTGAGGAGGACTTTTAAGAGTATTTTTCTTTCAACTGATGCACTTACAAAAAATCCAACAATAGATTTACCTCTCTTCATAAGAAAAATAAACCAAATTTTGTTCTGTACTAGGATATATTTCTCATATGCAGGAATTTAATATTCATAATGAAAGGCCTTTTCTAATCACAATATTTTATCAGAGAGGACTATCTTCACATCTTGCTTGCAAGTCAAGGTAAGTCAGAGGTAGCTTAGGAATGCTTTAGAATTTAGTGTTTTACTTGAAAATTAATTTATCCCTCTTTCAAAGGAGTTAATAGTAAGTACAAAAGGCAAACAGTATTTACAGCTGCCACTGTCTGCACCAAGAAAATAATTCCAAGCTCAAAGTAAGATTAGATTAAAACAGGAAAAAAGGACACTGTACTTCTTTGCATTTGCTTCAGTGCACCAGTTCAGGCTGGTTTTCTACAAAAGGAAGCACCCCACTAACATAATATGCTATTCCAAGGGACAGAAGAGCGATGACAATGATGAGGAGCAGCACCCTCCAGAAGCCCAGGTCTTCCACAAACTCTTGCCATGTTGTGCGGAAACTGGAAAGAACTCCTTCACCTTGCTGTAGGTTTGGATTAAGGAGGGAATGGCTTTCCATTGCACTACAAAGGATTAAAGTTAAAAATACATCAGAGCAAAAGAATGCACCTCTAAGTATGACAGTAATCCTACTAAGGGCATCTGCAACATTCTAGATTAAAAATTAAACCCCCCTACTGATTTATAACTTTGCTTCTGCTAAATCAAGACAAATCAGATCAGGAAAACACTCCTAATTCTGAACTTATTTTAGCTGAAAGGACATTTTATTAACCTGTGCAAAGAGAATTATATTTGTGTATGTATAACAGCACTGAATTTTCAGGCCTGCTACCCAGAAGCCTTCAGAGGTCAGTGCCCATAATTCCTACTAAATATGGCTTAGTAAAATATAGAAACATAAGTTAAGACCTCAAGGGGCACACATTATTTGTTAATAAAACAAATCATGACTAAAAAGAAACTCTGGTTAATAAAATGGAAACTTTAACCAATATTAATTGAGATGATGAATTCTGTAGTGACCTTTACTACTTTCCTGGATGTGTCCTTTACATGCCTCTTCTCTAGCATTAAAAAAAAAAAAATCACAGAAAACAATAACTTTGGATAACAAGAAGCTTAGAAACTTTCTGAACAGGTTGGCATTGCTGTGTTTTCTGCCATGTGGTGTTCAGTGACTGCTTTGATGTTTTAGCATTCCACTATCCATCAGGCCCCCTTAAATTGTCAGACTACAAATCAGGGAGTAGAATTCTCATTTTAATGAAAAAAAAAAATTCTGAGAGAGGCAGTCTTGACAACTGATCACCTTTAGACAAGATTTAAGTTGTCTTGAAATCCTGCATGGCTTCTTGTGTAATTCTCCCAATTTTGCTGGTTTCACAATTGCTACAGGAAACTATCCGTTGCTTATGAAAAAACCTCATGAAGAACTGGAAATCTTTTGCATAACTTGACTTCACTTAAAATTTTGGCCATTTGCACAGTCTGACTACTTCTCACTTGAGTGAAATTACATACAGGGGTGTTTACAGGATCAGGCCCTGACAACCACAGAAAGGAAATGGTGGAATCAACTACATACTCAATGATGTCACTAGTAAAATGTATGCAAAAAAAAAAGAAATCCTCCCTTTTAACTGCTTTTCCATTACCATATCCCTAGATATTTCTCACAGGACTATTAATAAAAATTTAAAAAATCAAGGAAATATAATTTCCAAGTCAAAACTAATTGTAGAACTGTTGCTGTTCTTCATGACAGAAATAAATTTAAAAATTATGGTTATCAGAAAAAAGTTTCATTCACTAAGCTCTCTTCTAAGATTACACCATGGGAAAACTTCACACTATTCATGTGGTATTTTTTCTCAGGAAATACAACCACTGAAGAACAATTAGCCTAAACTCCCACAGCTTGCTCAAGTATTGCAGCATCATGTGCACAAGATTTCAGGAATCGCAATTAAACAGCCTGTAGTTTTGTTTTTTTAAATATTTACCATGTTGTAAAGCTGTTTTAGCTTACCCATAGCTGCAGGATTTAGTCATCTTCCTGACTTATTATGATTTCCCAAGCAAAACAAAGGGTTTAGTAAAAGACAGCCCTTTGTGCAGAACAGAACTTCTTACTCAGTAAGTACTAACTAGTTAATACATAACTAGAGAGAGGTTAAATAAAGGTGCAATGCAATTTAAGTGGAAAGGTCACATGCTTGCTCATTAAAAAGGGTACATAGAAAACATTTTTATTTCTTATATTATGACCCAATTAAAATCAATGTTATTCAAGATATTTTTTCTTATTACAAATTACAGCTGCATAAAAACTGGCAATGCAGCAACATGTCCTCCAAAGAGTTTTGTGCCACACAGCCCAGACAGATGTTCTAAGTCCAACAGCAGGTGAGAGTTCAAATTTGGACACACTTGTGGCACAGCCACAAAAGGACAGATGTCTGTGTGAGAGAGGGACAGAGGGAGCTCTGCCTTCTGGTAGCAGGAGGACAAAGTAGGCAAAACCAAATCTGACTTGGGAACAGAGCTCTGGCCTCTGCTTTCCGAGCAGCAGCAACTGTGTGTAACAAGGAACAGAAAACTGAAGTCAGAGACTGTTTTTAGAAAGTGTTATTTCTCCATAGGTTCATAACTAATGTAAGAGTTCAGAGGTGAGAGGTCAGAAGACATTAAGTATCTCTAAAATGTGAAAATAATACAAAGAAGGAGAAGTGAAACTGTGGAGGTCTGAAAAGCCAACTGGTAAAAAGATACTATTTATTTACAAAGCGGACAGCACACAAGCTCATTTGCTTTGGCTCCTGTAGGCATCTGCTATTTGTTACTTTAAAAATAATGTATTTCAGACATTTTAAACACGTTCCCAAACAAGCTGGGTAGTTCACTGTTTATGTCTCTGTGCCTGTCCCCAAGGAGAGTTGCTGACTTCCTGGCCAAAGCAAACAATATAACATTTATGAAGGTCAAAAAAACCAGAAAGGAAGCTATGCTTGTTAAAGGGACCCATCAAATCAAAAATCAAAATTTAAATGTGGCTGAGCTGTTTGTCCATATGTTTAAACAAAATCAGCCTAAGTGCATTTCTGTGTGTCAAGAAACTTTCAATAAAAGTTAGTGAAGTCAGAAAGGTAATATGCACTAATTCTTACAATGCATAACCACGTAATTTTGAAAATAAAATGAATTTTCTGTTTCAGGGCTTAAAATAGTCTCTCTGACAGATGAAGTCACCCAACATATAAGAAAGAACTTCATGTCTGCTCACTGGGAGTACTGGATATTATTTCTGTAGTTTTGTTGGTTTCACCTTTTCTGTTTACTCAGCTTAGATTTAACTCCATCTATACAGCTTCTTTGCTGTTTACAGCACAGCCTATTTACATTTTCACATAAACCAATCAAAAGTTACATGACAAAACTCCCTGTCTTTTGTGATAGTAGTCATAGTTCATGGTCATCATTAGACAATATGAAAAAAGCCGCAATTTTTTTAATGGGGGTAAACAGCATAATAAGACATACTAGAGAGCAGAAGTCACCATTGCTTTATACATTGCTTATACAACAGGACTGACAGTTTTGTCTACGTAGTGAAAATATCTTGTTTCGTGCTTTCTAGGACCTCGTTGCATTTTTCAGGATAGCATTAACTCCTGGAACTGACTAATGCACCAAGTCTGTTCTCCTTATATGTTTGTTTTCCACTGAGAAACTTCTGGCATATGGCTTTCAGTAATTACAGTTGCATTTTGTGCTACAGAATCACAATTTATTACTACTGATTTCCTCTCCCTTGTAACCCCTTGTGCAGGATTTTGTCTACGCCATCCCAGTTTTTATCAAGGTTGCTTGTATCTCACTTCTTGGTATCACTAATATGCTTCTCATGCTTTTTCTTTTTTATTTAAGAAAATTTTAAGTAAGCACAGTCCCGGAACCAGACTTCTAGGAATTCATTAGTAACTGTCCTCTAACCCAATACTTCCCCTGAAATGCAATTTTCTCAAAGTCTTCAGTTCAGCATTACCATCTCTTTAGCCACCATAAAATTCTAATTCTCCACCTTTTCCAGAACTACTAACAATAGAAATTTTAGTTATGACACCATGTAAAATCCTTTATTCAAGGTCAATGGATGAAAAGTCTGCTACCCGTTCTCTTCCACAGAAAATCATCAAAAGGATGTCAGGCTGGCCTGCAATACTGGAATTTCGCATTTTACACTATTTCCTGCTTGGTTTTTTGGTAGATGGTAAAATATTTATGTTTGGGACTTTGCAATGGAAAGTTAGTAATTGTTTTTTTTAAATTTCTACCATAAAATTAAAATCTCAATAGAAGTTCTTTTTTTTTCTTACATTGCATCTCTTTAAAGAGATTTTTCCAAAATTTAACAGTCATTTTTGATTTTGTCTGATAATGTCAGGCCAAATTTGATATTATCTATTTTGAAGAATACACAATCAAGTCAATCCCAAAAATCTAAAAGCCATAAACATTACCTCTCCTCGTAATTATTTTTGCTGGGTAAATACCTTTCGCTTTCAGCCGTTTGCATTGTCTCCAGCTTTGAGTGAGCTCCTCTGTTAAATCCTTTCACCTCTTGCTCCTCTAAAGATTCCAGCAGTCTAATCACATCTTTATTCACACCCCTTCGTTTGGCAAGAACAAGTGGTGTTGCACCTTGGTGGTTGCTAAAACAAGCCCATAAAAAGACATAAGAAAATTTTAACATCAAACTTTTGTATTAAGTCAACGCAGCATAACAAATTATAATTTAGTAAGTCCTCAGAACTGTTTTGTTTTATCAGACAGTAACAAAGTCTAATCTATCAAAGTTACAACACAATTGGATATAGAAGAAAATCAGTATATTTAGGTTTGAAATTGCACAACTCTTTTTGCCCTCTAATAAAATCAAAATTCCTAGGACTCTAATCTAATTGGAATCTCTGGGTGTTACAGAAAAAAAAAAAATCCAACAAAAACACAACAGTAGATTTATGGCAATGTTCAAGTTTAAGCTTAATTTCAAGAAAGAATTGTGCAATCTGGCTCCTAACAGTTCCTTTTCCATGAGAGTATTAGGACATGAGGCAGAAATGAAATAAAATACAGATGGTCCCTCTGCTGCTATTAAAATAATACTTAATAGGTCCAGAGCTGCCTTTAGACCAGGAATTTCCACCAGAGCTGTTTGAAATGAGGGGAAAAAATCCCAACCCACAACCCATAAATAATCTGGTCTACCAATAACTACTTTAGCTGAGTTGAAAACATTAATGAGGGACAGGTGAAAAAGGGACAGATTTAAAAACTCAAAGGTTTTAACTTTACTTCTGGTTTTTGCACACATTGTGAATATGCAGAAAGTTCCACAAACAAAGTAATTCAGCACAGGAATGAAACAGCTAGTTATTTTGCAGCTTGAGAGCTTCCATCTGAGCACTGGCATCTGACAGCTGCTGGAAGCCAGAAGGAAAGAATATACAATATTCTGACTCACAGACTTTGAGGGAAGGCAAAAACACTGAAAGGAAGCATTGTTACCAGAGGAGTATGGGAATGAACTGACACACACATATACTGTATTTTCTTTGTCTCATATAGTAAAACAATAGAAAATGGGGTGGAGAAATTCTTTTAAAGCAGTCAATGTGATTTTTTCTTTGGTGCCAACCACCCACACCTGGTTGTCTGGCCAAATCAGGGCAGCAGTGTCATCAATGAAGCAGAATTAGATACAGCAGCTCACACTAGCAGCAGCTATTTTCATTTGCTTTTCTTGTTGCAGAGATTAGCAGAAGTGGCTTCTTACCATTTTCCTGCCTTTTTATTTTGTTTTTTAAATTAAGTGGTATGTTTGTAAAGCAGAATTACACTCAATACAGCATTTAAGCAACAGCAGATTTATATGCAAGGCTCTGGTGACAGAAGACTAATGTATTATAAAATATGTCCTGTAAAAAGTGACGTACCATATATCAATTTTAAGTCCATTAGAAACTAGGAACTGGATGGTGTCAACATGCCCACACAGGTGAAGGGCTGTGTTACCCTGGTAATCAGTGGCTAGTAGGTCAGCACCAAATTTATGCAAGAGTTGACAGATGTCTACATTTCCTCTGGCTGCAGCCAGGTGAAGGCCAGTTCGGCCTCGGCTGTCACGAATGTTTGGGTCGAAACCACTCTCTAAGAGTCGCTTGGAATAGTTAAAATCTCCATCAATACAAGCCTGCAGCAGCGGCACATTTGTCTGCGAGGAGTCGTTCACAAAAACGTAGGACATTGCTCTGATTCTCTCAGGAGAAGGTGACCAACCTGCAAGGAAAAGGGTGAAGAAATGACGGTGAAACCAGGCAAATTAGCACAATGCTAATATTCACTAGACTGCTCAGGTTCCCAAACAAGGATGCAAACTAGCTTATAGGTCAACTCTGCAATCTTGCTGTCATACACATTAACTTTCTGGTAAAAAGGAAAGAGCTCACACTTCTGGAAAGAGCAGCAAAGCTTTCTTATGAGAGAAAACTTGTAACATCTCTGCCACAGACGCCAGACAGGTGATTAGTTTTCAACCTAGTAAGGAATCACATGTAGTAGTATTGATATTAAAGTGCAAAACACCACAGATTGGGACAGAAAGGAAGAACCTTTCATAAACGGGGAAACTCTAAACAATTCAGTTCACTGGTACAGTCACATTGACTGCATTTTTTACCAGCTATAAGCAAAGCTGCTTCAATGGATTTTCACCCTCTGAATTTGAACTTCAATGCACAAGCTACAGTACAGCTAAAAATGCTTGATTAATAAAGATACTAATTTCTTCATACTGCAAGAAATGTATCTTTCAATAGTCTTTGCAGAACATTATTTTTGCAGAGCCAAAGATACACAAACTACTGAACAAACAAGAACAGCAATACAGAACTCAGAAAACTGAATGTATCAAGTGAAGTTGCCCACTGAAAACTGAAAGTGGGTGTAAGGAAGATGATGGTAAAATCAAGCACAGAGCTATTGTGGGTTTGACTAGAATCTCAACACGGAGAAACACAAACATAGTTTCTCTGGCTTAATATTAAATAAAGGATTAAGTCCTTTTCTGTATCAGGACATAAAAGAGGAAGAGAAATGTTTCACCGTGGATTACTTGGTATGGAATATTTGATGAATTATGATTTCAGTTTTGCAGAAGAATGTTTTAAGGGTGAGTCATCACAAGGGTATGATGACACTGTGCTTACGGGACACAGAAAAGATTATTTGAAAACAATAAGGAAAAAGAGAATGATTTAGCAAGAGAATGGTAAAATGTTCACAAGAGAATTTTAAGAAGCAAGGAAAACATCTAGAAGACTGGACAACAGTCCTCTTTTAGTACTGCCTCCAAGAGGAGGTAAAAAAGGAAAAAAAAACCCATTTAAACACGTAAAATTCTTCTAGAAGAAATCTCAATAGAGACATGACAAAGTTCAAGTGACAAGAGGTAAAAGTGATTTTACTAGATAAGCTTTGAATAGAAAGTGAACTGAAACATCACTTAAAACAGTATTTTTCACTTGCCCAGGGCTTCTATTCTGGGCTCATGGTGTAGCAGTCTTCTGATTAACTATCTGAACCTCTTATTAAAACTGCTATACACAGATTTAAATTTTCTCATCTATATAAGGTATCCTTCCACACCAATGCGCTTATTCAGCCAGGAGAATGGAAACATGGCCAGTAGCCAAAGAATTCAATTTAAAACCTTTCCTTTTTTGAGAGTTCATAATGTCTATATTTTATAGCTCTTCCCCCACGTTTTAGATCAAATTCCAGATCAAAGTACCTACAGAAGTAATTTCAGAATGTTTACACACTGGTTGGAATAACAGCTCTAGCACTGGGGGCTGTTGAGATTAATAAATCATATTTAAACTTCACTAGGCTGTGTTTCCTATCTGGAGAAATTCTGCTACATACATGTATCAACACTGCCTAGTTTTCCAGTGCAGGAATGCACAACGTTTTTTTCTAACTGAATGCTGAAGAGAAAGCAATAGAAATAAATTCTATGTCTTCTATCTGTATAAGGAATGATTTTAAGCAGAGTACATTCCTCTAGGCTGCAAGTATGTTTTTAAGCACATGACAGTACATTACTGGCTCAAGAATACTTTTCCACAACCATCTGCAACAGCAAGTGGCCAGTTCACTGATACACCATAAACTTAGTGTGAGACTGGTGTCATGTAGGGCACTGACAGCTTCCTTATAACCCTATACAAAAGGAAAGGAAAATGTAATTACTGGAATTTTCAATTAATATGTTACAACCCCCTGGATGCTACAAAGCTATGATTCCCAGCCAACAGCAATTTCAATTTTCTTGACCATTTTCCACCCAAATCATGAATGGTATGAGAATTCTTCTTCCACTCTGCTTGTCCAATCTTCACTGAGAAAAATAATGGGCCCAGCTTCTCTGTAATGTGATTGTGACCTTTATATTCTGCACTAAATCTTCCCTAAAGCAAGATCATAAATCATTTTTAAACCTGCAATTATCAGCCATAGTAGCAGCATATCAATACCACAAACCCCTACTTGCACTTGACAAAAAGATCGTGGTTTGCTTGTAAAATAATGCTTCAGTGTTTAAACCTTCTTAATAAAACAAGGCCTAACATAAATCAACATGAGAATATCACACTGGAAGAAACTTGGGCTATTTGAGAAACAGCATGGCATGCTCTGTTAAATGTAAGCTAATGTTTGTATTTTCATACCAGACGTGTATGTCTGGTAAAGCATTACAGAATTCCCCAACTGTGATGAAACATTAGCTAATAATACCAAGGAAAAAAAGTCACCTCCTGATCTTCTCAGAAAAGGAAGCACAAAGACTAGCAATTAACAGAAACTGCAACTGAAGTCACTCTGATTCAGAATTTATTATTATTAGAATTTTCTAGAACTGATCACTGATGTGTAGAAGACTAAAGTAAAACCTTAGTATTTCACAATAAAAAAGACAAAGATGAAGCAAATCCTTCTTCCCCATACTTGAAGATTGTGGACTAAGCAAATGCATTCACAAAAAAAAAAAAAAAAAAAAAAAGATCTGGACCATCTGGTTTGATTTATCTTTCTGATTAAAAAGACTTTTTCTACCCACACAATTCTATTTCACATATGGCTAGCTAACCTATGCCAAATACAAGCTGCATACAAAACTGAACTATGCACTATCTTTAAAATGTCAGTCCCCAAATGACATGTTCTTGCCTCAAAATTCACCCAACCTAGCAAAATTTCCTGTGTAAGAAAACTCACAAAAAAATCACAAGTCAACTTAATTAGGTACTTTTGATTAAACAAATGGTGGCTATGTTTCTGCCCACAGTATTGAGAAGCTTATTATTGCAATGACTATCTAATACAACAGATTTAGGAGCAAAATTTAGAAACAAAACAGCATTAGCCATTCAATTTAAATGGCTTCTGAAAGGTGAATCAGGTAATGACTCTGAACCTGTCCATAAGCTGATATACTACCAGTAAGGACTGATTTCATAGGCACCAGTCAGGACAAATGGACTTGCATTAGTAATAAGGCACAAAATATTAGAAAAAGACCATCCTGAACATCCCAAAAAATTACTACTAGTAGTTAAATAAATCTCATTTTTAAAGACAGAAGCAAACGACTGCTTGTAAAAATGCATCACTACCTACTGAAAATGTATCTGTTAAATATTTTTGTTAAAATAAAAAGGTTGGCTTTTAATAACTTGGTACTTGGACAGATAATCAGTTATGTGAAAAAAAGTAAACTCAAAGACATCCTCCTATGTGAGGAGGATGGATTCCCATTAGAAAGGCATAACATAAGAATACATTTTCCCTAAATTCATGCATTTATTTAGTCTCAACACAGTGTACTTCCAAATTAGTAACTTTAGAAATTATGCTGTAAGCCTCTTCGATGATGCATGTGGGCTAGTACAGGATAAGAAAATTTAACCAAGCTGTTTTGTTTTTAAAAGGAACGCTTATATTAAGTGCTTCTATAAAAATAATTTATTTAATAGGAATTAGTTGTCTGTCATTATACTGTGTACAATGGTAAATCATTGTCACCCACTGATCTGTTGCAGGACATGCTCTCACCTACAGAAGCCAGGAGTGATCTTGAAAAATTCAAACCACAGAGCTAAATGCAAGTTCTGTCACTTCTTAAACTAGTCCTAAAATTTGTGTTGTGTGCAGAGTTTTATTTTACAGTAAATATATGCTGTTGTCTCTACTTCCCATTAAGTTCAACAGCAACCAAATAGCCCCAGGAACAGGAGAGAACAGCTCCACGAAAGACAGACTCATTCATGGGTTCATCCCTCCACTACAAAAGTATTAATGAACTTGCCAAACCGGGATTAATCACACAGTCACTGCTCCATAGGACATATCACTTCTGCAAAACCACAGCATTTCCCACTACATTCAGAAAAACTGAACTAATTGCCTCTATTTTAAAACAACACATCAGTACCACAGAACAGTATCACATTGCTCCATCCTTGAGACTTCTGAATATTAATACACACTCTGACATCTACAAACTAGGCATAAGTAAGATTACCACTAGGGAAACTGCCACCAGAAAGAAATGGAAACTAAAACAAATCCAGGAAACAGTAACCTCCTATGCCAGCAAACACACTATACGCGTTACTTGCAAAATTTGCATTTGTCAACTCCCTTCTGGTAAACAGCATCCTCCTTTTGTAATGCACTTTGAGAGCACTTCAGTGGCAGTGGCTTGCAGAGCTCTTCCTCTTCATTACTTAAGTGAATGAAAAACATTCCAGTACTTTGCTTAAAATGCTGAGGGAGAAATTCCTTGCTAAGTTTTCATGCACACTTGTATTTATGTGTAAGCTACTGAGAAGTCATTTAACTGAATAAATACTATATTTAGTCAAAAATGATGTCATCAACTTATTTCCATATAGGAAAGAACCCCAGTATGTGCATCAAAATCCTCTTAAATTCTGTATTTGCTATTGGAAACCTTTATTTTTCAGTACAGTTGGAGCAGTTTTATAGCTCCACTAATATGGAACTGCTGCTAAAAGCAGCACCTCAGATTAAGTACAGCATGATCCCTATTTTTCCCACCACTCTATTCTGCAGTTCCTGGATTTGAAGTATCACAGCAGGTTCCTAACACCTACCATCCCTTCTCATGTCCCCAGTCAGCCACATGGGTAGGTTCTAAAAGAATAACATTATTAGTGCCATTTGTTTCCAATCATTCCCATTCCCTTATGCAGACATGAGACACACAGATAATGATCTGAAGTCAGGACCATCCTGTAAGTAGAAACTCTGGTGCACTGCATATACAAAGGGTTTTACAAGTACAGGCTACAAAGTGCTTTATGAAAAAGTTTTAACAACTATTTATACTCTTCTGGATCAGCAGCAGATGATGGCATTGGGAAATAGGGAGCTTTGCTCATTATTGCCCACTATGTCAACACTACAAGATAAAAAATATACAAGACCTCAAATGCCAATCCAGAGTTGCAGAATGCTTCCCCAGATAAAATAGCACAAACTTTGTGTACTTAGGTACACAAAACAAGGGAAAAATAAGAAAGAGATTATTCCTTTAAAATGCCTTTATCAACAAGCAGATTCATGAACATTTTATCCTTGCTGAACTTAACTGGTAATTCAGTTACATTGCATGTTTGAGCACATTTAACTTCTATCAAATATACAGAAAAGCATTCTTGAACGCTGCTCATGTTTCATCTTCTGCACAAGAACTACTTAGGAAAAAAAGGCAATTTACAGATTTCCTCAAATCTGTAACTTTAATTCCCCACAAGTGGCTCAATTAAGCCAATACATAGCTGCAATATGTCTCTGATCATTGTGGCCAGTTTGAATACATCTGTTTTGATATAAAGTTAATGAATCATATCAGTCATAATTATCAACCTCTTCACAAAGCTTTACCCGAATTCCTTTTTTGTTTCTGCTGGGAAGATGTAGGGTGTATGCTGGTCAAGAAAATATTAAAGGTTACCACATATTGTTTTGTTGTTGGTTTAATTGTCTGGTTTGTAATAAAGTAGAGAGAATTTGTTCCACTCTTAATTTAAGTGTCTGTGTTTAAATTTGCTGCAGACTCGGAGCAGTCTTCTGGAAATAGACAGACAGAGGATCGAGGGCTATCTCCGGCTGGCCGCAGGCTGCCGAGGCAGGAACAGCGCTGGAGTCTGGATGGACACTGCCACCACGTGGACTGATGAATTCTTGTCCCACCGGAGGGACGCACACAGTCATAGAAAGGTTTGAGCTGGGAGAGACCTTAAAAGGTCATCTGGTCCAACCCCCTTGCCATGGACACCTTAGACACCACTAGACCAGGCTGCTCAAAGCGCCATCCAGCTGGGCCTTGAACACTTCCAGGGATGGGGCATCCATGGCTTCTCTGGGCAACTTGTTCCAGTTTTTATTCACCCTCAAAGGAAAGATTTTCATCCTTATATCCAATCTAAACCTTCCCTCTATAATTTTAAAGCCATTCCCACTTGTCCTATCATTTCATGTCCTTGCAAAAAGCCCCTCTCCAGCTTTCTTGTAGGTTCCTTTTAGGTACTGGTGTGGTGTGTAAGCCTGGACTCACACAG